>NC_066836.1:15887725-16203494 GCF_001640805.2 Lates calcarifer | reverse complement strand
TTGTGTGCTAGTTAGCAAATTTTAAAGATGCTAACATGCTAAACTAAGATGTGAACGTGGTAAACATTACACCTGCTAAACATTAGCATGTTAGCATCGTCATTGGGAGCATTTTAGCATGCTTATGTTAGCATTTAGCTCAAAGCAGCACTGTGTACAGCCTCACAGAGCTGCATGGCTGTAAACTCTTAGTCTTGTTTTCATTATCAGGTCATCTGTTGTTTATAGTATTAATCAATTATTTATGATGTGGCAGAAAATAATGGAAAATTTCACTGCAGGTTTCCAAAGCCCAAGGTTGCATTAGAATTGTTTGTCATACCAACAATCCAATTCATTCACAAACCCAAACACAATTCATTTAAAATGGTATGTGGTAGGGTGAAGTAACAAATCCTCATATACTTGAGATCCCAATTATTTATACAAGAATTGCTTCTATGAAGTTTTTGTCATTCAACCAATCAATCAAGTGAGTAATTGTGTGAGCAGTTAATGCTATTAATTGACACCAAGGTTCATACTGAATGATTAACAGCCATCGCGGCTGAACTGCAGAATGCCAGTGTGTTGACATGTTCATATGTCTCATATGATGTGCTCAAGTCAAAATGTCTGTTGTGATAAAGGTCTATTCTGTTGTGTGGTGTTTAGATCATAGACTATAATATATAGGCCTTACACAGCTGCACAGTGTATTTAGAGCTGTGTTATTCATTACTCTGACTTGGAATTTGTGATCTACTCGTGACTGTAATGATGTTTTGATATTGTGTTTTACTACTTCCCACACTTACCATCAACAGACATCTCTAGCTACCACTTTTTATCCAAAACAAAACAGTTTTTCTTTGCCTTGGGTTTCAGAGATTTTTATTTTTGAATATCGTTTCCCATGCTGTATTTGTTTGAAAAAGATCGAGTGTTGTCTTAGCATCTGCCCATCCAAAATCCTCCACGTTCTGCTCATGGTTGTTTTGCTAAAGCGTGGATTTCTACTCTGGAGTTCCTCAGACTGTTTAGAAAAGGAGACGCGTTGCCAAACAGAGCTGCCGACTGACAGAGTCTCTCCGGGTGCTGTGGGAAAATAGAGTTGTGGATCAAGGCAGAAACGTGCCTAGACTGTGAAGCCCCTCTGTGCCTCTATTTGGTGCTTTTCTCCATAGTCGGATCGCGTTTGATCAGGAGGAACTCCCCCTCACCTGAGCGCCGGGCTATTTTCAGACACAACAGTCACAACAGTCACATGACCCCACGTCAACACACTGATGCTAATTTTATACCCACTGTTCTCTCACAGCCGTTCATGCGCACACAGACACACACACACACACACATTCAGACCTCCCCTGGATATTCACACTCACACTTGTTCTTAACCTGCATGACATTACCCACACAGACTTCACACCTTTAATGAAGTGTACATCATGTAGTCCATGTAACTGTTCATTTCAAGTTATCCTAATGATCAATCCAGCTGCAGCAGCAAGGCAATTCACATGCAGCCATCAGAATAAGAAACCAGTCACTGTCTGTGGCTCTCAACACACACTTGTTGTCGTCTCTTGTCATTCATTGTTAGACAAATTTAAATTCAGTGCTGGTTTTAGTCTACTTTGTGGGACATATCAGATCAGATTTGGTAAGTAACTGCATTCCCACGTATTTCACACTGTTGTATCCTTTTTGTCGCCCTCTTAAATGTGTAATTTTTAGCTCTTATTGCGGTCTTTACTGATTTATAATGGTCGCGCTTCCTTCTAAATCACACTATTTCCTGTTCAAGAGGTAAAAACAGCTAAATGTTGCTACCCAGTGATGAAAGGTTGTGATATTTTTAGATGTGGAGTATTGTATTTTCTATTCCTTCTCTCCCTTTCATTGTTACTGGAGCAGCACCAGACTCTTAACTGGAGTGGAGACTGGGATTTCTTCTCTGCTATGTAAACCTTTTCAAAAGAGTTAATTTGACAGTCGTCACCAATTGAAAACCTCCAGTCTATGGATCAGTCCTCATTGATATATTTATTTGTCTCACTATCACAATCATATTGCCTGCAGCAGTCACTGAAACAAATTTGCTCACACCACAACAGCAGAGCCTCAGAAACATAATCAAACAGGACAACATGAATGGTCTCAATAGATATTTTTGCAGGAGATACCGCATACCGTAGGACTAACTTTGCAGGAACTATGTGTCCAGGATGGATGCTGCTTTCATTTCCTTTCCATGCTGTGGCATAAATCAGCATGTTTGTTTTTTATGTGTAGAATTTGCCATTTAACATCCCTTCCTCTCTCTCTCTCTCTCTCTTTCTCTTTCTCCATCTCCATAGTTTTGATGTGGAGAATGGATTGTCAGTGGGCCGCAGCCCCCTGGACCCCCAGGCCAGCCCTGGCTCTGGTCTGGTCATACAGGCCAACTTTCCCCACAGCCAGCGGCGGGAATCCTTCCTCTACCGCTCTGACTCCGACTTTGACCTCTCACCCAAAGGTCCCTCCAGAAACTCCTCCACTGCCAGTGACCTGTAAGTTCATTTCCAACTCAGCTGTTCCATGAGTCGATACTGTTCATGTTTTTCTTTGTGAACAGGAGACACTCTAATGCATGTTTTAAAAAGGGTTTATGTTGGGTGTGTGTTTAGGAGGATTGGTTTTAAGCAAAATAGGCCATAAACAGTATATTCACAAGTGTAGCATCAGACGTACCAGTGCCAAGACTTTTCTAAGACTGCACTTGTTTGTTGACTATCAAATTGCCTTTAACAAAGAAAAGACATGTCTGTTTATGTATTTCTCTACTGGTCTGTCTTTCTTGTGCTGAGAGGTTTCCACATTTGAGGGCTCATATGGTTCACTGGTTTAAGGATTGGCTCCTTTACAAGCAACAGCAAACAGTTGTGGTCTCATCTTTTTTCTTTTTTCTTTTTTTTTTTTTTTTTGCAAATTTGAAAACTAGTCTCTTTGGCATTTTTTTTGGATTCCCAGACAGACCCCTGAAGCCAGAGGGCTAGAGTTTAGGTGGCATGCTCTCTCTTCCACAGCTTTATTTATTGATGTTTCAAAGCTATTCTGCACATGTGCTTATATTTGACAGGAGGACTGACAGGAAGGGTCTACTTGAGCAAAGTTTGATGAATTTGTATTTCAGTTTTACAATTGCATGTGTCTGAAATATTTAGTGAGATGCTTGCATGTCAGATCTGCCGCAAATGGTTGGAAAAAAGGGACTACTTTTTTTTTTGACTGTTGTTTCATTTTTTCGCTGTTTGTGTTCCAACTATGTCCCCAAGCCAGACCCCCCCACCCACCTTTCACTTCATAATGTCTTCAGAAACGCCTTTAAGTTTGTAAAGTAAGCAGTCGCGGGTGTCCTCATCAACTCTTAACTATCTGTTTTTGAAGGGAAGAAAGCTTGAAGCACTGGGAGGTCAACTGGTTGTCATCTCGGTGAGAAGAAACATAATAAAAACAAAAATGAGATAAAAACACTGACTCTGTGCCCCCACCCCCACCCCTCCGCCCTCTCCTGCATTCTCCTCTAGATGGTTTCATTGGCATTTTCCACTTCCCTCCTGATGAACGTGACTAAATATCAAACACCTCACCTGTGACCTTTGTTAGACCCCCCCCCCAAAAAAAAAAAAAACACTCAGTTCTGTTTGGTTTGTTTTTGCATGTGACGCTTCATCAAAACCAACCAAGTATAATAACACACTCTGTGGTTTTATTTACCTGTATCACCCACCCTTCTACCTCCCCCAGTCCGTTTCCTCACCAACCTTATTATACACAGTGCATGACATATTTGTTTCTTGACATAGCTACTTTGTTTTCAGAATAATGATGGAGTGAGTGATGAATGAGGATTAAATGAGAAGTAAATATGATAACTAATTATTTCCTCTAGCTGCCTGGTTGCACAGACAACCTCAGTGATACCTCCTTTCTGTTTATTTTGTCTTAACAAAGTTAGGTTCAGCCTTTTTATTTAACAATTATTAAAATGTTCCTCCTGTGTGTTCTGTTCTGTGTTGCAGACATACAGAAGACATGATTGTTACACCATTTGCACAGGTGCGTCCTCTGAAACCTTTCCATCCAGCCTTTTGGAAGCTATATTCTTTTGCATGCTATCTGAAAATTTGCCAGATGGTCAAATAAAAAGAAGGACACGTTCAATTGTTAGCCAGGGACAGCAGGTCTTTTGAGAAAATGATAATAAACTCCAGATGGTACTAGACTGGGCTTTACTGCTTCACCGGAACAGCCCCTTAGCATTATGTTGGACCTGCGACAGGCTCAGGCATCCCGCTGGTGTTGCCTGGCTCTCTGCGTGGGACGTGCGTCACACTTGTGCTCACTTTACACAGAGAAAGAAGCGGTGAATCCAATACTGCTGGATCATGCTGTTTAAATTTGCATGCTGGCTGATAGAGGCTTGTACATGGGTCAGGTCTGGACACCGGACACTCCGTGAGCTCTCCCTGTGTGCTGAGTCAGTGTTTGGCCCCAGATGGAGTGACAGACATGACGTAGAGGAATGTCAGCGATGCCATCAAAACATCAGAAAGGGAGAGGGGAATGCCTCAGTGTAGCACTTCAGCCAAGAGGATGAAAGCCACAGTATCTGGTTTCAAAGGCTCTTCAGGGATTCATATTGAGAGGCACTTGATCTAGTTCAAGATGAATTAAATGAAGGCATGTGCAAGTATTTAAGGCTATCACTGAAGTGACGTCTGTGGTGTCATTACCTCACAAATACTATGTACGTCACATTTGATGAACTCGCACATTCAGTCTCTTGTTTCTGTCCTATAGGTCCTCGCCAGCCTGAGGACAGTCCGAAGTAACTTTGCCGTCATAACCGGCCAACAAGATCGCACAGCCAGCAAGTAGGTTTTTAGAAAATGTCCTTGGCTGTTTGATGGCTCTTCTAGTGATGTCACCATCATACCTGACGAATGTGATCATGCTGTAGTTACAGTATGTCTTTTTACTTGTTGACTTTGGCTGGTCTCTGTCCACAGGACGCGATCCTCAGGCAGCAACCCACCATCCATGTGCAAGACCAGTCTCGCAGGTCGGTACTGGTATTAGAATGGGCTGGTTAAAAAAATCAATATCCTATAGTCAACATTGGTCCGAAACACACGGAACAACATGGACATCATCATGATTAAATCTGTGAATTGGGTTAATGGTTAGTGGTAAATGAATGTCATTTACAAATACCGTACATTAAATCCACTGATGGGGGAAAATATTCAGATCATTTATTTAAGTAAAAGTATCAGTACCACAATGTAAGAATACTTCTTTACAAGTAAAAATATTAACTTTAAGAAAAGTAAAAGTAATTTAAGCTCGTACTCAAGAAAAGCACTTGAGTGAATGTACTCTGTTACACTTCACCACTGATGAAGTTCCAGTTTAAAAATCTTTTTTGACATTTGAACCGTATGTGAATACTCTCTAAGACCTGAATCCATCCCATAAGGCCTCTCTGTATTTATCTGGTACAGAGGAGCCTCACCAGCAGCTGGCCATAGAGACTCTAGATGAGCTGGACTGGTGTCTGGAACAACTAGAGACACTGAAAACTCGACACTCTGTCAGCGAGATGGCTTCAAACAAGGTAATTTAGCATAATACACATGCGTAAAAACACCTGGGGAGGCCACAGGGTGATACACTGAACACACACACACAGACCTGTGAAAGAATAAACAGGCGGATACACACTGCCACACTATTCAGGTTAACATTTAATACAACTAGGTGCAGTGCAAGGTTGCAGTGCACTCACTCTAATCTGTGCTGTGAATCACCCCCCTGAAGGATTTTGTTAGTCATGTGCATCTCGTTGCCATTTTTAATGAAGTCAGATTCAAACTGCATGAACACAGTACGGTAGGTGACCCTGAACTCACTGAGGTCGAAGCTACATTTTGAGGAATATACTATTGTCAAATAAAAGTAATACAGAAATATTTTGAGGTTTATCACATGGAAAAAGTTAAACCTTCAGTAAACTTACAGTAGATGTAGAATTTAACCAAAGTTCAATTTTAGCATTTTAACCCAGATTGTTGAAATATCTATAAATGTCAAGCAAATCTTTTTCACTACTGTTGTCGTCTCATGTCGCTGCAGCTGCTGCTTCAGATGAGAACTTAATGGCCATAACTCAACAGTCAAACTAATTTAATTGAATTGGTGTTTCCCTTTTGAGATGAAATACGTCAGCATTTTTTTATTAGAGCGGATAATAAAAGTAATACATACAACATGTTAATAATTTTCATCAGTTTTTCATTAATGGATGGGAATCTTTGGCTGTGCGCAGCTGTTTCCTGTCCAAATTAGAGTGGGTTCCAAGTACAACACTAAGCCCGGGGATTGTGTGTGATGTACTCTAAGTGCAGTTAGCTCTCACTGATCCCTAAACAAATCTGAAAGCTCACTAACACAGAGAATCCATCATGAAAATATGAATAGAATCTCCCATCCGTCAGTGGATGGGAGAGAGGCTTATTCCATGAATGAGCGAGATGGTTTCATGCATGCATGTAGAGACCAGACACACAGACCCACCCTTCCCCCCACTCATGTGCAGAAAAATGTGAATGAGGTAGTGGGAGCTGAAGATGAAACGGCATCCCCCCATCCATCCTTCCTCTGTGCATCCCTCTCCACTCCTCCTCCTTTCTCAGACTAGAGCCTGGCTCTCATGTGATCCCATGATTAGACCGCCCACTCAACATACACGTGCTCTTCGTACTAACACACACATTTACACACTCTTCTTCCCGTCACATACATGTACATTGCCCTCCTTGCCTCCCGTCACATACGTTGCCTGGTTGGATAAATATACCATTACACATGGCACACGCTCACGTGGCGGCAGCAGAGTTTTGTGGAAGACCCCACCACCACCATCACCACCCATTCCCCCCCATTGCTGCAGATCAGTCAATGAGCAGCTTCAGTCAGTAGGGAAGAATCATCCATGCTGGCACTTGGGAACAAAGGCAGGCACATGGGAGTCCGGAGCGAACGTTGCTTCTGCATCGCTGATGACCTTATTGACACGTTTAATTTAAAGTAGATGTCTAATGACCCCTGAGAGTGTCTCTTAAGGAAGAGTGAGATCTCTATGGACCTGTTCAGCTGAGGAAAAGCTCATTATACCCCATTCAGAATACTTTTCACAAGCTGTTAACAGTCACCACCGTTGATTTGGTGCTCAGTATACAACCGAGTAAACTGTCACTTCCTCTCCTTCATTGGCATCATGAGACAAATCAGCCTAAAAATGTGGTTGAACTTTATTTAACAAATAAAAAGTTGGATTAACCAAACTTAGGGAGATCAGCTCATTTTGTGTGTGACTGTAGTGTGCCACCAACCAACATTTTATTCATTTAGTTTTTGCTTGTTTTCAGACAGTAACATATTGTTTTCATTACACAGGCAGCCAGCTTTGAGCGTATTTCTAAATCAGAATATTTTGTCATCCTTCTGTTTATAATCACACTCATGATAATGGTCAGTGTACCCATGTCTTTGTGGTACGGGGTGTTCTGGTTTTATTTTTGGCTACATGAATGAAATCCCCTCCACCCCCCCACCCACCTCGCCCCTCATCCATTCAAAGCTTTTCCTTCATATCTTCTTCAAACTTGGTGCACATGGTGTGGCTCACAACCTCCGCCTCCGACGCACTCAGCCCTGCCTACTTTGTGCATCTCTTGGCCAGTGAGGGACCTCCATGCCTCCTGGCCTCTGCTGCAGCAGGCGCCCGATTGGCTGCTATTCTTAGGCATTTTTGGAAGGAGGCGGGGATTATAGTACCTCGTTCTCCCTCTGTTTACACACAGAGAAGAGCAGGCAGTAACTGAGTGAATGAGGGAGAGTCTGGGTGAGCGAGGGAGTGCTGGCTTCTCCGCCGTGCATCCTTGCATCCCACAGCATTCCCACAGCTATGCTTCCACTCTCTCGTTCTTCCGTGGACTGCAGAACAGTTTTTTTCCCCCCATCTGTTCAGCTCTTACTGATCAAACCTCTCTAACTAGTGGACTGTCGGCTTGCAGTGGATTTTGCTCAGGCAAGCTGTATAGGAGCGCAAACTGTCCCTGCTGTCTGTACTCTCTGTCAAACAGGCAGTGTCACAGGACAACCGGAAAGCTCAGCTGTCTCTCTCAGTTTTATTTTTTGCTCCCATGCTTGATTTTACGCTGAAATGCCAGAAGTGAGTTATTTCATCTCCGTGTCGTGGATGTTCTTTCAGGTAAGCAGAGGCGAGGGATGAACTGGGTGGGAGGGGCAGGAGGCTGTTGCGGGCTCACATGTTGCTTGTTTTGTGAATGAGTGTGAACAAGTGACATATTCCACTTAGATGTGTAGATTGTTTAGGTTCAGCCTCCCTGACTGAGTTAAGTCAGCCATGCATTTTTCCAATCATTACCTTCTGCACTTTGTTTGACACACAAGACACACATGTGCGTTCCAGAGATTCTAGGTTTCTAGTAGCATTCTAGGTAGATTACCCTGTGGATGTGTTTCCTCCCTGAAGCTGATGGTTGTATGTGTTGAAAGGAGATTTCCTCATAGTGAGATACTCTAATACATTTGTTGTTACAGAAAAAAAAGAGTTTGAGTTCTAGTTCTATTCTTAGCATATTCAGAGTGGCGTGGGGAGTCAAGAGTTGTGAATTGTTTTTTTGGTTGTCAAAGTGCATATCCTCTGAGATGTCACAAATTCCATCAGAAAGTCACTTTTAGCACAGAATGTGTTTGATCAAACTCATGGATGCTTTTGCTTTTGTGTGTGTCTTTGTGTCCCCCAGTTCAAGAGGATGCTGAACCGAGAGCTCAGCCAGCTGTCAGAAACCAGCCGTTCTGGGAACCAGGTGTCTGAGTTCATCTCTAGCACCTTCCTTGGTAAAACACCCTGACTTTGTACAACAGAAAAGCTGTACACAAACCTACGTATATGTACATGTAAGCTAAATGATAGTGAAAAGGTTTATCTTTACTAGTGTGTCTATTTCCACTTGACAGAAAAGCAACATGACATGGACATCATGTCTCCCCCCACCAAGGAGAAGGACAAGAAGAAGCGGCCCATGTCCCAGATCAGCGGTGTGAAGAAGGCCACCCACAGCCCCAGCCTCGCCCCCTCCACCATCCCTCGCTTTGGGGTCAACGCCAGCCAGGAAGGCCTCCTAGCCAAGGTACGAAGACTAGTTCAACACTTAATTTATCATTTCGTTGCAACTGTTTTCTATATATCCTCCCTCATGCAACATGTTGTAATGATATGTATTGTTCACTGGCAGGAGTTGGAGGACATAAACAGGTGGGGGATCGACATCTTTAAGGTCTCTGAGTATTCTGGGAATCGCCCGCTGACGGTCACAATGTACACCATTTTCCAGGTAACACACCTCAACGTCATGTACTTTCCTTAAAGCACTGCATAACTGCATAAGAGAGTAAATGAATGAATGAAACTATCACTTAACAGACAAATTGTAATAAATGATTGATCTTTACCTAGACTGACCCAGTGTGTGATGTGTTCCCTCTCTCCTGCTACTGTAGGAACGTGACCTCCTCAAGTCCTTTAAGATTCCTGCGGACACTTTCATTACCTTCATGATGACTTTGGAGGATCATTACCACGCTGACGTGGCCTACCACAACAACATCCATGCTGCTGACGTGGTCCAGTCTACACATGTCTTGCTGTCCACACCTGCACTGGAGGTAGAAAGTCACTCTTATCCATTCAAAAGAAAGAGCAGATATGAATTTCGGTTGTAGCTACACACACACACACACACACACACACACACACACACACACACACACACAAATACTGATTGTTCCTGCCTTCGTGTGTCTGTTTTTTCCAAGGCTGTATTTACTGATCTGGAGATCCTCGCTGCTCTGTTTGCCAGCGCCATCCATGATGTGGATCACCCTGGAGTTTCCAACCAGTTTCTCATCAACACCAGTGAGTTTGCATAGCTCCACAGGGATTATGCGAACGTGTGTGGGCGCTGAGTGTATTTAACGCCGTGGCTAAGTCTATCCGATAAGACACGTGTCTGTGTAGAAAGTGGTTTGATGTACATTCAGGTGGTTTACACGTGCAGTCTGTAAACTTTGTTTTTGCCTTTTTGTCTTCAGACTCAGAGCTGGCCCTGATGTACAATGACTCGTCAGTGCTGGAGAACCACCACCTCGCTGTAGGCTTTAAACTTCTGCAGGAGGACAACTGTGACATCTTTCAGAACCTCAGCAAGAAACAGAGGCAGTCATTGCGCAAAATCGTCATCGACATGGTAAGACGACTTTAGTAGAACTCCAAAGATTGTAGACGCAGTATTGATTGTTGATACAGTTGCCTTTTTTGCACCTTTTCACGCAGTGAAAAAAATTTAAATTTAGATTTAATTTGATTGATATTCCTGCAGGTGCTGGCCACAGATATGTCTAAACACATGAACCTATTAGCAGACCTGAAAACCATGGTGGAGACTAAGAAAGTCACCAGTCTAGGTGTCCTGCTCCTGGACAACTATTCAGACCGCATACAGGTGAGAACCATTTACCTATTCAGACAAAACAAACAAAATTTGTGAAAAAAAGAGATTAACCAGCTGTTTTATATGTACACACTGTTCATTTGTCACCACAGGTTCTCCAGAACATGGTGCACTGTGCAGACCTGAGTAACCCCACCAAACCTCTCGAGTTGTACAGACAGTGGACCGACCGCATCATGGTGGAGTTTTTCACCCAGGGGGACAGGGAGAGGGACAAGGGCATGGAGATCAGCCCCATGTGTGACAAACACAACGCCTCTATAGAGAAGAACCAGGTACAGTACAGGAGACGCAGCACTAAATTCATGACATCTATTGTAAATCGTAGTAAGTGTCAAATTGAAATAGACATCCCTGTATTCATACATACCACTTCTTTACTTTCTCTTCCAGGTGGGTTTCATTGACTACATTGTTCATCCCCTGTGGGAGACGTGGGCCGACCTGGTCCACCCAGACGCTCAGGAGATCCTGGACACACTAGAGGATAACAGAGAGTGGTACCAGAGCATGATCCCCCACAGCCCTTCACCCAACCCAGAGGGCCAGGAGGAGGGAGCCCTTGCAGGGGAAGCTTCAGCACCTGGTGGGGGCGCTGGCTCCACTTCCACCGATAAGTTCCAGTTTGAGTTGACCCTTGAAGAAGAAGGAGAGTCTGATACAGAGAGTCCACCTGAGGAGGAGGGGGAGGAGGGCTACAGTGGCAGGAGCGGGTCTGGACTCTCCAGAACTGATTCTGGCAGTGGATTTGATGCAGTCTCTGCCAAGATTCACCGGCTCCCCAAAATGCTCACTACTGATTCAGGCAGGACGTTTTCTTTAGACTCTGACAAAGATATGGCAGAAGAAAGAGAAACAGACGAGGAGAGCGTCTCTGGTGTACCACGTTTCAGACTTGGCACATAGCACCAGTCAAAAGATTTTCTTTTGGCCTTTTTTCATTTATTTTTCTTGATTTTCAGTGCCTCATCCTCTGTCACGCCCCTTCTCCCACTCCAACCAAACACCACCACCACCACCTCTGGTTTCCGTGGACAGGGTGACAGCAAGCCTTGGGATGCGGAGTACAGGAGTGCGGGCGGGTTTGGGAGGGTGTTAAGAAAGTCTGCCGTTTTACACAGCAGTCACTTGCACTGTAGAGAGACAGACAGACTGAAAGAGGACAGGAAACCAAGTTTCTGACCAGTCCTTTGTGTTCTGTGTCTTTCAGTCAGACTTACTGTGGATAAAGTTCTACAGAGACAGTGAGAAGTTTATTAACAAAAGCTTCCCTTCTTACCAGCCAACCCAAGGTCTACTACAACTAATGACAGAACTGTCTTCCTCTTTTGGAGTATTTGTGAAAAATGTGAGGAAGTGATGAATAACCGTGAAAACACAACAAACTCTTGTAAGACATCTTGCCAAACTTGCAATTTACAGGGACAATGCTGTTTTGCCCGCCTTTTTAGTTTTTTTTCTGTTTGTTTGTTTATTTTGTTGTCCTTTATTTAGGTCCATACACCATGAAATACAGTAAATGAAGATTCAGTAAACAGCAGAGTCCAAAGCAGTGAAGGCAAAGTAATGTCAGAGAGAAGCTGTGCATGAGTTTATGCAGAACACTTTAAATGTAGCAGACATTTTGAGTGACTCTATCATTATTGTTGTATATGTAACGCTCCTGTCAGCCGGTGTTGCACAGCCCATTTAACTGTGTTCAGCAGGCAGTTGTTTTGAAACAGGAATATGATTATAATGAATGGGCTGGCAGTACATATTATATAGAGATTTTCAGTTGTTTCAGGCTTACTATTCCCATTTTTTATAATCCTACTGTCAGCAACAAAACTGAGCCACAGTCAGCGTAGTGTTGTACAGTCAGAGTTACATCTAAAGCAATGTGGGCTATGTACATGGCGCCCCCCAGTGTCCAAAAATGGAACTGAAGCTCTGGCATCAGATGCGAATGATTTGCATGGTTTTGCATAGGCCTATATGGAAAATACATTCAAAATGTATTCAACTGTAGGACTACCCAAAATATCAGTTACCTTTCAGTTTTGTTGCTCTTTTGATTTTTTTTTATTTATTTTTTTTTATTATCTTTCAGTAATGTTTGTTTGAATTCTTTATATTTGGCACCCATTTTTATCAGTTTGCCTTCAAGTTTAGCACTTTACAGTTTTGTTCATAGCTAGCCCTCATTGTGGTTTTTAAGGGCTTGAGCCAAAACATGAACACACTGGAGGCTGTTGACTGAGAAACAGTTTGTCATTGGCTGTAAAGCAACCAGCACAAACATCATGCAAAAAAACAAAACACTACAGCACAAATGCTATCCATTCAGATCCATTATTGTTACTACATTAAGTGTCAAAAGCAGCATCCACCTACCGAAATACTGATTTTGGTTACATCCACTTCCATAAATTACCTGACTGATAAGGGCAGTGTATAGGAGGCACAAGTGTTGCAAAGATATATGTTCACATCAACTGTAACTGTAAAAACCCAGGAGGTTAGAGACAGTTTCCTGTGCCAGAATTTTTTTTCATCTTTTTCCTTTCATTGATCAATATTTAGCTCTTCATAGGGACATAGTCAATGACAAAACAAAACAAGTGCCAAGCAAGCATGACACAACCCGTACTGTAATTTCCATTTTGCCACTGGCTACTTTCCATCAGTGACTGATAAAATTGGTTGATTGTAGCACCCTGTGTGCCAATCTGACCCTAGTGTCTCTGTTCTCTCTCTCTTTATTTCTAACTCCTCTTCAAACAGTAACTGAAACTGATGTTGTCTTAAAACAGTGATGTGTTTTTTGTGTGTGTGAATGACTGGGTTGACTTTTTTAAAAATGTATTTGCTAAGAAAAAAAACCAAAGCACTTTGTATGGTACTTTTACAGTTCTGCACTTCCAGTACAGTTGAACATGTATAATGTGACTGTTTCACTGTTTTTCTGTTGGCAAACGGCCTGGTGATCGAGTTGAATTGCACGGGCTGGGCCACTACAGCTCTTAAAGGTTGGATGTTGGAGGGACTGAAGTTGTTTTTTTTTTCTCTCTCTCTCTCTTTTTATAATTGACTGTACAAAAAAAGGTGTTTTGTTGAAATGCATGACATTGGCTGCAGGATTCAAAGAAAATGAAGACTATATAGAGTACTTGCAAAACATAGCCTGTGGAGAAACTTATTTTATTTTATTACAGTGAAACAGAGTAAATCGTGTTTTAATGTGTGAAGGAGCCGAAAGTTTTTTTGACGCCTTATTTTGAAACTTGGGATTCTTTTTTTCTGGTCATGGATATGTTCACTGACATGCTGGAGTTAAACATGTGCAATCCTTTTCTGTAGCCATAAACAGCACCAAACAGACCAACACTCAAGGATGCCTTCAACACTAAGGACTATTTAACAACTGCTTAACCAGCACAACATGCAAGGACTCAGTCTGTCTCTCTGCGTGTCTCTAATTGTTTGATTATGTACATTCTCCTCACAGTGCTTCATGTACAGATTATTTATTATTTCTATATTATCTGTCAGAGACGATGGAGCAATAGACTTTTTTTAGTCTGAGGTTTAGTGCTTATGTTTAGCTTGATGTGTGAGAAAGTCAAACGAGACAGATTTCAACTGTTGTTCAGTTTTTCTCCTCCTCGTTTCATTTCTTTATGTCTGCAAGTAACATTATACATAAGCAAAAATACTCTTTCATCTTTTTCTTGGTATAAAAATAGATAAGTGACAGATTTCCGTCTGGGTTTTCTGAAACATCTGTCCTTTCCTTGTCTTCCTCTGTTTCCACTGATCTGGTCAGATCACGTATTCATGAAGGATCTTACAGTAATCGTGCTGATCTGAGACTTTTCTCATTCATAGTGAAGATAATTTAGTCACATGGCCTCAACATTCATCCTAGATCAGTATTTCTTTTCTTAGAGATTTTATGAATATGGGTCATGAAGTGAGACTCTGCAGCTTTGACAATCCAAACTCTGCTGTTTAACTGCGGGTGTGTTCGTCCTCTCTCCAACTAGAACTGTATGCCTTGCCAATAAAGGAAAAACTCTTCACTCTTTGATGTCTTGTTCTCTGCTTTTATTAGGAAACTAAGTAATAAAATATAAATATAATTAGTAATGTAGAACAACATATACAGTATTTCCTGATTAAAATCTAAACACACACTTTATCCAATAACGAGTAACAAAATCTGTTTTACGATAAATATAAATGCAGTTATCACTAATATGTGGTTAATATTGATCACGGTTACAAAGTTATATGATGCAGTTAATCATTGTTCAAAACCACATAACTTTATTTGAACTTCCAAAGTTCCAAGGACACCAAATATTGCTGGAGGATGTAGTCTTAAGATTTGGTTATTTCACCAATGTAAACATCACATAATCGTAATGAAAAGTCAGAACAAAATGATATACAATATCCATCCATCCACTATCTATGCCACTTATCCTTAAGGGTTGCAGGGGGTCTGGAGCCAGTCCCAGCAGACACTGGGCGAGAGGCGGAGCACACTCTGGACAGATCGCCAGTCTAACATACAGATCATATGATATTTTTACTTTTCATAGATTAAACTGCCCAACAGGATGTAAAGCACAATTTTGGTCCACCTCATCCAGCTACAACATCAAAATGCTGCTAACATGTTAGTGCATCTGTGTTTATGGTACAGTTACCCAATAATGTAACATCTATAATGATGTAGAAGCACAAAAGGGGCCATTCTGCTTTTTTTTTTTTTTTTTTTTTTTTTTGCTGAATGTTGCTGATGATCTCTCTTTAACATTCTTTACATAGGAATTTTACTTGTAACTGAATATTTTTTACACTGTACTTTACTGAATAATGAACACCTGATGTTAACCCTAATGTTCTGGGGTCCTGAAAACTCTGGACCCTTTTTAACATCTTGAAACACATACTTACCATTGCTTCACCACTCTCATACTTAATGACAATTACTAGTTTGAGACTTGCCTTTTATTGCAGTTGGGTCATGTTGTTTGAATGACTTTATGACAAATAAAATGTGTTCATTCACAATGCATGCATGTCTCTTATTTGATGTATTACCAATGTTTAATGGTCATTTCTGTATTTTGTCATCTTAATAAAATGTGCAAGTTCAGTTTGTGGCAAAGTAAGGGTTACCACAAATATTAACTTTTAATAAAGAAATGGTGGATTTTGAAAATATTCTCATTTGTACACATGTATTGTTTGTGAGATGCCCCCAAAAAATAAGGAAGTAAAGCCAAAGTTACAGATTATCTATTTTTATCAGTAATACTGAATTAATACTGAATAATTTATAGAATGGGTGGAGACGGGGCTCTATACGAAATGAGCGACCTCTCTTCTCTGATTGGCCTGTGGCCCTGCCAATCATCCTCACGCTCTGTTTGCACCCGCTTATACCGGGGCTGTCAATCAAGAGGCGCACGAGCTACTGCAGGTGCAAAGCTGGGCACTGGGCTAGCCGCTGCAGCGAAGCCGAGGAAAAAACACACATTTCAGGGTAAAACTTTCGCGTATTTGTCACTGTATGACTTTGTTAAGTCTAACAGTAGCAACAGATGTCATGTGGACAATTTGCCGTTTATGAGCTCCGGGATTTAGAATGAAAATTTAGTCGTAAATAAGGAAGAGTAACCTTCATTTGACATAGCTGGGATGCTTAGCTAGCTGCTGCTGCCACTTTTAAATACTGGTAACGGTTCGCCGTGTTAGCATTAAAGGTAGCGATGCTAGCCTAATTATATGCATTTTTAAGGGTAGAAATGGCGTTTTTATCTGTATTGCCTCTGTCTCTTTAACCATCGCTTGATTTCTATTTTAGGCGACTAGCAATGTATTACAGAACACCTTGAACTGCATTTTCTAGGTTTTTCTCCAGCTGAATAACATGAGCCAGACTGCCAGTTTCAGCTATATATTCCCTACCAGCAGGCTAACGCCAGATAAGCTCCGCTGTGGATAGAGGATATGGTTGAGGCCGTTTTAATTAGGTGCGTGTGGTGTTCAGGATAATACAGTCGTATACAGTTTGTCAGTTTTTCTCTTATTTACTGTTGCCTACGAGGCAGATTCTGGCCATCCATATGGTCATTCATAATTATCTGGCTAGCCTACCGCTCCACGGAGGCTCCCTGCCCTCCCCTGGACGGGGAAGGATAGTCAGTTTAGCTGATGCTTAGCCTGCTAAGCCCTGGTGCTTCCGTCCTCTTATCTTGCGTGGGGCGGAGGTATGCATTCCTTGTCCGACCAGTATTAATGACATGAAGTGGAAACACTCAAGGCTGTGAGTTGGTATTTGCTGGTTGTATTGACACAGCCTCTTAGCGAAACGGCTGCATCATTTTATTCCCTGATAAAAGCTATGTCAGATACTATTTTAAGAACCATATGGAGTGTAGCCTGACCTCAACCAGCGCGATAGTAACGGTATTTAACCCTAGTTGACATATGGTAAACATTCTGTGCAGTATTTATTATTGTCTGTCATGATGTTTCATGTATGCCACACGAGATTTTGTAAAACAACAAACCAACCTAAAATGATTAAAAACCAGTCCATTAAATGAATGTGAAAATGTGACACAGCTGCCAGGCTATCTCAATACACGCTCTCTGTCTCGAGGGAGATATGAAATGCTCACATTTGTTCTTCAACCCAAGCTCTGCTCATTATTTTGCCATTCAGTGTTTTTTCCTGTTTCAACCGTCAACCTTTGACATAAATGTTATGACATAAGTGTTATTTTGATAGCCTAAATGCTTGTAATTGTGTTTACAATCTTTTAGATTCATAGGTGTTGACTAGCACAGGCAAAGGATATCTAAATCTGCCATGTCAGTAAAAAAAAATAGTTTCAGAGGATGTTTCTCTGTGGTATCAGAGGTTTCATCTTGCTTTTCTCTGTGTTGGTTTCCTTCTGTCATGAACGTGGTTACAGTGAAGTTTGTAAATTAATTTATCTCTCAAGTTTTTTTTACCACCCATAGACCATTTGAAACAAATGATTATGAATACAAAATTATGCAATCTAAATGACGTTAATCTGTCACATGTCCTAAAGCAGAACAGTAAATTTTAGTGAAATAGTAAAGAATCCAGCGCATACATTTGCCTTGTTCAGTTTTACCATCTATCTTCACCTAATATGAGATGTTTCCACTGAGAGGACAGAGGACTTGTGTCTGACACTGTAGCTGCAGGGGTACCTGCACAATCTGATGTAATCAAATACAACAGCTCTACTATAAATTCTGCCTTTGTTAAGTTTATATAATGTTCACTTTTTCAGATACTGTCAGTGGGGCTTGGATTCAACTTTTTATTTTTGTGACAGTAGTTTGTGATGGTGGTGTACTGGGTTATTTTATTAGGTGTGTCTATTATTTGATCCTGCCTCTGTAAATAAGAACACATTGTTTTTTTGGGTTTTTTTTTTTTGAAGCGTCGTCTTTGTTACTGATCATTGTGTGCTCTCTCTCTCTCTCCTTGCATAGATGGCGTCCGCAAATGCCACATATGGACAGAAGGAGTCCACGGACCAGAACTTTGATTACATGTTTAAAATCCTCATCATTGGCAACAGCAGTGTAGGAAAGACTTCCTTCCTTTTCCGCTATGCAGATGACTCATTCACACCAGCCTTTGTGAGCACGGTGGGCATCGACTTCAAGGTCAAGACCATCTACAGGAACGACAAGAGGATAAAGCTGCAAATCTGGGTGAGGAAGTGGACACACACAATACATGCTAATGTGCTGATCTCGCCAGGTACAGATTGTCTCGTGGTTCCATTGGTATGTCAAGCAGCGTTTTCCGAGGGTGACGAGAAATGTGGAAAAATATTTTAGGAAAGCGGATGTTCGTCTGTGGCTGACACTTCACTCTGGACTGCTGCAGAATTTGGAAAAGAAATTAGGAATTTACTTTGGTTTGCTTCTTGCTGCTTATTGTTTTAGCTGTGTTCTGCTTTTAACAGCACTGCCCTGAACTGTGCTGTCAAGAGTCAGACTCCATTGAAGAAGTAAGAGTGTAACAGGTGGTCTGTTGTGGTGTGTGGTGGCACGTGGCCATAGACCACACTTGTATTATTTGTTTCACATTACATAATCGCCACAGATGTCACAGTCAGTGTTTTCTCTGTATCTGCTGATGCATAGTCTAATCTGATATTTATATTTCCCTCCATAATACACTGATGTGGTGCACCCTCAGCCTAAAGTAGGCTCACAGTACAATTAGAGAAACTACTTAGCTGTGTGTGTGTGATGGCTGAATATGAAATAAGAAAATACACTTTTCACTGCTGCTTTCCTTTAAGTGGTTTCCTTAATGTTACAGGAAGGTTTGCACAGTCTGTGTTCATGAGCAGTAAACTTACATTCAGATGCAGGTTTTAATGGCAGTGACATCCCTGATACAGACTGCAACTAACCATTATTTTCATTAACAAGAAATCTGCCATTTATTTTCTCAAGTAATTGTGCAGTCTATAAAATGTCAGAAAACATCCAGTCCAGGTTCTCATAGGCCGAGATGATGTCTTCATATGCACTCTAAAACCCAAAGATATTCAGTTTACAGTTATGTAAAACACTGAAAAGCAGTGAATCATCGCACTGGAGAAGCTGCAACCACATAATGTTTGACATCGACTAACTGTTTCAGCTCTGTAGTGTTTACAATTCAACAACCCTGCAAAAAACTAGATTGGATTAACCAGAGTTAAGGCAAATTTTGTGATTACCGACTGATCATCTTTAATGAGAATGCCTGTTTTTCATGCTGCCCCATCACATCTGTGACTTAAGCGGCCTGTGTTATCATGTATCTCTAATGGTTCCCAGCTGTTAAACCAGCCTCTCCAGTCCCCACAATCACTTCATCTGCTGTGTAATGGCAATACCCTTGAAGTGTACTTAACATGAGCCATAAAGCCCGACCCTGGGACCAATTGCATATTACATGCTACACCGGAGGAATACCTAATGCTCATGGGAGTTTGGCTGAATGTTAAACCTAGACAGTCATCAGGAGGAACATGCACAGCCATAAATTGTTTCCAGGTGCTGAGCAACAATTATCTACAAAAAGACGAAAGAAATAACCACTGACCGCTGTTTCTACACATGCATGACAATGGAAGACCGTCTGCGGTTGAAATGTTCTCACATCCGTGTCTTTGAGAAAGCAGTGTTGTTTTATATATTTTGTGTATGTTTTCATCTGAATGTCAAACTCATTCTGTACAAAAAAATAATACTGAATATACTCAGAAATAACAGCCAAGTAAAAACAGTGGTGCCGATGTGTGTTTGTGTAGGACACCGCTGGACAGGAGCGCTACAGGACAATCACCACAGCTTACTACAGGGGAGCCATGGGCTTCATCCTCATGTATGACATCACCAACGAGGAGTCCTTCAACGCTGTGCAAGACTGGTGAGGGACAACTGAGTATACATGTCTGTGTGTATGAAAGTGGCAGATGAACTTGTTTTCAAGCAAAAAGACAGATGAACGCATCAGACTGTATGTTTGCATGACCAATATAAGGACTGTTGGTTAAAGTTAAAGCAGAACAACAACAGAAATTATGGGTCCAAATTAGTGATTTTAATTGCATTGACTTCTTTGAAATCTGTCTGGTCACTTCTGATATGTTGCCATGTTGACTCTTGTGAAGCTATTACTAGTGCCTCCAAAATTTTTCCACACCTCAGCATGAAATTGGTTATTTAAGTGCCATCATAACCAACAGGAATTTTTTTTAAATGTTGATGAAGCATGTGAGTTCTGCCTGTTAGAGAACTGTGCTTCTCTGGTCCAGTGCTTTCTGGAAAAACTGGAACCTGTAAGAAATGAAATGTAGATTCAGTCGGTCCATGTAGCTGACCACCCTCTACTGAATCTGCTAACAGGTCGACCCAGATCAAGACATACTCGTGGGACAATGCTCAGGTGCTCTTGGTGGGGAACAAGTGTGACATGGAGGATGAACGAGTGGTGGCTGCAGAGAGGGGCCGGCAGCTGTCAGAACAGCTGGGTATGTAATCTGGTCAGAAAGAAAACTGGATACCATGTCTGTTTTGTTTTGTCCCACTCCTAGAGTTTAGCTTCCTCTCCTGGGAGCAGGAATGAAAATTATATATAATTATGACTTATAGCATTGTTCTTTAAAGAGTGAGGTAGATGACTCCTTTAAATTGGTGTATTGTACGTCATCATGATTAGACTTTTCAACTTGCTGGTACAGCATGCTCCGGCAGCAGTTGCTGTGCATCACAAATGAAAAGGCAGCTATGCAAGTGAGCCATATCAACAGCAGCATGGGTCCTTTTTAACAGAAGTCTGATGATCAGCACTTTGGTCGTCAGAGACACAAAGAGGACAGGTAGCAGACAAGCTAGTTGTTATTTTTTGCTCTTCCTTTTTGAACCTGTAACATCAAAACCATATCACTTGGGAGATGATCTGAGTGGTCAGAGTATAGTCATAGTAAGTATGTATGTAGTATGTAATCTGTTTTTAAACTCAATTTTAAACTACCAGATATTTAAGTATGATCTGAAAAGATGGAAGTAGTTGTTTTTTAAGACTGATGAATAGATTTCATTTAGAAACACTGATGTGGAGGGTATGTCCTGATAAGTGGATTAACCGTGGTAACCCTCACTCTGGAACAATAAGTGTAATAAGCATAACCCTCTCGGCCTGTGTCGCCCCTCCTGGCAGGTTTCGAGTATTTTGAAGCAAGCGCCAAAGACAACATCAACGTGAAGCAGACCTTTGAGCGGCTGGTGGACATCATCTGCGAGAGGATGGCAGAGAGCCTGGACAACAACGACCCGACTGTCACTGGAGCTAAACAGGGCCCAGAGCTCAACGAGCAGCCTCAGAGGTCCCATCAGGATTGTGCTTGTTAAACACAACTACACACACACACACACACACACACACACACACACACACACACACACACACACACACACACATACACATAAACGCACACACTGTCTGCTGTCCTGAAGTCCTCACACCTTTAAAAAATTGTTTCAGTTTGTCTCTTGCTGTCTCATAAACACATACACAAATTAATCACACACAAACACTGCCATACTGAGTCACACAACCTGGCTGCTTTAATTCTCCACCCCTCTCACTACACTAAGAGCACCGTCCACGTGGGCCGCTGGCTTTCCCCAAAGATTTGGTGTTTTCAGAGAAGTCATCTGAAAGTTGTTGTTCATTTTGAGGAACACAGGAAATATGTGATTGTAGTCATTTAGTCAGAGGGGTGAAGAAAGTTCAACAAAGGCATCAACAATCCCAAGTTTTATTTCATACTCATATATACATACACACACACACACACACACACACACAATATACTGTATGTCAACAGAATTATAAAAGGCCAGTAAAGGCTGAGACTCCATCATTCCTTATTGACGTGTCTGCATTAGGGGTTTAACTCTAAAAGGCTGGGAAGGATGGATATTCTCCACCTCCCAGTCAGTCAAGTCCCACTCAGCACTTGGATACAAATCATTGCAGTTGTTTAACTTTTAGTCCCATTGAGAATATATGTTTGTTGCAGTGGATAGAGTTGATGGTTATTTTAAAAATGTTTTTGAGTTGGTTGGGTGTGGTTTTAAGCATGTGAAATGTCCCGTCCTTCCAAGTGTTGTGATTGAGTTTCTACAGAATTATTACGGTCCAGGTTTGACGTCCAAACAGGGTCATTTGAGAGTTTCTCATAATTCAAATTTTAGGAGTGAATGCAAGAATAGCAAAGGCCATGCATATCAGTTTGCTAGTCAGTTTGTTGTAGGATTCATATTGGGCACCTTCCCAGATTTAAAATAGTTTTTTTGTTTTTTTTTGTTTTTTTTTTCTGTTAGCGAGAGTGCTCCATGGATGGCAGTGTGAGTCACATGGTTTGTCCAGCCTTTAAAACCAGTTTGGTCCAGTGTAAAGAGCTGCAGAGCCTCTGGGGCACACTTTTTTACTTTTGTTACTATTTTTTAAGACATGACTAAACAAAAGGATAAGGGATGTCTTTTACCACACGGAGAAGAGTGTATAAATGTTTCAAAGTCAATAAATGTGCATTTTTAAATGCATATATAATATAAATAGATATATAATTAACATATTATACAATCCAAATGATTTGGAATGTTGGATTCCTACCTGTGCTTTAGTGAGAGGTGCATGTTGTCAATGTTTTTAACTGATGATGGTCGACTGGATGGTTATTTGTATGAGCTGCTGTCTGAATTTAAAGTCCGTCTGTCCCACAGTTTCAGTACCAACTGGGGCTAAAGGTTTCACATGTTAAGCCCATGGCCCCTTCTTATTGTATTAACTTTCATTCACTGCATACAGTGTGCACCATGCACTCACTAGAAAGGCATGTGATTCGGTGTGAGCACTGGTACACCACAGAGCTGCCATCTCCATCAACAGTCTCTTACAGTACGTCATGGCAGATGACATTTCCATCTTTGTTTTGGGAGGAACATGATGTTTTGAAGCATGTTAAATGTCAAATTGTTTGAGTTTCATTTCTCTCTCTGATGCTAAGATTAGGGATTTGTCTGCTCATGTATACGGTACAAAAACCTCCTGTAAATCATGCGTTCACAGATGTGCTGAAGCATGCGAAAATATTTTCAACACCTACATAATTCCAAAAGAATACAACTTACAACTTATTTATTTTGTATTATTTATTACTTAATTTATTTTTAAGATAGGGTTCTTCCTAGATTATGCATTGCAATCTGCACTTGACTTTTTAAAGAGATGTTCAATAGTATTCAATATCTTAAACTGCTCCAGCTTTCAAATGAAAATGTATTTGTGTTTACAGAAAGTACAAAGCTTCCCTGAGAGGAAAGTCAAACATTCCAGTGTAAGAGCCTCTTATCATGTCCACGCGGCTTTGGTGGGAAGTTTATTTGTCTTTTAATATCAGTTATGTAACTTTAAAGACTTGGTAGTGTAGAGGCTGACTGTTTTCACAGAGCAATAGCAGTTCTTACTCTCCACACCCAAATATCAGCAATGTACAACCCTGAATTGAAGGTCTGTAATACACATACCGTGCAGTATGTGGGTGTGTGAATGTACATTTTGTACAAACACAGTCGTAATAATCGTTCTTCCCAAAGAGGTCTTGACAATAAATTTAGAGCCAAAAAGAGTGCTTAGTACACTTTTGTTAGACTCATCAGGTAACGTTTTCCTACTTTGTGCTGTAGCTTGAAAATGGGGAAATGTTTTGGGAAGTAAACTGAATACTCTGAACACTTCATTAAACGAGTGATGATTCTTACGACATTGGTTCACTTTTAACTTGTTTGTTGAATTTTTGTTACTTTTATTTATCGTGTTTTGCTACAGCTGTAAACTTGCCGACAACTTAGGAACAAGCATCTGTCCTGTTCAACTCTCCTTCCCTGTCATAAATAACCCTTGTAAATAGAAATTTTCTGCCCGTTGGGTATTAGTGTGTGAATTGTGCTGTAATTCTGTAATGCCAGATTTGCTAAAATGAGGAATCAATAAAGAAATTCTAAATGCTGGAGTTTTGCGTTAGTTCAGCAATTATTCACTGTGACTTACAAGAAGGGCACATGTGATGTTTGGGAAATGGTTCAGAGTTGTTAGGTTTTGTTGTGCCCACCAGAGGGCACAATACAGCAATGATGTCTTGTTTCTGCCCTCAGAGTTGTTTGACCATCTATGGTTTGGTTCAGCTTCTCTACTGCACTTCATTCAACACCCACAGTGTCAACAGTGCAGGAAAAGATAAACGTAAAGTTTTAAAATAATGCATTCACTCTCTCAAAATGTTCCTCCTAACTAAACTAAAGCAAGAGGAGCTCTTTGTCTAAGTAAGAAACAGAACACATGAGCTGTAGTAATGTAGTGAATTTAATAAATGTCAGGTAGACTTGAAAGTCCATTACACATGGATACATGTTTTCTCAGCACGTACACATACATTCATGGAAGTCTGGTGACTGAAGAACTACACAGCAGCCACCATAATGAAAAATACAATGGTTACTGTCCACAAAAGCGACAAGACATGCAGTGTTCATTTTTGCAAAATAATAAAAGAGAAACAACTAGAAATAAGACCATATGTAAAATAAGAAACGTTTCAGTAAATAAAATATATATATATATTTGTCATTGCTAAGTGCTTGTAAACAAGTAAGGCATTATATTACACGGTGGATGACAGCACTTGGTGACACCCTGGTGTTTGGTTGCACTCATGTTGAGATTGTCCAGCTTACACACAGATAAATGCTATCCTGCACCAGTCCGCTGGATAGCAGTTTTGCTACATGGCTTCCCAAAAGAAAATTAGGGCAACAAAATAAGTCTGTTTGCTGCATAACACTGTCAGATTTTCATGAATCAGAGGAGGCTGCAGCCCCATACCTGCTGCTGGTTAATCTGTCATTTTCCAGTTGACTTGCAGCTCTCATCAAGGCCTGTCAATGTCTCTACAGTGCAATGCAAATGTTTCTCAGTTACAGCCTTTTTTTCATCATAATGGCCTCACATTAAGTCTCTGATGAGGGTTCTAGGTTACAAAACGCAAATGTTCCTCAAAACACAGGCCTGTATCCTCAGAGCATATTTAGAGCTGGAAAAATATCCAAGAAGAGCACCACAGCTGGGATTCAGTAAGCCTGGACCTGGTTTGGTAAAAGCTGGCATCCGCTGCTGACATGGTTCATCACCTTTTGCTTCAGCTGGGCCACTTGCTCCCTGAGGACGCTGGCTGTGGAGGCCAGCTCGGTGTTCTGCGTTTTCAGGGTCTTGACCTTGTCCTCCAGCCGGGAGATCCTCTCCAGTTTTCTCTTGCGGCACTTGGAGGCGGCTATCCTGTTCCGCAGCTTTTTCCTCTCCGCCTTGATGCGCTCTTGGTTGTCCATGTCGATGGGAGACAGAGGGGGGCTCTCTCCGAAACTCTGCATGTCTGGTACCGTCTGGGGCTCGTCCTTCACCACGCCGGCGGACTGGAGTCGTGACAGAGCGGCAGCCGCAGCGGCCGCCTGTTGCTGCGCGCTGGCCAGATGAGACGGAGGCGGCGGGAAGGGGATGGTGTCCGTGGAGTAGTTGATGGTGGTGGCTCCGAGCGGGCTGGCCGCATAGCCGTTCAAAGTAGTGTATACAGGAAGGTCTGGTGTCTGGAGCCCGGCAGACCCGACGGCGTTGGATGACCCGAGGAGCTCCAGTCTATCCACGGAGACGCACCCCGCTTCGCTCAGCTGGTTCTGCTTGTGAAGATCCTCCAGCGCCTTGACGAAACCTTCGGCGAACTCCTGCTCGTCGCTGGCAGACTTCGGGTAGAGGAACTGGGAGGTCGGGTTGCTGTTGTTGGTGGAGGTGGTGGTGGTGACCAGACCGTTGGACTGGATAATGAGGCGCTCCAGGTCCGGAGAGGTTAGTTTCAAGAGTCCCAAGTCGGGCGAATTGAGGAGTCCGTCTGTATCCCGGAGCGGGTTTGATTTGAGCTCGGAGTGCTGGTCGTCCAGGTTCAGATTAATTTCCTTCTTCATCATCGTGGTCTGGGAATAGATGTTGGAAACCTCGGTGCCTGGGTAGAGGGCTGTTTCCATTCTACACCCTCACATGAGGGAGTGTTGAGCGTTACGCATTAACGATTGTTGATCAGGAACATCCAGACATGAGGAAATCAGCTGATCCTTATTCTTACGCGATCCCGCTTCCTTATTTCCCTCTCTTGTACTATCGGCCACTCTGTGACTCGACCACTTCAGCTGTTGTTGTGCCTGAGGGGCTCTGATGTGTCTCACCAGCGCGCGGACGATATTGTCTTTTCCCGATGGCACGACTGCTATGCGCAGCGCCAGACCTCGCTCGCTTTCTAGCCCTAAAAATTCCATTATGTCACTCCAGAGCGCGGAGATTGGCCCAAAATGACGTTGGTTTCCGGTTCAATTTGAATAAGGGGGCCGAGCCGGTCTTTATTGCCATGGAGACTTTAGGTAAACTACAAACAGTGCAATGCATTGTGGTTTGATGTCATAGCATAAAAAAGCTCAGGGTCGCCAAAAGAGAGCAGAGACTGGGCGGGGAAGGTGTAAGAGGCGAAGGCCAGGGAAAGGAGGAACAGAGGAGCAGGCCTTTACAGAAAAATACTCCTTCAGCTCAGGCTAAAGCAGGTTTTTAAAGAAGAAATACAGTAGAGTAGAATAGTAGA
The DNA here is from genome assembly GCF_001640805.2 of Lates calcarifer. Lineage (NCBI taxonomy): Eukaryota > Metazoa > Chordata > Actinopteri > Centropomidae > Lates > Lates calcarifer. The sequence goes on along the minus strand of NC_066836.1, from coordinate 16,176,574 downwards.
AGCAGGGCAGAACACAACTCTGGCCTGATTCTCAAGTTCAAAGTCAAATCAAAGAGTTATTCACCAGACTTTAAACTCTTATCACCTCTGTAAGGATCAGACACCTTCACACAAACAACGCTGAGAGAGAGAGTAGAGATGAGGTGTCACAACGCCTCGAGCTCAAAGTGTTTCTGGGGAAACTGAGCATGAACAAGAAAAGGGAAGGAAGCAGTTGAAAGTAGAATGGGGAAACCGTGTGTTTTCTGTGGCTGAAAGTACTGTAATGTGGAGAGGTTAATGTACCGACAGGTCCATCGGCGGCTGCTGAAACACAAACACAGTGTGTATGTGTGTGTGTGGGGGGGGTTCAGTGGCTGTGGCTGGTAGATGCCATATCCCGTTATCTCTATTCTGTGTACAGTTTGTTCTACATAAAGATTTCAAGTAATCATAACAGTGAAACACAAAGCTGTGACGTTTGAGAAAATGAAGAGACAAATTATTAATAATCTGGCAAGACAGTGTGAATAATAGATGCACTTCAGACAAACATCCATGTAAAATGTACAGCTTCTATTTGGCTTGAGGTAGAATAGAATAGAGGAATCATCTCTCTCTCTCTATATATATATGTATATATGTATATTTACATATAAGGCACTGAGTCTGAGCACTGTGGTGGAAACTACAGTAGGATATTGTTATTCTGTCCATACACAGCGAGGACGTCAGCAGACCGTCTGCATCAGCACCACACAGCAGAGAGGGCATCATTAGTTTCCATGGCAACACTGACATAGCGAGTGACGCAGGCGAGTTGAGGAGAGAAAGGTGAATGGGTTTGATGAAGGAGGGCGAAGAGGAGGAGAGGGAGGGGGAGGGGCCCGTCGGCGACCGCAGTGCAGGTTGTGTAGGTGGCTGGTAGAGGTGTAACTGCTGTGCGTGTGTCTGATGTGGTTCAGAGGCAGAAACCAGTGTTGACTCAGTAACCTTAGAGACACCGACGTGAATCAGAGAAAGGTTTGTTTAAAACATTCACCTCATAATATTCCTCAAAGAGAAAAAAGAAGAAGAAAAAAAAAACATTTCTCCTCTGTGCCAACCTCACAGGGTGCAGTGTCCAGAATGTGTGAGTCATTTCGCAACCCAGGGGCGTGGACCGCACAGTGCACCCAGAATGAAAAAAAGAAAAAGAAAAGAAGAGCTGTTCCTGTAAGACAATATTAGATTAGCTCTGCCTTCATCACAACAAACTGAAAGGCAGGTTCGCCCTCTAAACGCAGGTAATAGTGCTTCAGAGGTTGTGTAAGATACAGTTTCTCCTCCCTCAGCCTTGAGAAGTGTCCTTTGACTTCAACTCTCTTGGGAGAAACTGACATGTTCAGCAACGCCCTGTGACGCCGCTACAGTGCATACATTCACACCTGCCCACTAACCCACCCGCCCCCTTCTCCCCCGAGCAGCTCCACTGACACTGAAGCAGCTGGTTGTGGGGGTTAAATGCTCATCCATAGGGGATTTTAAAACTGGTCTCATTCAGGGAGAGGAGGGTGTTTTTTTTTCATTCTCTTTAACTGCCCACTCATACAGCTTCTTCCCTAAACCTTTAATCTGTGAATGCATTGCAGATGCTTGGTTTTCATTTCAGTATACACATGTGGCTTCAGTTACACACTTGGATTAAAAAGATCAGCTTTCATTCCCTCCTGCCTCTCTCTCTCTCTCTCTGTGTGTGTGTGTGTGTGTGTGTGTGTTTCCTGTCTCCTCATGCAAAGGTAAAGAAACACTAATCCACAAACATTTTCTTTTGTTGATTCTTTTATCACTACTCACTGTGGATGGATGCATGCCCGTACAGTAGATGGCAGTGTAATCCACCCAGAATAGGTGTGTCATTTCCTTTGAGCAGTGAACCAGAAGAAGAAAGCAGCCAGCCGCAGACAATCCTGGGATTCCTGTTTGGGATATTTGGTCCTCATATTATAAATCTATGACGGTTATTGCATTAAGAACTGGGGAATAATGGCCAATAAGAAGAAAGTAATAGTGACAGGTGAGAGGTTTTATTTGGTCACAGCAGCGGAGGAAGACAGTATTTCCTTTATGTTGCTACTGTACAGCTCAGAGAGTTTCCTATTTGTGCTTCAGCTGCACAGTTGATCTGGTTAAAATGATTTAATATTGATGTTATAAATATGCAACAACAGTTCTTTAAAATGTTTAAAATGTCATGTTCTGCAGAGAGTAATGTTAATGTCAGGAGAGAAGAGTTTAGAGGAGGAAGCACAAAGATATGCATCAGGAGACATCCCATGTCTTTCCTCTGTATCATGTACTCAACAGCTACTGTTAATGTTTAACTTGATGCAACCTTTAGACTTTGAATTAAGAGTCCTCTTTTACATTCAGCCTTATCACTTCTCAGGATAGATAAGCATCCTCACTGACTTTTATTTACCCTGTTACACTGTTGCTACTGTGAAGATTCCTGGTTGGCACATTTTTCACATGGCTTTTCTGCAGGTTTTGGGCCTTTTGGAGAGCATGCAGTAAACTCCAGCTGGGTGGCAGTGCAGGTATTGAGTAATCTTTAAGCTTTACCAAAGTATGGCCTTTTAATGACCAACAGGTTTTGTTAATTGTGGGTCTGCAACTGAAATTAAGGGCTATTTAAAACATTCAGTATGTTTGCCCACAGGAACTGGAGCGATTAGGGCTGGGTGAGGCAGTAGACCTTTATGTCCGTGAGATGCCCGTTGAATACCAGGCTGTTGAGCACCTAGTGCCATCACTGTGGAAAGAGCACCAGCCACAGGTATTTAAGGAAACTGTGCATCAAAACACACATTTCCATTACATGCAATATTTCAGTCTAAAAAAAACCCCTAACTAATCTAACCTTTGCCATCTCTGTGTTCTGTGGTCCTCTGAGCAGTTAGTAGTCCATGTTGGTGTTTCTGGATTAGCCACCACAGTCACTCTGGAGCAGTGCGGCCACAACAAGGGTTACGAACGCCTGGACAACTGCAATTACTGCCCGCACTCCCACTGTTGCATAGAGAGCGGCCCTGACTGTATAAAGTCAGTCCTGGACATGGATAAAGTCTGCAAGAGGGTCAATGACTCTGACATTGGGGTGGCTGTGTCTGTATCTAAAGATGCTGGAAGGTAGGTGATGTTATTTACACACACACACACTGTACTCGTGTAAATGAGTTATTCAACGCACCCTGCATATTGGTCTCAACCTACTGAAAGACAATTTGACTCGACATAGCAGAAAAAGCGCAGGCGTTACCAATAACATGAATGACTCCAAGACACGCAACATCAGGGTCCTGAAACTAAAAAAGCTAATCTAATCTTAATCTAATCATTCTACCTTGACTTGTCTTTAGACTCCTACTATGTAATGAAATACAGAAAAGAAATACAGTGAATGAAATGTAAATAGATAATGTCTGTTAATAGTTAGCTATGTGAAATCACATGAGCAGTAAGAGAGAAAAACAAGAGAATACAATCGATTTTGTCTGACATGGACAATAAATTTAGATTTAAAATTTATTTCTTTGTTTATTTAATATTAAAGATACAACATGTGTCTTCTGTGTTTTTTGGTGTAATTCCTGTCAACATCTTCCTCTCATAATTATCCATACCCACATGGAAAAATATTTATCTTTTTCACCGTGAATAATTGAGAAGTTGAATGATAATTAAAATTGTTTTAAGTCTTGGCATCATAACAGCTGGAGGCACCTGCCGTTTTACAAAGTTGGCTGACGTCCTCTGTCACATCCCTGCCTTGTTTTCTGCTGCTTCACTTTGATGAAGCAGAAATGTGACAATACAAACTTTACATAATCTAACGACCATCCTTTGGACCCTGCCAGGTATCTGTGTGACTACATCTACTACACGTCTCTGTACCTGGGGCACGGTCGCTCTGCCTTCATCCACGTGCCTCCTCTAAAAAAACCTTACAGCAGCCAGGACCTGGGTAGAGCCCTTCAGGCCGTCATACAGGAGATGCTGAGCCTACTGGAGATGGATCGCACTGAGGAGGAGGTGTACAAATGCAATGAGCACTGCAATCACAAGCATCAACACCAGCATGACTACCAATGACTGTCTCACAGCCTGAGCAGACTCTTATAGAAAATGGACCACTGGCTTGTAGTAATGGTTTAATCAATGTAACGTCTGAGGCACATTTTGATTTAGTTGTGTGGCTTTTAAAATGTAAAACTGCACAGTGCAGATAGTGATGAGTGAAGACAATGGACCATTAGTCAGAATTTCAGATTTGTTGTCAATTGAGAGCTCAGTGAGTCTGAACTGGGTGCGTTTAAAAATGTAGTATAAGTGTTCTGGAGGCAACAGCCTGACAATAGGATCTGTTTATTGTAGTCTGTGTTTGCAGGTGTGGGTATAATGTGCACAAGTAGTTGGGATCAGTGAGTATTTGTTCTGTCTGCGTCTGATCTTCCATAAGACTGTGAAAACAGATGTCAACTCAGCAACATTTATGAACACATTAATGTTGCATAATGTGAAAATAATCATCAGTAACAACGTAGCAGCTACAAATTATATGGTGACACACTATGGGAATTTTTACAGTAACACTAACTAACACCACTTTTCAAAATCCCCCTGGTGTGATTTCGTTATTGTCTTTGAATTATGCTGTCATTCCCTGTTATTGCTCCTATTAGCACCAGAGAAATGTGATGACTTTGAAATGATGGGAACCTGAAGAAATGTAAAGAGTCACATTTATGATAATTTGTCAGTCTCAGGGAATATATTGCACATGCAATCAGTATTGATTAATCTGATGTCTGTCCTTTGTATGTAATGCAGCTTCACACAGTAAAGCCATCTTAAATCTGTTCATAATTAAAACACTTTATACAGGCTTTGTTTTATTTGTCCTTGTCTGAAGTCTTTAGTCAGGTGTTGCATTTGCATATTGCTGCAGCCTTTATGCATTTTAATTTCTTTGAAAATTGTACTTCCTTTGCTATTAACATCTACAAGACATGTTGGTATTCCATATATTTTACTCTCCTTTGGTTGAAAGGGTTTGACTCATAGTCAAGATTAAAATTTATTTTCTGTGACAGTAAAATTAAAATGAAAAAATGAAAATTAAAATGATGTGTGTACAATGCATTATGTTTTCTTTCTTTTCTCAGTTCCTGTTTTTGTTTCTGACCTAGTAGCCTATTGCAGGGAGCTAAATGTTAAATGTTTTGGACAGATAATGTGTCTGCTGTTCATATCTTGAATATACATGCTAATGTTATTTGACTTTATATGTTGCACAGATAACCACTCCCATGAAAAGTCAAAGGCTCATTGTCAGCAATCTTCCATGTGAGTGTGTTCCCTGCCAGAATATTTTATGATCTGTGATGACTTTGATGGTGAACACTGTGTTTTTGTGAACATTTAAAATGACAAAGGTAAGTAGACTTTAGGACTGTAATTTGTTATTGACAAAGACACTGAGAATTTTGCAATCTGTTCATAAATCTATCCACTGCTCTAATGTGTGTGTTGTTCAAGGCAATTAATGAATTCTTTATTTACTTTTGGATTCCTTTGTTGCAGGCCAAGTTACCGTAATTCTGGGTGGTGTACGTTATGATTAGACAGACCTGCTGAACCCGTTCTGACCAGATAGATCGGTGCAGAACAGAGGGAAGGATTGTAATGTTTCTAGAACATTAAAAGGGTATTAAAACTGTTGAGAAAATGGAATATGCAGGGCTGTTTTTATCTGGTGTCTCAGAGTAGAAAATTGGTTCCAACTGGTCAAAAAAAAGGAAGCATTTTTAGTTTGACTTTTTGACACAGGAGTAAAGCAATTTATCTTAACCTTTAAGTATCAGGATTTATGTGAGTCTCAGAGCTGACCTAACCTGTTTGAGGATCTCAGCAGGTGGCAAGTGAGGACAATGTTGTAGTGGTGCACATAAAATAAAACTTTAAATTCAGAATATTGTAAATTATTATTATTATTATTATTATTATTATTATTATTAGTAGTAGTAGTAGTAGTAGTAGTAAGAAAAAAGGTTCAAGGGGTCCAGAACAAGGCTTTAATAATCTGTGGTTTAGTAGACATTGTTAGGCTTCTTTCAGGGGCTTAGCAGAGTATTTTAATGCCATGATCATTGATGTCAAGGCTGCATAAAGCCTGTTCAGCCTGTAAAATGCCCATATTTACAATGATATTCACTGCTAATAGGTACAATGATAAAATGTATCTATCAATCTGTCCTGATCTTGATCTCTGCTGTTCTTTCCTTGCATGTTTTATTTTAAATGACATGTAGTAGCTACATGTTACCAAACAGTAGAGTTATTTAGCAGTGTGCTTTACTGTTTTGTGCATATTACTTATATTTTATGTGTAATTTTATACTATATGTTGATCTTACTCTGTTTCAGGGTGCCTTCTTAATATCTGGTCAGAGGCAACAGTTGAAAAGCAGCCTTCTAGACTACAACTGAACAACGAGTACTAGCACCATCCCTATCAAATAGCCTGATAAAAATAAATCAGATATGAAAATGCTGTAAACTGTAAACTCTTCGTATTCTCTTGACTTACCTCCCACATTTGATGTACCAGTATTTCTTACTGATTTGACAAATTTAAGGACAAAATATTGATAGAGATTTGACCTTGTTGCATAATAAACTTTCTGAATTTGTATTACAGGACTTTTTTTTTTTTTACCGCTCACATGTGTGTCCTTGTCTCCTTTCCTTCCCTCGCTCCCTGCAGGTGACTACCTGTAGGAGACAAGTGGTAGTGAAGGAGGAAAGGTAACGAGCAGGGAGGGGAGAGAGAAACGGAACACGGCCGCAGCCGAGGCTCTCTGTATCTCTATCTCTCTCTCTCTCCCTCTCTCCCTCTCTCTCTCACCACCGCTGTTTGTCATTTTCCCATCCATACTCTGTCTCCGCTATTCATTATTTACTGGAGCAGCAACAGATTGAGGAATATTCGCCGGAAACGGGTAAAATATCGTCAGCAAGAAAGGCAAAAACATGAGTGTCGAGGCGTACGGGCCGAGCTCCCAGACTCTAACGTTCCTGGACACCGAGGAAGCCGAGCTGCTGGGAGCGGACACCCAGGGCTCCGAGTACGACTTCACCGATTTTACCCTGCCGAGCCAGACCCAGACCCAAGGCCAGACCCAGAGTCAGCTCGACAGCCAGGTGCGTGTGTGCTATTCATGGCAGCTCGGTGTCGAAATATGTCCTCTACTGTGTTGACAAAACGTGAATTAGCTAGCGTTAGCCCACAACATCGCTGGCTACCTCCGGTTAGCCCGATGACGCCTTCCATCTGTTACCATGCTTTTATCCCGCTAATTGGCTAGCATGCTAGCTCGCCCAGTTAGCATGCTGGTACAGCTAGCGTTTCGAGATCCAGGACTTTATTGCAATGCAAACGAAGAGTGTCAGGGGTTTACCACTATAGTAGGCCAGCCACAGATGTCCAGATTTATACCTACTAGTATTCACATGTAGTAACTACTTTAGTGTCTACTGACAACAACAATCACACAGGTCAATGGACACAATCAGGCTGATAGTCAGTGTGATATTGCTGTCAAACCGTCAGCAACATAGACTGTAAGTGAAATATATTATCACCCAAGCCATTATCTGTCTGTTTGCCTACCCTGATTTTGCTCAATCCGCAATCTCTCATTATTATTTTATCCCACATAATGTTGACATTAAGTTTAACTTCATATGTATAATTCTCCACACACCTGTCCCCTCAGGTTAATGGTCCTGACGGGGTGCTGCAGAATGGAGACGACCCTGTGGTAAAAGCCAGTCAGCTGCTGGCAGAACTGAACTTTGAGGAGGATGAGGAGGACACCTACTATACCAAGGACCTCCCTGTACATGCCTGCAGGTAAAGGAGAGTTGAAATAATTACTTGTTATGATTTTATTTCATTCAGGGAACATTTTTTTTTTTTTTTTTTAATTGCGTGTTGTGTCCATCTGTAGTTTTTGCTGGTTGCTGTTAATTATTTTAGCCACATACAGTCCTTTTCTTTACACTCAGTGTCAGAGGGATGTGGTGTCCTGTCCATGTACTTTTTTTTTGTTGACCATGGTGTCTGCAAATAATTAATTTGCAGTTTTTTGCAGTAATGTAAAGGCTACTTTTCAAATGCATTGTCACATAAAATGGTTCAAATTGAGCACAATTATAGCAGGTACATTTCCCTCATTCTCAGCCTCTGACTCAGTGTGCTGGTTTCTGTCTATCCTGGCCACTTAACTTCTGTGGTTTACTGTACCAGCAAAACACAACCTCCCTACAGACACACACTCACTCTACATATGACACATTGTCTAAATTATCTTGTATTATGTCTAATGTCACTGATGATAAATCTATATCTTGTTTCATAATTCTAATCAGTGCTGCTGCTCTCATACTCACAGCTCATGAGTGTCTAACTAACAAGTTGGCTGTCAGACATTAGTTTGACCATGCCAAATAAGTCCAGCTGAGAATATCTGACATGCCAGACATTCTCAGTTGTTCAGTGAGATAAGATAAACGCTCAGTTTCTTTCTATAAAAACTGATGTATCACAATATCTTTCACCAGCAGATTAGTAGCAAATTCAAATATTTTCAACCCTTTTTGCTGAAAATTGGCAGTGAAAACAAAGTCTGTTGGACAGAGAGTTAGGGCCTCAGGTTTCTCTACAAATGTGCCACTCGTCTTTTTCCAGTATTTTTATATAAACTTTGATACCCATCAGCAACACACTGTTTAATTTTGGTACATACTTTCCTCAGGGAAAAAAATTTTCTCAAAAGAGTTTCTCAAAAGCTGTCAAATTCTCACAACACTGACAGTTTTCTGAATAGTTTAGATTAACATGCACATAACATTTGCAAAGTGTATTCTAGCAGCTACTGTAAGTTATTTGATCCTGAATATGGAAACAAAGAAAAATTATTGAGCTATCGCTGTAGACAGCTATAAAACTGCTGTAAGACAGACTGGTGCTTCTCTTAGATTTTAGTGCCTTTGATAAGGTTAGGTTTTTGACATGAGAGATCCTGCAGGAAAATCTCAGTCTGCTTATCATAAGTTATATGCTTATTTTGTTCTGTGCTTGTTCTGTTCTGACATAGATTAGATTTTAAACAGGTCCTTGGTCTTAGCAGTAATGTTTTGTTTCTCTGTTTTAGTTATTGTGGGATTCATGATCCAGCCTGTGTGGTCTACTGCAATACCAGCAAGAAGTGGTTTTGTAATGGCCGTGGAAACACATCCGGCAGGTGAGATGCAGTGACTTGTCTGCTTTTTATTGATCTTCACTGCTGATGTACTCAGCTAAATGAACTGGGGGAGAATCATTTTACAGGTATACTATTATCATCGCAAGATAACAGTACACAATGACTGTAATAATGAGTCTTTGTTGTGCTCAGAATCCTGTGTTAGTAATGGATAATATTTATTTGGATAGATAGATAGATAGATAGATAGATAGATAGATAGATAAAGGTTTAAGTCTGTACAATAACTAATTTGACTAAATAAAGAAATAAAGATATAAATAATAGAAAAAAATAGAGACTAGAGATAGACGCCTCAGCTGTACTGTGTGCTGAATATACACTGTACAATGGTAGTAATATAATATACTGTAATACACTATACATTAGTGCAAATTGGAGGATATATATAGAGCTGCACAAACCTTGAAAGATCAGAATAATCAGATATATAAGAAATGTGATAGATGATATCATAGAGAAAAAGTCCAGGTGATCAGTGTGTCCTTCACAAGGAAAAACAATTGTCAGTCAGGGAAGTCCTTTCTCTCGACACAGAGCAGAATCATTGTAGAGTGATGGAAGTGCCACTCAAGCTGATATCAAACTATTCAAGTCCAAAATAAAGATTTTTTTTTTTTTTTTTTAAATCTTAATCAATGGAAAATTGACTCAAAACTGATTCAGCCTCATAATAATACAGACTGGTATAAAGTGTCAGAAAACATTGTCCAGATACGATTGTTTTCCTCTCATCAGAGAAATGTTGTCTATCGTCACTTGGTTTTCTCCTCTTTATGGTAAAGCTTTAACAGTAACTGAACTTTGTGGTGTTATTGAGAAATAGTCATGTACATCGTAATGAAATTAACATTGAACAGATAGTAACACAGCTGGTAGCGATGTGAACACAGTTACAACCACTACAAGTCAGTTGAGCTCTTTAGATTGTTAAAGTTTATGTTACTTCTTCCTCAGTGCATTTACGAGATTTCTGGATTCTTTTGCAAACATGTTTAATTTCAGTCTGTACAGGGCTGTAGTCTTTTGTGTTTCTTGTAGGTGGTGCGTTAATTATCATTCTCTTCACTTCTAGCCACATTGTAAACCACCTTGTGAGAGCAAAGTCCAAGGAGGTGACCCTGCATAAAGACGGCCCTCTGGGGGAAACTGTACTGGAGTGTTACAACTGTGGTTGTCGCAATGTCTTCCTGCTGGGCTTCATCCCCGCCAAGGCCGACTCAGTAGTGGTGTTACTGTGCAGGTAAGGGCACATTCATGCAGCTGACTAAGCTCTCTGAACTCCCCGCTGATGGGGTTAGTCAACAGGGATACAGCATTTCACAATTACGTGTTGACATTTTTGTTTTGGTTGTAATGCAGGCAGCCATGTGCCAGCCAGAGCAGCCTGAAAGACATCAACTGGGACAGCTCACAGTGGCAGCCTCTCATCCAGGACCGCTGCTTTCTGTCCTGGCTGGTCAAAATCCCCTCAGAGCAGGAGCAGCTCAGGGCCCGCCAGATCACTGCCCAGCAGATCAACAAGCTGGAGGAACTCTGGAAGGTACAGTCAGCGCAGATGTCCTTATACGCACCCACCATTGTACTATGTAAATATTTTAAACCCACATTACTTAAATTCGAGCATGAGTAGGGCTTATCTACTTAGTTAACCAGATATACAGTTGAGTGTTATGCAAATAACTTAACTGCATGTGTGCTGAGCTACGTCTTTCTGTCCAATATGACTTTCACTGTCCATTTATATTTTTTGTTGTTTCCTGTTGTATAGAAGTTTGTTTACATCTAGCAGGTCTTTTCTGTGTGTTCATAACATTCACAGTGTTAATGTTTTACTCAAATCATGACAGTGTAACAGTGGGCCAACAAGCACAATATCAGGACCTTGAAAGTAAAGCAGCTAAATGGAATTCAGCCATGATTCATTTTACTGTTTACACTTTGCTTTCTTTACTGTGACGTATCAAAATGTCTTTCTGGAAATGCCATATGTTTTGCTTTTACTTCATATTTTAATATTTCTTTCATCCTGTGTCATCTTGCGTGTGTGTTTCCTCCTGACAGGAAAATCCCACTGCGACCCTGGAGGACCTGGAGAAACCTGGTGTGGATGAGGAGCCCCAACACGTTCTGCTCCGCTACGAGGACGCCTATCAGTACCAGAACATCTTTGGTCCTCTTGTGAAGCTAGAAGCTGACTACGATAAGAAACTCAAAGAGTCCCAGGTAAACTAAAACTTTAAATTGTGAAGAAAAATAAATAAATGAGTCTTGAGTTTGCCAAATCAATCAATGATACATTTTTACATTGATCAAATAAGGACTTTTCAGTTTTGGTTAAATTTAGTTTTTTCTCTCATGCTGGTGATAAAGGAATTTTATTATTGTACTGCTTAGCAAATTATTATGTTTCAGTTTCCATGATTGTTTTCATACAAACTCGTAGTCTATGATCATTTTGACTTGACGATAGTTTCTTCTGCTATTTAAGTACTAAATATATTTTTTAATGTTGCTTCTGAACAGACTCAAGACAACATTACAGTGCGATGGGACTTGGGACTGAATAAAAAGAGGATTGCATATTTCACTCTTCCCAAGACAGATTCAGGTATTTATTTGTATCATTATCATTCCTTTGTCCATGAGTGAAATTTTTCATATTATTTTGACACATTGATCCATAAGTGACAACAAAACAAATATTGATCATAATTTTAATATCTGTACATGTGGCTTCCACCTATAATGGTTTATCATTTTTTAAAATTTTTTAGATTCATCCTTTGATTAATTGGTTCCTCCGTATTTTACAAAGTTACAATTTTTGTATCTGTTTTGTCTGTTGTCCTCTAGATATGCGACTGATGCAGGGAGATGAAATTTGCCTGAGGTACAAAGGAGACCTGGCCCCTCCCTGGAAAGGCATTGGACATGTCATCAAAGTTCCTGACAGTATCCTTATGACTGTTACTGTATCTAACATTTTACCCATATATCTGTAATTCACACATTTGTTGCTTTAATCAAAGTTTGACACAAGCACATGGACTTCCTAACTAACTAGTGATTCATTATAAATCAAAGCGATATCCCACCAGTGAATTATGGGTCTTTAGTAACATCTAGTGGCAGGTGTAGAAAACTACAACAACATCAGCAAGCTTGTGTGTCTTCTCTCCACAGTCCCCATTGGTTTTTGGAAGTAAATTCTATAAATAGATTTCACTTACACAGCTTACCACCTGTTGGTTAACTGATATAGTTCTCCAGCCACACGTTCTGAGGCTGCATATCAAGACAATTGTTAGTGTGTCTACCCAACAGTTCTAAATTTAGAGTTTGTAAATAACCCACTGATATTCAGCTGGGTTTTAAACATGTGCAGAGATTTTATATTAGTGATAACACCTTTTAGATATTTGACCTTGTATCAAGCGTGAGTAAAGCTCAATAGGCTGTCTGTACAGTTTCCACAGATGTGACAATAACTACAGTTTATGTTCATTTTTTCCTTGACCTACTGTAACAGACTATGGTGATGAGATTGCCATAGAGCTGAGGAGCAGTGCCGGGGCTCCAGTGGAGATCCCACACAACTTTCAGGTTGACTTTGTGTGGAAGTCCACTTCCTTCGACAGGTATTCACAAGAATAGCACACTGTCTTTTGATGTTACATCTGGCCATTAGGGTGGCTGTGGCTCAGGAGGTAGAGTGGTCGCTCACCAATCGGAAGGTCGTGTTTCGACCCCCGGCTCCTCCAGTCTGCATGCCGAAGTATCCTTGGGCAAAATAATGAACCCTAATTTGCCCCCAATGTATCATCAGTGTGTGAATGTGTATGAATGTATTAGAAAGCACAGAACAAGTGCTGTATGAATGTGTGTGTGAATGGGTGAATGTGACCTGTAGTGTGAAGCGCTTTGAGTGGTCGATATGACTAGAAAAGCACTACATAAGTGCAGTCCAATTCTGTATCATTGATAAAAATAAAAAAAAACTTTCATCTTCTGCTGTGTAAGCACAGCCTGAAACTTAACTTTATCTGTCTGATAAATAAAGGTAGCCTTTTGTTGAAAAATATATATTAGGGTTATGATTGGTCATTTTGTTAACACAGGCGCCAAAGTTTATATATGCATCAAAATATTACAAAAAGCTTCACTACAGTGTATTAAGTCTGGTTTTTGAAGCTATACATGCAATAAATTACTTTGGTCCATATTTGATTTTTTTTAACCACTGAAAATGAAACAATTCCTTAACAAAGTAAATGAGTAGATTCATTTGTCCGTAACAGAAAAAGGTTTTGATGGGTCTTTTTTTTAGATCCACTTTACAACCTTATCTCAATATTCCTGCTTCCATCATCCAGGATGCAGAGTGCCCTGAAGACATTTGCTGTGGATGAGACATCAGTGTCTGGTTACATCTACCACAAACTGCTGGGACATGAGGTGGAGGATGTGGTTATCAAGTGTCAGCTGCCCAAACGCTTCACTGCTCAAGGCCTGCCTGATCTTAACCACTCCCAGGTGAGTTAAAGAGACAGGAAGCACAAACAGCGTGACAGAGATGATGCAGAGTTTTAAGATTGAGTTCACTCATATCACAGAAAGCTTCTTCAGGTTTTCCCCTGGTAGTAAATGGGGGTCTTTTTTTATAGTTTGAATTGATTATAGTGTTTCAGACTTCTTTGTTTTTGTCCTCTTAATGACATTAATGTGGTTTGTCGTAATGCAGGTGTATGCTGTGAAGACAGTGCTGCAGCGTCCCCTCAGTCTGATCCAGGGTCCTCCTGGTACAGGGAAGACAGTAACCTCTGCCACCATTGTCTACCACCTGGCCAGACAGGGCAATGGGTAAGACACATATAAATGTTTTTACTTTAAGAATAGGTTGTCTGTACGGTCCCTAACAGACTGTGCTGTAACTTGTCCCTTCAGGCCAGTGCTCGTGTGTGCCCCCAGTAACATTGCCGTCGACCAGCTGACAGAGAAGATCCACCAGACAGGACTCAAGGTGGTGAGGCTGTGTGCCAAGAGCAGGGAAGCCATTGACTCACCTGTGTCCTTCCTGGCTTTGCACAACCAGACCCGTAACATGGACAGGTAACACATAACTTACTCAGATCAATAATCGTTTTCAAAGAAGACTAACGTGGGTGTAAATGATTATCTTTTGTTTACTTTTTTGGCGGAACCTTGAGCACTAGTTTTCAATTTGTTACCAGTTAGTCTCACTAATAATTTCCAACTTAAACAGAATAATTTTCCTGCCAGTTCCTGTGAGAGAAGCATTGACTTGAGTTTGGGATAATCTTGTATAGTAAGAAATTGAAATATGGGAAGTACAGATACTATCATTGGTGACCTAGAAATTGAATAATACTTGTTACAGATACTAGTCTTTGCTCTTAAACGCAACACTGATATCAAATCCTGCAAACCTGCAGTATGCCAGAGCTTCAGAAGCTCCAACAGCTGAAGGACGAGACTGGTGAGCTGTCATCCTCAGATGAGAAGCGCTACAGAGCTCTGAGACGCACTGCTGAGAGAGAGCTGCTCATGGTATGAAGACTGGTCTTGCTGTTTTCCTGTTCCTGACAGTGCTAGACACAACAATGTTCACCAACTTAGATGTAACAGTTACTTTTAAGTCCCTCATGGTGTTTATGCTAATCCATTTGGGCCCACTGAAAAGAGTGTGTACCATTGTGCTTTGCAACATGCTTGATTCCTTCTCTCATTCCCAGAATGCTGATGTGATCTGTTGTACCTGTGTTGGGGCGGGAGATCCTCGTCTGGCCAAGATGCAGTTCCGCTCAATCCTCATCGATGAGAGCACCCAGGCCACTGAACCAGAGTGTATGGTGCCTGTGGTCCTGGGGGCCAAGCAGGTTGGAGTTTATGAGTGAAAATACAGTTGAATCATTCCATCAGTGATCTGCTTTAAGTGTTGTCATTCCACAGTTGTGGAGTCTACGGTGTCCACAAATATTTATTTTGTTTTCATGACTTGTGTAACTTTGTAATCGTCTTTTTTTCCCCCCACAGTTGATTTTGGTGGGTGATCACTGCCAGCTGGGTCCTGTGGTGATGTGTAAGAAGGCAGCTAAAGCAGGTCTGTCCCAGTCTCTGTTTGAGCGTCTGGTAGTTTTGGGGATCCGGCCAATCCGTCTGCAGGTCCAATACCGCATGCACCCAGCCCTCAGCGCCTTCCCCTCCAACATCTTCTACGAAGGCTCTCTGCAGAACGGAGTCACTGCTGGTAAGATGAAAATAAACTTTTGTTGGAGATCTAATTTTGTGATGCTCAAATATGGCTTTCCCTTTTCAGACAGAGTGAAAGCTTTGGAATCTGTCCTCTAAATTCCTGCCCAGGCTTCAGAACACAGCTAAATGTTCCTTCACTTGTCCATAACTGTTTACTCCACTCAGACAGTTAAAAAAAAAAAAAAGAGACTTATCTGTCTATGTCAGATCTTGTATTCACCTTAGTGGTATTCATGAGATCTACTTTACCTGTACTTCAACTGCACTCTAATGTATTTATCTCATCTTTCTTGAAGCAGGAGAGTCAGTCCTTCTTTTAGGTACACATCAGTCAGTGTTCTTTGTTGTACATCCTCAACACAGTCCTGAATCGTATGTGTTTGTTTGATATTTCTACAGCCGACCGTGTAAAGAAAGGTTTTGACTTTCAATGGCCACAGCCGGACAAGCCGATGTTCTTTTACGTCACACAAGGCCAAGAAGAAATTGCCAGCTCTGGAACATCCTATCTCAACAGGTTTGAACTTACCTGACACAATATGTTTATTCTTTAATCTCCTATAAAGAAATGTAGTCACAATGCATTTCTGTAACATGACAAATTATTAGAAAAGATGTTCTCCTTATAACGATCCTGTTTGTTCATGCAGAACTGAGGCAGCTAATGTAGAGAAAATAACCACAAGGTTACTGAAGGCTGGAGCAAAACCAGACCAGATCGGCATCATCACCCCCTATGAGGGACAGAGGTCGTACCTGGTCCAATACATGCAGTTCAGTGGCTCCCTCCATACCAAGCTCTATCAGGTAGAGTGACTTTTTTTTTTTTTTTTTTTTTTGACTTCAAATGTTGTATTGCACACTTTAACAGAAGCATTTATCACAACCATTTAAACTGAAATCCAGTAAGTGATGTGAAGTTTAGACTAAGAGGAGACTGAACTGGCTCCAAAACCCATGGTCTGTAGCCATGTGAGAAGAAGGCACAGCCAAGTTCATCAGTTTTTTTTAAACACCAATTTCTCTTCATTCTTGCTATAGGAGGTGGAAATAGCCAGTGTGGATGCCTTTCAAGGCAGAGAGAAAGACTTCATCATCCTGTCCTGTGTGAGGGCCAATGAGCACCAGGGCATCGGCTTCCTCAACGATCCCCGACGTCTAAACGTGGCACTCACCAGGGCCAGGTAAAACGCCACAAAGTCAAATAACACTAGCTTACAATGTACATTATGACTGCGTATCCTTCTACCGTAGGCCTTTGTTAATAATCATCTTCTGCCTCTGTAGGTATGGTGTCATCATTGTGGGAAACCCTAAAGCCCTGTCTAAGCAGCCCCTGTGGAACCATCTGCTCAACTACTACAAGGAGCAGAAGGTCCTGGTTGAGGGTCCCCTCAACAACCTGAGGGAGAGCCTCATGCAATTCAGCAAGCCACGCAAGTTGGTCAACACCATCAACCCTGTAAGTTTAGTGTGCGTCTGTGTGTATTTTACACACTAAACATATAGAATGCTGAAATCAGCATTTCTTAACTGGGTCATTTTTTTCCTGATGTGAAGGATGTAGGATGCATCTCAAAATTTACTCATGCACCTAAAATGATGAGTTTAAGGAGAACCGGGTAATAAATCAGTGTACAGAGAAGAATTAATGAGCTGTGGCCTAAAAACACCTTCATGTTTTACAGGGGGGTCGATTCATGAGCACTGCCATGTATGATGCCAGAGAGGCCCTCATTCCTGGATCTGTTTACGACCGCAGCAGCAATGGTGAGTCATTTTGAAAAACATGCTTATTCTTATCTCATATGTCAGAAAAAAATGTATCAATAGGCCCATTTACAAAAGTTGAATTTGCTCAATAAAGGAACTTGAATACAAAAACAAGAGCTATGTGCGCTGTCCTGTGACAATACGAGCACTGCACATAGGAAAATAATTTCACATGGAATAGATTTAACTTGTAGCTCTTTCCATCACAGGGCGTATGTCCAACATGTATTTCCAAACCCATGACCAGATCGGTATGATCGGCACAGGCCCCAATCCCATGACCTCCATGAACATCCCCATCCCCTTCAACCTTGTGATGCCCCCCATACCTCCCTCTGGGTACATGGGACAGGTGAACGGGCCCACAGCAGGTGAGAAAGATATAAATCTGTAACTGCGTAGTTCCTAGAGGCCTGTGTGTTTTTCAGTTAAAGCTGCTATGAAATATTTGTCTGAACTGTGATACCTGACTTTGCTCTCCTCCTCCAGGTCGTGGTGGAGGTATGAAGGGCAAGGCAGGCAGTGGAGGAGGAGGCGGGACTCGAGGCGGCCGTCAAAGAAACCGCAGCAACATGGGGAACCATGGTGGAGGAAACGGAGGAGCGGACCGTGGGCACGGAGGGCACATGAGTGCCAGCCAGGCCAGCCAGGACCTGGGCTCCCAGCCCTTCTCCCAGGGGCCTCTGACACAGGGCTACATCAACATGAGCCAGCCGTCACAGATGAGTCAGCCTGGGCTCTCCCAGCCTGAACTCTCCCAGGTTTGTTCACTGCACTGTCATTTATTGGGAATAAATCTTTATCATAAAATTAGCATTCAGGAGATCTTATGAAGTACTAACTAGGTGCACTTTATGAGGCAAGCTGTTTGTAATCTGTTTATTCATAGCAATTAATTCTCAATGCCAGGCCTGTCTGCACATATATTCCAAGGTCTTGTCCAGTTTTCCTCCTCAACTAAAAACTTCATCTTGTCTAAAACCACTTATTCCGTTTCTGCCTGGAAAGAAGTGAGGGAGTAACTGTTGACTGGTCTCTTTCACTTTCTGTTTGTGCCATTATAGGACAGTTACCTTGGAGACGAGTTCAAGTCCCAGATTGATGTGGCTTTGTCCCAGGACTCCACCTACCAGGGGGAGCGGGCCTACCAACACGGTGGTGTGACTGGACTGTCCCAGTACTAGACTGTAAGAAATTCCACTGTGGACTGACTCACTCACTGTTTGCCATTTTAACAATATCTGCTCATTTGTTTTCCTGCTGAGGATTACATGAGAAATCATGCTAAATATGAAACTGGAGCGAGGAGACGCTCATATTATCTTAGCTTAGCACAAAGCTTGGAAATGGGGAAATGCTGAACCAAGCTTGTTTGTTTATTCCATACAAAACTAGCATGTAAACGCAATATGTTGCTAATTTATTAAGAGTTACGTGATGGACCAGTCATCACCTTGTGAAGTTGCCAAAGTCTGGCACATAACTCTGCGTGACACTGTAACTGGTTATCTTTACGCGTTCGTTTTTGTGGAGATTAAACAAGGAGGACGTAATGGGTTAAATGATTTTAAGAAGTTGGTACAGTCACACAGAGCCAGATTAGCTGTTTCCAGTCTTTATACTAAGCTAACTGTCTCCTGGTTCTAGCTTCATATTTATCATATAGACATGAATAATGTTGATCTTCTCATCTAACTCTCACAAAGTAAACAAATAAGCGCATTTCCAACTATTGCTTAAATTTATTTTCTCAAACAAGTGTGTATATAGATATAGATATGTGTGTGTGTGTATTTTTTGTTGTCTTGCAGGCTGCTGGAAAGGAGCTAGGCCTGTGTGAAGCTTAGTTCAGCGGTATTTTAATCTGGGTAATAACAAAAAAGAACAAACATGGATACCCGTTTTCCACTGCTACAACCGAAGCACCACTGTGTGAAAGTAACAGGAGAGAGACCGTGAGAAACCAACCAATCACAAGAGTGAGAGCAAAAATGGGAGTAGAGCTGGACAGGAAGAGAGCAAGAGAAGAGAGCGGGAGGCTGGTGGAGAGAAGGCACTGCTGCTCACACGCGAAGACGTGGCGAAGGAGAAAGCTGTCGTCGCCAGAGCAGCGCAGTTGGAGAGGCGAGACCTTGAACAGGTCAAGGAGGGTGGAAGGTCCGAGCGATTCTGGAGTGGGGAGAGGGGCGACTGTGTCATCTTGTCCCTCGCGTGCCCCTGAACCCTCTGGGATCCCCAGGCCGGTATGGTTGGGAATCTTGCTCCAAAAGCTGAGAAAGATGGAGAAGAAGAGGGTGTCTCACACACAAAAGTCCTCCAAGCTAACTCAACAGGACGTCCTCTGTGACTTGGAGAGAGAGAGAGGGAAAACAAAAGGGGACACAACTCTTGAAGCAGTTGACATGGCAACTTTTTTAAACTCAAAGCTTGAATCGAGGCTCTGCATTTGATCACATCTAAGCATCCAGGAGAGAGGAGTGTGAAAACACTGTTTGGCTATTTGAGTGAACTCTAAAGTGCTTGTGGTGTTTGTGCCTCAAAGAGTTGAAATTATATTTGAGGATTACACAGCCACGGATCATTCGCTTTTCTTTCTCAGCTTTGAGTTGGAAAGTTTTCTAAATAAAGGCTGTTTTCATTGAGGTTTTTCAGTGATGTAAGCTAGTGTAGTCGGCCGTCTTTCAAGGCAGGTCTTTCTCAAGGTGGTCTGCAAAGAACAAGTGGTGGAATTAGCTCTTTAAAAATATAAACGTAAAAAGAAAAAACATCTTTGTCTCCAGATGTGAGGACGATGGCTCCAGAGATCTGCGTGTAGGGAGACAACTTTGTTTTTGTTCTAAGTATATCTTTTTAGTAGTGCAAAAGAGTGAAAGTGAAAGCACCATAACCAGCTTATTACTGAATGAAGCTGTCATTCTGGCGCTGAAGCTAGCAGATAGAGATCATCTTGAGCATATACAAGGTAGCTAAAAGCATCAAATAAGCCAAATCAAGAGGCCAGTACTCCCCAAAGACCCTTGCCCTGAAGTCATATGTTGAAAAACATGCATACAATTAGAGCATTTATGTACATTTTACAGTGAAGGAAGAGAAATCATGCCTGTTGTGGAGTACCTGAAGGTTACTCACTACAACGAATGATGAAAACTTCTAAGGCCCCAACTGAGAACAAACTTGTTGAAGAGGAACTTGATTTGATTTCATCGTGTTGGACTTTGGTGAAAGATATTTATGAGATGTATATTGGAAAGTCTACTGATTACAAAGTTAGAGGTTATATGTTGTATGTGCACTATGAAATTTGGCTTGCAGGCATCTTTAAATTATTAAGACGTGATAACCCACATGTGATGTCCGTGTATAGGTAGGACTGAGTGAACGCCTCATGTTTGCTTCGTCTAGTTTTTTGTTCTTTCTTGTCCTGAAGTCTTGAGCTTATACAAGAGTGGAACTGTCTCAAATAGTAGAGCATCATGTGAAGGACAGAACATTTAGTTTGTTCTATAACTTTGTCAAACTTTGTGTTTTTGTTTCAGTGCTCTGCATGTGTTGTAAGTTCTTATTTCACATGCTTTATATGGACACTTTTCATGTAGCTTGTTTTGAATCAGTTATCTCCAATTTACTTTCTCATTGTACTAAGATTTGGTTTTTTTTTAGATCTTAACTTTGTTTTTCACAACACTTGTGAACACTTGACTCTGACCCTAAAATTGGTTTAAATAGTTAGGATATCCTCCATAATAATAATAATAATAATAATAATAATTTGTTCAACTGCTGACACAAAAAGCAACCACAAACATTTAACATGTTTCTGCAAAACAAGTTACTAATAAGTGTTTTTCTTTAATGTTCCCACAGTAATGACTTACTAACAAACTCGGGTCAGGTTGTGGCCATCTTCATGTGCAGGTGAAACATCCCCATCCTGTACAGGGCATCAAATCCATATTTATACCCCCGTTTTTGTATGAATTATCTGTACAATAATCTGTTTGCTCTCCACATTTCTGTCCATTAATAACTATCATATATTTAGGGTCTAACTGTTTAAAATGTTGAGCAGTTTTAAAGGAAAACAACACAATTGCTCATGTCTCACCACCTCATCCTTTTCCAACACACACAGTTTTGCATGTTCTATGACTCAAGAGTAACTTCTTGAGTTGGGTGGTTTTCCTCTTCTATATATGTAGTTTTTGCCATGATAATCTTTATTTGGCTCCTTGCTGTTAAAAACTGAACTGAAAATGAAGACCTTTTGTGTTTGCCACGTGGCTGCACCATTTTGTTTTTATGCCCACTAATTGATGATGGTACCTAGAAAATTGTGCTCACAGAGAAAAAAATATCCTGTTAATAATCTTTGGAAATTAAAGTTTGCTTCCTTTTTTGCTCCTTCAACTTGGCTTCACTGTTGTACTTCTCCTTTTTCACCTGTTGTGTAGATGGATTGACAGACAAACTGCCCCCTTATTAGTATATGAAGCTCTTCTTTAAAAAATCTATATTGTATCGCAGCTGCGGGCTCTAACTGGGCTGTACTATGACTCTGAATAAGTCTTTTTAGGTCGTGACTTCTCCTTCGGGACGATATTTCATTAAGCCTTAAAACTGGCAGCTCACCGCAGACCTATAAGATCCAGTTTTGCAGTACGCACACATGCAGGCTCATTGGCTGCAGGCAGGTTGACACAGTTTCCCTGCTTCACTGCCTCATGCAGCTGTAGCGGCTGCTCGGAGCCTTCAGAGCCAGCAGGTGGTACTCTACTGTCCACTGTGTAACCACTGTTGAATGTGAGCCGCCGGCTCGATAAAGAGCTGAGAACCGGGAGACGGGAGAAGCAGAGAGAGCTGCGACTACCGGGACGAGCTCCTAGAGAAAGCGAGAAGAAAGAGCAAAGAGCAGCCGCTGCTTCTCTCTGCTGTAAGATGGACACGGACGGGACCGCGGTCACTTCAGTCATCGAGGTCAGCCGCTCCGCCTCCTCCGGGCTGTGACTCTCCGCGCTCCGCAGAGGTGGTCGGCGGACCCCGGCGGTGACCAGGACAGGACGCTGCCGCTGACACTTCGCAGGTTGCAGCAAGCTGTGTGTGGCGCCTTGCAGAGAAACCTCCATCTCCCTGGAGAATAAAGCAGGAATAAAGCATCTGGCACCTCAGAGGGAAATAAAGAGGAAACTGACTGGGACAGCAACAGCAGTTTCAGTGCGGAATTACTGTTAGATAACAGACTCAACGAGGGTTTACACCGAAATGGGGTAAGTGTGGCTGGGGTAGTATTTTCCTAGGAATAATTAGGCTTAAAGAGAAAATACAGAGCAAAGAGTTTGCTGTTAAATTAGAGCAAACTCTCTCAGTAATAACAAATTCTTCATTTTCTGCTCTAATTTGAACTAAGATTTGTTGGGTTAATGCTTCAACTCTCCGTTTTTTGTAGAAAAGAAGTCTCACTCACCTTGTAAGATGTTTCCTCACCACAGAGAAAGGTAAGAACACTCCGAGCCTTAGTATCTCAACCTTGATATATTTTTTTTTCTATATGAAATTGTGATTTCTTGTACCTGTGACCTTGGGATACTAACCACTCCACTGAATAGCTGAAAAGATCTTATAATCTTGGGCTCAGAACAAACTAAAGTTAGTGGTAACTTATGAAAAAAACAAACAGTAATAGCAATAGTTTGAAATTGTAGTGATGCTGCAACATAGATTTGGGAGTGTTGTGTCCTGTAACATCAGCGCTCTGATGGTTTTCAGTCTGCAGCACATCTGGAGCAGTGTTCTGGTTTCTTTCTTTCACCCCAGTACTTACACAGATTGAGCAGGATCATTCCAGATTTGATAAATCTGTTAAATTAAGAACATCATCTCCTGTAATGTTTTTACTCTGTGTGGCCCCAGAGTTTTTACATTATTTGCACCATAATTCTCAGTAATGGCTGTGCTTGAGATGTTTTAATTTGTGTTGTAACTAAAAAAAAAAAAAAAAAAAAAGAGGGACAGAGGTGCAGAGCAGGCATTGGCGTATGAAGCTGCTAATTTCTTTCAAATTAATGTAGAAAATTCTGCCATTTTGTTAAATATATTTGTAATAAGCAAGTTTCCACTGTACCTATGGTTTGTGTGTATTAATCTGTAGCAGGACAGCTGTGAACTGCCACAGCCAGTTGTGTTGACTGCTTACTGAAATCGGATATAGTTGTACTGCTGTCTTTTAGATGGATTATTTAAAGACTACATAGTTACAAGCAGCCACTTCTTTTCTTTTAGCGCCAGCACAACTGCACTCATTTAGAAATCTGTCTTTGTAATGTTAAACAGCTGTGTATAAAAGATTTAGATAGATCAGAGGGTGACAGGAGAAACTAGGCAAAGCAGATTGCTGATATTGAAGGTTGTGGTTGGAATTAGTGGGGTTATTCATGGGGTTATTCAGCCCTGACCTCCATCCAATCACTGTCAGGCTTTGTTATACTTAGACACCCCCACTGTCGGCCACATCCATCTGCTGAGGATGAAGGTCGAGCAGCTGAAGATCCTTGGGAAGTGATCGACTGCTGCCCAGTTAGCAGATACACACTCTGTCGTATACCACCAGAGTTTGTCTTAACAACAATTTTCACACACAGGTATACAGATGGTATACAGACAGATATACACACTTACAGCCAATCATCCTCTGTGTAAAACTCCTGACTTCGCCTTTGGGCGGTTGCAGGTTTTATTCCTGGTCGATCGTGAGTGTCGGTGAAGGTGTGAATGTTGCTTAGGTGGATGCCAGTAGATGCCAGATATTTAGCAGGAGAGAACAGATACCAACCCTCAGGCAAGGTCAAAGCGTGGCAGAAATGGGACAACTTTATAATTGAGTGTGGGACCTTCTAACCCCGTTTCCACTGCCCTTCTGGACAGCACAGTGAAGTGAGTGAGGCTTCCACATGCGTCTTTTTTTGTTCCCTACCATCCGTAACCCCATTGATGGTTATATGGGCCTTTGTGAATATGTGAGGGATGGCCAGGCCTCAGTGATGTAGGGCTCAATAGCTGAAACAATTAATCAATTAGTTGATTGACAGAACATGAATCTGCAGCTGTTTTGATGATTGATTGTTTAAGACATTTCCAAGTTCCAGCTTCTCAAACATAAAGATTTGTTGTGTTTCTCATATGATATCTTTGGGTTTTGGATTTCTGGTCAGACAAGACAAGTTATTTTTTTATGTTAGGCTGTAGGAAATTGCAGCACTTACACAAATTTTTAAAAGTAAAATACATCTGATCATGTAGTGTTAAAGGGTAGCTCAGCCACTTTCTTCGTGTTTTTAACAGGTCTTGGGGAGTACTGCTGCATGTGTGTAAAAAGTTGTATGAAGTCTTTTGTGGCTCCAGAGGGAGCAGCATGGCTTCCTCAAGTGATGTCACTTGAGTCAGCATCGGGTCTGAGGACTACAAGTCTCTAACTCTATGCCCTCTATTTAAAAAAATAGAGGGCATGGAGTTAGAGAGAAGTTAGCTCTTTAGCCTGCTCCTTATCTCTGCTTGAGGCTAGCAGTACATTAGCCGCTACTAGCATAGCAGATCTTCGAACCAACTGTCAACAATGAAGTTGCATTGTGGGTAATAGGTGCCAGGTTTTGGTTTTGACATAGAAGAAGAATGTTTGAAATATAAAAGACATTATATCTGGTACTGCTGCGTCGTTACAATACAGACATAGTTTGAATTCAAACAGGTGATTCTTTCTGCAGTTAAAGGGACACCATTAGTTTTACCCATAAAGATCAGTTAAATCATGAGCAGAACTACTAAGCCTGTAAAAAATAGTTAAGATGGCTTGAAACTGTGCTGCTTCCTTGTTTCAACTTCGTTGTTTGTCATTTTGCCATCTTCTCCACTGCCGCCGGTTAAAGTTGTCATATGCAAACCCTAAGCAGATACTTTAAAGATACAGAACCAAAACATTATATGAGATTCTTCTATGATGACAGTTGAATTATATCACTAGAAAGCCACAAATCTCACTCTCAGCCTCAGACAGGCTGCACTCATCTCTGTGTCTTGTCCCAATCAGAACCCAGATCAGTGGACAAGTGGTTGTGGAATCTAAGCAGCAGATCCACTGACAACAGGGGGGATTACTGTGAGATGAGAGGACTTATGGCGAAGGATATTATCAGACTGGAGTGCCGTCAAAATGCCACCGATCATATCGACATCTTCACAGTCGGTCCTTGAAACACTGTGCACGTACGAGTCCATATCATGTCCCTTTTTTTTATCGTGATCTCCTATGGTGAGAAGACACAGAGAGACCATTACTGGATTTGTGTGTCACTAATGGGGTCAGATATAAATGCACGGTGACTGGCCAAAATCACACAGTTCTACTGGGAACAGCCACAGCAATTTACAATACTGCGCCGAAGAAGAAGCAGTGTCCTGGTTTTTACCATTTCATACTTTAATTAGGCTTTTTAGGCAACAGTTTGATGAAACGGAGACGAGCTCTGATACTAATACTCTTCACTGTCTAATCAGTGTTGGTACTGTCTATGTGTTGTTTCCTGTTAATGACAATATTCACTATCAATGTTACTCAGAAACATCAGCATTGAGTTTATAATTGGGTTTATAATTAAAGACAGTTCAGACAGAAGACCTGCACAGTGAACACTCCTGCTCATATGTCTTAGATTCCATATCTGCCATATGTGGTATTATGTGATGGTCTTGTCTCTCAGCTTTTCAGCTCATTTGATTTTCTTTTATTAACATTATCTGGGCATCAGAGTGGCCTTCATCCATTATCTTGTCAGTGATTTATTTTGTAGTAAGTGGTGTTTTTATCCATGCTGTTGCTGTTGGGATGGCAACACCAATCTGTCTTTGCACCTCTTTGGTCCAGACTGACATGTCTTGACAACCACTGAATCGGTTGCTATGATATTTGGCACAGACACCCATAGGGTCTAGAGAATAAATCCTAATGGTTTTGGTGGTCCCCTGACTTTTCATCTGGTGACACCATGAGGTTGGTGTTCATTAACCTTGAATGAAAAATCTATCTGGAAAGTGTTAAATTTGGTACATGCATTCATGTCAGAAAAAGTAGGAAAAACCATCATATGGTCAAAATTTTGGTTGCATGCTTAGACTGATGTTGTCATATGTACTCAACTTTATTTTGTATCAAACTGTGGGAATACCCAGTGCTGTAAATGTACTGACTGGACTGGACTGACTCCAGATGAAGAGGAAGAAGAGAGTTAAAATGAGAAAAGACTTTTAGCAGTCTTGGTATTCAAACCACATGACAGTGGCTAAACCACCTCCCAACACTAGCGACTTTGTTGCTTTGATATATTTACCTCGTATCCAGGATACCTCCCTGCAAACGCTGCCAGGAGCAGAGCGGAGGGTGCAGGGTGAGCGACTCTGGGAGAGGGTTCAGAGCGTTTTAGTCAACATCATTTGCCAGTTATGTCACAGCCCCTGTATGGCTGGTGAATGACGCAGGAAAAAGTGTAGGAGCAAGCCAAAGGATGATTCCAACATCTGTCCCTGGATGGCAGAGAGTCAGACGGAGATGTCTCATCATGAAGATAATCAAGGATTTCCCCTTTTAAGCAAAATCAAGGCACAAAATGAGCAGGATTATATAATAATACAAAGTTTTCAGGTTTAGATGTTCAACTCCAGAAAAAACAAACACATTTTAGTCCATGCAAAAAGATTATGGTCATTAAGATTTGAAGATATCCAAAATTTTTCTCACCCTGTGTTTCCTCCTCCAGGGAGCAGCCGATCTTTAGCGCCCGGGCCCATGTTTTCCAGATCGACCCCACCACCAAGAGGAACTGGATCCCTGCCAGCAAACATGCCGTCACCGTGTCCTTCTTCTATGATGCCAATCGTAATGTCTACCGCATCATCAGCGTGGGCGGGACCAAGGTGAGAGGGAGGGAAAACGGTAATAAAGTTTTGAAATAAACACAGGATACTGGTTGCCCAGAAATGATATGCAAATGATCTATCTGTCACAGTCGAATATGTTTTTCTGAGGGTTTTCCTCAGACTAGTGTTATACTGTTTGATAGCAGTGAAGGTGGTGCCCTTGGCATCAAAAGAGGCTTTTCAGTATTGGTGACAAAGCCAGAGGCCAAACACAGCAAGACAAACAACAGCTTCACATTGATTTCCCTCTGCACCAGCCATACCAGAAAATCTGTGAGGTTAAGAAATATGCAATAAACAAAACCACAGTGAGTGTTGAGCCCAGGCGTCTTTCTCTGCAGTTCTGTGGATTTAGATTACGAGCAAGAGGCCACATGAAGCAGTGGGGTAGAGGGAGAGGGGGGTGGTCTATCTGATCTCTTCTTAGCACCTCCAGTCTGACCCACATTTCTACCTCCCAGAAGGCAGTGCGGGGTGGCAGTTGGTCGTTCAGCAGCCCAATCCTGGCCGGACTGGTGTCTGCCTCCAGAGTAATCTTCACTGCTGCTGCCACTGTCCAACATGTTGTGTCAAACCATAGAAATGCAGACTGTAGAGTTCATGTAATCATTTGTTGGAAGGGAAAGAAGGAGGGGAAAAGCCTCCTCCTAAGCTGCCACTGCCCTGCAATTCTGGGGTTTTAAATCAGTCCCATTACTGTAACGCTGGAGATGACGTAAAAAGGTTTATAAATAGGTCTGTTCTAATATTTTTCTCATGCCACCTCTTTCCCAGGGGGAGAGAGGTGGCTTCAGCCACTTCCCTGAGAATGAGGTGATGAACCCGGTGGATAAGCTGTGTTTATGTATCTTCACTGCTGCCCATCTCTTTGTCAGAAATATACGTTAAATCTGCCACTGCTCTTACAGCAAGAGCTCAGGATGTGGCAGAGCTCTGATTTTTGATCATGTTCAAAACATTCATTTTTAAAAGAACAAACACATCTCGGGGGAGAAATGCTTGAAAATAGCTGATTGCCAGGAATCCCAGTGGAGAGTTAATGTTTCACAAATGTCACCATAGGCACAGATGTTTGCCTGTGCTCTTTACTTTTCCAGCAAATATCTGAAACATGAAGTTATCTCAGTGTGGACAAGGCTTATGTAAGAGCGATAGTCAAATAATGATGCAAAATTATCAATTAACAAAAGATACACTTTCTGGAATTAAACCTTTCATATGTAACATTTCATATGTTTTCTTGCACTTGAGTAAAAAAAGATTACCATGTGTATAGAAGATGCTATAGGGTTATAGTGTCTGAAACAAGGCCTGGTGTAGTGATATTATTCATCCTTTGGACCCTCTCGCTGACTATGGGAATAAACAATGCCCTCCCCCAGTATCCTAAAATAACAAACTCCTCCAACCTGCCCTCTGATAGGATGATCAATTTTGTTCTCTCTGCATGTGCAGGCAATCATCAACTGCACTGTTACACCAAGCATGACGTTCACCAAGACGTCCCAGAAGTTTGGTCAATGGGCTGACAGCAGGGCCAACACTGTGTATGGTTTGGGTTTTGCTACAGAGCAACAGCTGCACCAGGTAAATTACACCAAGGTCCACAGAGGTTAAAGCACTGAAAAGCACTCAGTATGGTTAACCAGTCCTGCATTATTAATGTTTCATTACCTGAAACAGTTTATCACTTGTCCTCTTTTGAAAAGTTCTCAGATAAGTTTAAGGAGGTGAAAGATGCAGCTCGCCTGGCACGAGAAAAGTCGCAGGATAAAGAACTGGCCAACACGGCGCTCACCATCGCTGCTCCTCAGGTGAGCTCTGCCCTTATAGAAAACAAAAATGTAAACATGAAAGTAGAGCAAGCCTCTGCAGATGAAAAATTTGTCACGATCCACAAAAACATCAAACGGCGCGTTTTTTTTTTTTTTTGTTTGGTTGCTTTTTTTTGGCATTTTAAGATTGAGGAGACTGTGAGCACAGGCCAAGGTTACAATAGATGAATGCACCTGTGATACTGTGCAGCACTCCAGCTATTAGACAGAGCCGCTTTGATTGAATCAAAGGAAGGGGATGGAGGGAAAAAGGAAAGAAAGGTAGAAGAAAGATGAGCTGGGTCACTTGTCTCAGAGGGAAGTAAAAGTGAAGAAAACTAGGACGATGGTAAAATTATCCTGTGCTGCTCAGCGGTGCACCTCATCTGCAACGCTACCTAAAGAGCCTCCGTCTCCAACACTGTAATGATGAAAATGTAGTCGGCTCAGGGCCCTTTTTGATCAATAGGGAATAATTACCCATCAGTTACATCTGCTTGGTCATGAGAAACATGCCCATTTGCCTTTAATTCTACAGCTGAGCACATTCCAAGTGACATCTCTCACTCCACGCGTTTATTGATTTAATGAACACACTGAAGGAGCCAAAGCTCCAGAAAATTGAAGTGTGCAGATTAATTGTGCTTGATGCGTGCTAAGTAGCAATGTGCAGCATTACTGATCATACAGCTAAATGTAATTGAGAGTGTGATATTCTTAAAAGGTCATTGTGTATGGTGTGATTTGTGTTGACAAGTTTCTCTGTCTGTTTTTCTGCCTGATGGATTCCCTCTAGTTCTCTCAGGTGAGTCTTTCATTATTGTATCTTTTGGCACCACACAAAACAGGAACTGTCTCTGGAAGTCATTTAAACCACAACAAATTCACTATGTGTGCAAATACACTCTGGAAATCTTTCTTGCTGTCAGTATTGTGTGTTTTTCATTTAAATGTCTGGACTAAAAGTAGTTCTCATGAGCAGCCTCTCTCCTCTGGTGGTGATGAGACTCTGTTTTGTTGTAGAGACATGTGTGTTGTCAGGAGAGTCCATTTACTGATGTGTTTCTCAGGACCTCTCTGATGAACTCCAGTCTCCACCTGTGATGTGCGTGAACGGACCTGAGGACAAGCTGTTCCGCAGCCAGAGCGCAGACATCACCCTGTCTTCTGAGAAGGAGCGCATTAAAAAGATGCTCTCTGAAGGGTAACTGAGTTATGCACGCACACACACACACACACACACACGCACACACACACACACACCAACAAAACAGAAACTGAAGAAACCACAAACACTTTATTCTCCAATCTCACCCTCTATTCAAACAGTTAAACACAGTAATAGGAATCCCTTTGTGAAATGCTTGTTTTGTGTAGGTGTTAAGAATTCAGTTGCTTTTCTTTCTTTCTATTCTGCTTTGCTGCACATAAAGTTCAAACTCAATGACTGATTAGAAACAAGAGAAAAACTTTTATAAGTTATGGCTTTATCCATCGCTCACAAACATGCATCTCAGAGCTTTCATCAGTGGATGGAGCTGCCCACTTGTCACACAGATCTAAGAATGACTGATACTGACAGTAATAACCAACAGGTGATAAACATATCCATGAAACTGAGCCAACTCCCAAAGCTCCAGCAAATTTTCAGTAAATGCGCTGTGTGCTAAGACGTTTTTGTTAAATGCAAGGAATTATTTGTGCAGTGTAAATATATATATATATATATATATATATATATATATATATATATATATATATATATATATGTGTGTGTGTGTGTGTGTGTGTATGTGTATGTATATATATATATATGTGTGTGTGTATGTATATATATATATATATATATATAAGTAAGAGTTAGATCAGAAGATTGATATCACTCTCATGTCATCTCAAGGAAATTTCAATCGAACGCAACTGGACTTAGTTATTGTCTAGGAAGACGTTTCACCTCTCATCCAAGAGGCTTCATCAGTTCATGCTCGCATCTGACCAGGCTGGGACTGGTCCAACTAACTGGTGTGGAGACCCAGGTATTTTAGCTCTATGAGGGCTTTCACAAGACCAATGATGTCATGGATCCTTTGTGCTCCATGTGCCAACGAAAGTCGTTAGAGTGACAATCGGTGGTAGAAAAGTTAGTTTCGACTTCGTTAGTGCCCCCTTGTGTTATATTGACAGTCATTGGAGTCACATGAGGCCATTTGTGAATCGTTGTTTTTCTTAGAGGCCAAATCGTTGAGTCTCCTGGGAAGGGATGAAAGGGCGGCATTGTAAATTGGAGATAGGTGGATGTCTTAGACCTCCTCCTCTGTTGAGGGATTGTTTCTTTACTTTTAGAGACTCTCTACTTTTGAACTGATGAAGCCTTTTGGATGAGAGGTGAAACGTCTTCCTAGACAATAACTAAGTCCATTGAAAGTTGATTGAAATTTCCTTGAGATAACTGGATGAATGAGAATATTCACAGGCTCGTCACTCTCATGTCTGTACACTATACATTAAGCTGTGATGAAGCTTAAATAATGGCGTTAACATATTTTTTTGCAGTTAACAATGGAAACCACATTATTGAGACAGAATGTAAAATGGTGTCATCCTTACGATGGTGCCAGTATTCACACTGCAGTTGAGAATATATATGATTTTGACCACAGTAATTTTAACACCAGCTGAACTTCATGAGGTTATTGCAGATTTCATGTGATCTATACCATCCATCGCACTCGACCAGATCATCCATTACCTTTGACTTCCACCTTCCCAGCAGTGTTCAGAGCATTAATACGGTTTTCATTTCTCGGGTCAATTACAGCTTGACGTCATTCAGTTTGTTAAGCTTTGTAGGAGGTGAAGAGGCCATTGTTGAGGTGACTCATACGTAGCATCAAATAAGGCTCGTAAACATCCCTTCATTCAGTCCTTTGAGCCGCCCACGATGCTTTTATATCCTACAGTCCAATTATTACAACAGACAGCTGCTTCTGAATGGTTGCCATGGTAAACTGTTGCCATGGGACAACCTCAAGCTTTTGAGATGTAGAGAGACCAAACAAGGGCAGAGGATCAAAGATGAAGAGCTGCTGATCATTTTTACAGATTGTACAAACATTGATAGAAATTGATGACATTTAATTATCTCAAGTCTTTAAATGAGTGACTGTATCATATATTTGGACTAAATACAGTGTATACAGTCACACAGTCCCAAGTAAGATTCAGCCTTAGGCCTCACAGATAGTGATGTTTTATGTGGAGCCAAGATGAGCAGGATAGCATCATTGGAAACTACACAAAAGAGACAGTCAGCTAATAACACCTCAGTATTCTTCTTCTTAAAAGTAGCCTTTGAATGTTATATTCAGTGTTTTGATAAAGACAACTTTTAATACTTGACCCTCCAGGATTAGAGGATTACTGTGGGAACAGTCTTGTTTGGGCATTTTAATGAGTGTATCTGACCTTCACTCTGGGCTGTAGGTGTGTCGCTGCAGGCTGTAGTCCTCAGTATAACCTCCTTTAACAGTGTCAGTGCTTGTGTTAAACAGGTCAACAGCGTTTCATCATGTTCCAAAGGTTTGGCAGCAGGAAAGTTTGGCTGTTACTACACAACCAGTTGAAACATTTGGCTTCAGGTTGCTGAGTTGACTCACGAAAACTCAGATGGCCCTTCAAATTCACATTTTGTCTGAGAGCTTTAAAGACGTCTCATCCATGTTGACTCAAAATATGTGTGATACTTAAGTGTCACGTAAACCATATGATAAAAAGTTTCAGCACAGTACAGGTACAGTATTATATGTATCATGCAACATGTATTGCTGGTTTACAGTTTTGTTTTTGTGTTCTTCAGGTCTATTTGTGAGATGAACCTGGAAGCTGAGCTCTTCACTCTGCAGGACAGCAACTCCAAGCTGGTGGCAGCTTTGCATGAGGCTAACGCTAATGTGGAGCAGTGGAAAAAACAGCTGGCAGCCTATCAGGAGGAGACTGAGAGGCTGCGAGAACAGGTGAGTCTCTACTGTATTCAGTCTGACACTCAGCCACAGGGGGCCCTTTGAAGATGTTCTGTTTTAAGTGTGTTTATCCAGAACACTGAATTATCCATTATTGAAACATTAATTCAAAAGCAGCAAATCACCCCGGAGTGAACACATACCAGATGTGTTCCTGTATCAGTCAAGAGTAGGTTGCTAGTACAGCTTCATGTCAAACTAGCAAATAACGGCCATAAAATTAGTTTTATGGTTGTTACCCCTGAAATAACTACATGGATGTAGTTGTTGTATGCAGGTGGGAGGTTAAATTTCGTATCAGCCATAAAAAATTGATATTTTCAGTTATTTTCTAGATGTTTTTTAATATAGTTGATACCCAAAAACCAGAAGTTTTGGTTGAAGAGGTGAACAGAGATTTCTGTCAAAGTTTTTTTTTTTTTTACCAGTTTGGTAGTTCAAATAACAGCAACCCTGTATAACCTGTTTCATAAATACAGCTACGATTAGCTAGGTAACTGAGTAGTATTTTATTAACAGTTTTGATTGTTGTTGGTTAGTTTTGATAAAGTGGAATTTCATCCATCATCAAAAGGTGCATTACAAACTTTAAATTGTCCATTGGTACGGTCTGTGATAGACTGTAGATATGTACCCTGCCTCACCCCAAATGCATGCTGGGATAGGCTCCATGCCTGTGAACCCTGAACGGGGTAAGTGGTTTGTGTGGATGGATGTTTGATGAAAAGCTTTGTAGAAACATTGCCCTCAGTGCTGTGGTGTTTTTAGTACAGGAGGTGACAATATAAAAAGATCTGTTCAAACATGAGACACAGTTGGTTAATGAGAAGTTAAACTGGGCCAAAAAGCATTCAAGCATTATCAAGTCAAACACTGAAAAGTAGCTGTTCCCTCTTGTGGCCTCTGAGGTCCTCTGGCTGAGTCCTTGTTCATTCTCCAGTGACTTGCGAGGCCAGAGCTGGTGGTTAAGGTCGCACCTGATTATCGATGCTGGAGTTGTTAGGCTCTGTAACAAGAGCAGACACTCTGGGTTATTGCTGAAGAAAACCCTTTCTCAAACAAGAACAAGGTGACGCTGACAGGACTCTGTCGATCTGTTGCTTTCTGCTGAGGGAGTTCATGCTGGGTTTTGATTGGGTTGTCGTTTTCAGACATTTCATTTCCTTGGTTTTAAAGCACCATGAAAAAAAAACACAGATTAGTCAGGCTGGTAACACACTTCATCATTCTTTGACATGACTTGTGGCTGCAGGCATTTTCCCTCCAAAGCTTTAATCAAGGTGTTCCCTGCTGGTTGAACCAGTTGACTACAGTATACACACATCAATGTCACATTTAACCGCAAGGGATTTTGGTCTAAATCCACTGAGCCTCAGGAGGGTTTTATGCTTGAATTACCTTTCAGGTACCAGTGGCAGATGCCCCCCCCTCAACTCCCACCCCATCCTCCCCTCCTCAATTCCCACTCATCAATAAAAGGTATTTTCACCTTTGCTAGTAGCTGATTCCTCAAGGAATGCCGTCGCCTCAGGCTGACAATTACAAACCTTGATCCTTTTCCATTATAGCCAGATCGATCACTGCTTTTTAATTCTTTAGCACTCGTCTGGTATTTCAACGAGAAACAGTTTTAACCATTTTGGTCCAAATGAATTTGTGCAATCAAGAACCCTGTTTCCTTCAGCCTAAGTTCTTGTTCTCTGTGTCGGAGGAGGGGGACCAGGTGGCTGAAAATGGTTCACGTCTCAGGGGTGGTGTGAGAGGGAGAGGGGTTTGTAGGACAGCAATATCCTACTTTCAATGCCCCAGTTAGGAAAAAATGAAAAATCACCAGAGGGAGCTGGCATCTACTCGGTTCTCTCTCTTTTTTTTTTTTCCTCCTCTACTTCTTCTTTCTGCAGCTCCTTCTAGTCTCAACCATACATGGTTTAAAATATATCCAGCCTGTCTCTGTCAAACACTGGGGCACATTTAGAGGAGTCCTCCTGTTTATTTCTGATTCATGGGGCCCAGATGATTCTGCAGTGAGGGTGTCACTTCTGTTTACATGATAACGGCCATCATCTGTCTGCTGATGAATCATAGTAGGAGGTGAAGTTATAGTGTGTTTTTACCTTGTAGTTACAGTCAAGTAAAAATATGAGTCATGATAAGCAGATAAAATTGAGAGGCATGTCAGACTGAAACTAAATCCTGTGGAGTATTATTAGCTGCTCTGGCCACAGTGCAGTGTTGTGCGGGTTCTCTCTGCAGATCAGAGGCAGGCTGATATGTTTTTCATGTTTTGTGTGCTCACTAAGATCACTGATACTTTCTTAAAGAAGCTTTGAAGAATTACAGAATGCAGTGTGTTTGAATTATGTTAATGTTTTGCACAACATTTTTCCAACATGCTAATAATTACATTTGTTGCAGCACAAGTTTTAACTTCAGCATATGTAGATGTTTTTTGACTAATAGGCAACTTAAAATCCAACATAAGACATGAGACAGGTTCCTATTACACCATCCAAGTTAATTTGTAATAGTAAGAAGGTTAAGTCTATTTATATAGCACTTAATAAAAAAACAATAAAAGCATTTAGCACGAAAATATCAGACAGACTGGAAAGTAACAAACCCAAGGACTGGATGACCTGATAGTGAGAGGTAAACAACTATTTCAGACTTTGGAGGAACATCCAGAAAACACTGGTTGACTGACCTGAGAGACTTCTGCTTACTGTGGCTCTCTGTGTAGCTGCGTAGTACCTCACCGGGAATAAATGTTGCGTAAACGTCACCTAGGTCTTTAATTTTTTAAGAATACTGTTGTGTGGATGTGAAAGTTACCAAATGTCCACTTTAAGAAGCCATGCCCAACATGCTGAACATGATTTAATTCATTGTGTTTGTATGTATGTTGTTAGGTGGCTGAACTGGAGGCCCATGGAGGCCAAGGTCCCAGCGACCTGCTGAAGGATGAGTTGACCCAGTCACTGGAGGAGCTGGAGGCCCTGCTCAAGGCCAAAGATGAGGTTGGTACCTTTTTTTTTGTTATCAGCGAGAGTCAGAGGTGGAAAGCTGCAATGTTGCAATGAATGATGCAGCTACTCAAACTCAAGTGAGGCTTTCATTCTTTTCCAGGAAATCCACATTTTGCAAAGCAAGAAAGCAGAGTACCATGAAATGGAGCACGACAGAGATGAGGCCATACACAGATTACGGGTAGGAGCGTGATTATAACAACGTGGTTTGCATTGCATTCATAAAGTTTGTACACATAATAGTGAAATAGTCGGTAGGTAAATTGAGTTCTTCAAATTTTCCTTGGGGCCCCGACCTTTGACTGACCCTCTCTGCAGGAGATGGAGATGCGTAATTCAGATTTGGAGCGGCGCATCCAGAACACAGAGCAGAACCTGAGTAACTCTCTGGAGGAACGGGATCGCATGGACACTGAGATCCAGAGGGCCATCGAAATTCTGGACATCAAGATCTTTGACCTTAATGACCTCCGTCAGAGCCTGGTTAAACTCATCGACAAGTAAGAAGGGAAAAACACAGTCTGCGAGAGAGCTGGAACAGAAAGACGGGGTTCGATTTTGGCAGCAGGGAGTGAAGCAGAACGAGATGGAGCTGGTCCTCTTCAAGCACAAGAACCACCTCGGCTGCAGGAGGGTTGCTCCATGTCTGTGTTGCAGCAGTGGCTGTGCTGTGCTCAACTACATACTGCAAGTGTTGGCCTATGCAGCAGCATATACATGGTATTGCTTGTCCAATCTAATGTAACGCTTCATGTTGCTTTCAAGGGTAACATTCAATGCAATAAACCAACTTTAAGGTAAGTGCTTAACAGTGTTAGACATTTAATATTGAGAACTGGTGCTTGTAGTTTTT
This sequence comes from Lates calcarifer, assembly GCF_001640805.2. Taxonomy (NCBI): domain Eukaryota; kingdom Metazoa; phylum Chordata; class Actinopteri; family Centropomidae; genus Lates; species Lates calcarifer. Next base: position 16,139,503 of record NC_066836.1, on the reverse strand, counting down.
CATAAGTATGACTTTTGTATAAAAAAATACGGCAATGCAGTGTCAATATGAACGATGAGAGGCCTTGTTTTTTTTTGCATCTGACAGGTAATATTTAAACACCTTTACAACAAAATGAGTCCATGCGTATAGAGACAGGAACATTACACTCAGTGAAAAGTGAGTGCAAATAAAAGAGCGCACAATTACTTTAAAGAGATTTGCCTATTTAAGAACTTGCATACAACATAATTATTACAGAATTAACGGTCAACAAAGTTTGATTTGTGCGGAGATAACCTTGTGCACGGTCCTGTAGTCACGCATGCATAATGTAGCAGCTGTAATGTGGAGGAGAAGGTGGTTGCAGGTGGTGCTTTTCCACAGGAACAAGCAATGATTAATGTTCAGGGTCAGTGAAATAGTTAGAATAGTTGCTAATAGTGTTTTCATATTGGGGGGAGGCATGGACACGCAACTTGAACTTAAACAGTAGATCTGAATATTGACACCAAAGATCAAATGTTAAGAGCAGAGTCACTGATAAGGTCTCAGCAGCTCGTCTATTATCACACCTTCATTTAAGCTTGTTAGGATCCTTTAAATCTAAAGTAAGTTACTCTAACTCTTAAGTACATGTTAGTAGATAGGATGTGTTATGCAATTAAAATTAGGATAAATAAGTCTTTTCAAAATGATATAAATCAACAATGCTACAGTAATTAATGAGTATCCATAAGAAATAAAAGTCATCACTTAGTCTTACAGATAGGTTTAACTCACATTTGGACTGGCCCAGAGTACATAATGCTCCTGTGCATCATCTCTAAACATACAACTGACTTAACAACTTATTTACGATAGCTGCTTATCTTAGTGAACATGTCGCTCTGATTGGTGTGAACGCATCCAAGGAAATTTAAGAGACATTTTTTGCCTTCTGTCGTTTTTCAGCACGTTACCTTTAGCTGTGGACAGTACTGTATGCCCTAGGCCTTGAGAGTGTGGCTGTACTGTATGAAAAAAAGAAAAACAGAACGTCTAGTTCAGAGTCTTTTTATTACACAGACTGTATTGTTTAACATGGTCTATCATGCAGTGTTTGTATTCATTTTTTCAAGCCTTACTGCTCTGTTTTAAGGATGAGTGTGGACAGTCATGCCAGCTCTGTGTCTGAAACTTGGAGCTGTTGTGATGACAGTTTGGAAATAAAAGCAAAGAATACAGTCACTCGGTTATTTGAATGTATTTTCTTTGTGTATGTGGACCATCTGCTTAATTAATTTTTTTGCAACATACAGTTTGATAGGTGGGATCGTGACTGGTAGGAGTTAAACAGCTATAAGAAGAATAGCAGTACAGAGTTGACCTTGTAGAACATAGTGTCAACCTCTGGTGTATGTTTTTTTGTTTTGTCTGTGTAAACTCCCCTCATCAGTTGCAATCTGGCAATATCTATTGTGAGTAACACCTCCTGGGATTTCACATTTTACACCTTTACAAACAGGATCCAACAGAATCCTTTAACTGCTCTACAACAACACAGATGCAGCTGAGTGCCCACATACCACATTTGATGGACATGAAATGTGACGAAGCATTGATTAATCAATCTAAATCCACGCAAGTTGTCAATACACAGCTGGATCAATAAGGCCTACAACATACTGTTGTACTCAATATGATTTAATACACTAAAAAGCCATTATTACAAAGTGAACGCTTCACAGAATAAACACCAGCTCTAACCACCCTGATGGTTTTCTAGGTTTCCTACAATGTAGCGAGGCACACTGAACCATTATGATCGCATTAGTTTTTATGTGTCATCACATGTATTTACAGTCAGACTTGACATTAGCTGAAGCAGCTACAGATGAACATGCTGAAAATGTGTCAATGTGCAGATAACTGTAAATAAGAAATGAATCATTATCAGTGCTGCTTGTCAAAATGCTTTTATTGACAACAGTGATCACTGATTCCAGGTGTCTACTTCAGCTTCTTCTTAGGTCTGAGGTTACTGGTGTGTCTACACTTCTTCTTGCGGCAGTTGACGGCACGTGGATGCAAACGAGCGTAGCGCCTGGCATGAGGGGAACAAACTGTTAGGTAAAAGTACTGCAGCATCATCCTCTTCGTTTTCAGCAATGAATGTCAGCAACATCTCCTCTCTCATCAACACACAACCAATATGATTCACTTTGTCAAGGCTTTTTATTGTGTTCTCTCCAGCTCTAAACCACAGTTTCATTAGACGACTATTTAAATAGCTTAATGGCTTACTGAGGGCTTTAATAACCCACTGATTAGATTCAAATTATTTGAACTCTACCAGCCTAACTACACTGATACCATTTAGGTAGGATTGTAGTTATCAGACCTCTTGTGCCCTTGGAAGTCATGTCACACTCCCCACTGTAACAAATTCAGTTTTTATCAACTATTAATAAAAGTGAATAAATTCATAACAAATTTAAAGTTATTTGATGTCACTAACATGAACTGTATTCCCCCATTTGGTCCACCTCACAGTTTGAGGGCCACTGTTTTATGCTCTTAATGAAATAAAAATAAAATTAAATAAGAAAAAAAAAAACAGTAGAGAGTCATCCTCTTGCCAGTAAAAGGATAATTTTGCATTTGACATATTTCGTTGCCACAGAAACAGGCTTAGACAGTCAAGGCCTAGTCTCCTCCCTCTGCTCTTTCTGAGAATCAGTTCAGCCTCACTCATATAACGGTGTATTAGCTTTGCACATGTACTTGCGGCAGACCATCTTCTCACAGTTGTATTTATGAGCCAGCTGCCTCAGGGATGGCTCAATGATGCCCCCTCTCAGACGCAGGACAAGGTGGAGGGTGGACTCTGAGGGAGGAAAGAAATTGGCAAATAATCATGATTCAACAATGATGAGCCTGCCTTTTAAATTCGTGATAGCTTGGCACTGTGGAAGTTTCACCTACCCTTCTGGATGTTATAGTCCGACAAGGTGCGTTCATCCTCGAGCTGTTTTCCGGCAAAGATGAGACGCTGCTGATCAGGGGGGATACCTAAAAGTCATTTAACATTTGAAGCTGCCTCTAAAATGCCAAGCCTGTGATCAATGTGTTACTCAAACTTGCAATAGGCCCTATATAATAATTGATTTTCCTTAGACATCAATGGAATTGATGGATTGAATACTGCTGATATGAACTGACCCTGTACAGCTACAATGCATGTGCTCTTATGTACAACTTCTATATAATAACAGTAGGTCTGTTCTTAGTATAAGTGATGGTCAAATGACCGTCAAGGATTTATTTTGTGTGGTAAATTTGGGAGGGCTGAACAAACTAACACAAAATATGAACAGACAGAAACAGCTAGTGTTTAGCCTCAGTTCTAACAGGGTTCATCTGTAACAGTTTACTTTAAACACTTGGATGCAGACTGTGCTTGCAGTACCACATCTAGCAATGGAGAGAGGGGCCGTGATTGGATGACGAACCCTCAATTTCAATCGTGGTATTCACTGTCCAAAGTGACACTGGATGTGGACTAATCACAAGAGATTGCAGATTGGGTTGCGTCCTAAAGGAGACCAATACATCCATGGAGCAAACACAGAAAGTATCGTTAGCTAATGGTTAACTAATTCAGGCTAACAGCTAACTTTTACTAGGAATCTGAATGAGAGGCAGAATAAGGGGCAGCAACACACAGTATTATGGGGATTAAGCATTGCATTTAATCACATAAGATTTAACTAGAGGATATGATACTAGGCTGAGTTTGAGACTGATATTTCAGTCACGTTATTAAGAGACATAGAGTTTAGGACAGTTAATGGACACTGGCATTTAAGCTTATGAGGTTGAGTCCTTACCGCAGCGGCTCAGGTTCGAATCCAGCCCGGGACCTTTGCTGGATATCATCCCCTCTGTCTCCCCCGCCTCTCTCTGCTATCACTACCGAATGAAGCAGTAATGTCAAAAAAGAAAAAGGAAATCATAGAAACTATTTATATTTTTCTCACCCTCTTTGTCTTGGATTTTGGCTTTGACATTCTCTATAGTGTCACTGGGCTCCACCTCAAGGGTAATGGTTTTTCCCGTCAGTGTTTTCACAAAAATCTGCATTGTTTACTAAAAGGAAGACATAAATGTGTCTGTCAGACTAGTATGGGTCAGCCAACATAAATATCACAATAAAAGCAGACCAAAAAAGAGACAAATCTGCTATTCCTGTACTTCAAATAGTAGTTACTTCCTCTTATTTACAATGAACTATCTCGGTGTCTGTATTTGTTACATATTACAGTGCATTTCCCGAAATCAACCAAAACAAACGATCATTTTAGAAGTTATAAAACCTACACTTGCTTACCATACATCAGCAGTTTGGCAAAAGAGGAATCCGATTAGCCCTGTTCCGTGCTTTAGAAAGGAAACAAGCTCATCCAGTCTTGCATTCACTGCCCCGCTGGTACAGCGGAGGGAGTGTGTAAATCGCAGGTGCAGACACGTTGTTGTTACCGGTAACGATCTGATATGTTTAGACAATACGAGTAAAGATTGCCACGTCCATAATAATTTAACACTGTAAAAGAAAAAAAATATAAATGAGTATCGTCCCTGGGTGGGCTCGAACCACCAACCTTTCGGTTAACAGCCGAACGCGCTAACCGATTGCGCCACAGAGACAACTCTGCATTGGTAGTACGCACATATATGATATAATATTCATACATACAGTAGTTTGTGACTGAATATTTAGTTATGTCATTCGCCGGTGCTGTAGCGCCCCCTTGTGGCAACTACACTACGCGTCAGTTACACGCGAGGGCATGCAGTTATCTTTTTCACCGGTAATATGAAAGTCTAAATTCATACAAGACAAGACAAAAAGTTAATGTGCTCTGTATTTAATACTAGCTCGCGGAGTGACAGTTTACTTTACTACAGTTTCGTTTACTTTTTTACAGTTAACTTTACACAGTAGCTAATTTAAATGCAGCGCACAGGGAGACTGTCCTGTAATACGTAATCCAATCGCACAATGAAGAGAGGCGTCGTGATTGGACGTTGAGTCTGTTTTAACCCTCAATTTCATCATCCAATCACTTGATTCATCGTCACATGTGAAATTGGACGTAGGCCAATCACGCCACAGGATGACATTGGACACAGCCAATCACGTACTACAGGATTACGCACTACAGTATCCTTAGCTAGCAGTTAACTACTTTATGCTAGCAGCTAACTAGGTGAATGGTAGTTAATTTAAAATAGTTTTAACTCAGATGTAGTCCACAAAGACATTAGAATAGCACCTATTGATTAACAATATTTTTCGTGTGTAAATCTATAACTGACACATCATTAAAAATAATAGCATACGTCATAAAGTCACTTTTGGTGAAGGAAACAGTAAATTAAATCCTGATATCGGACCATCTCAACATGCCCGGACTCGTCCTATAAACGGTTAGAGCCCTGTGGAAAACTGATCACGTGTTTGACTGGGAAAACGCCGGCTCCATCCCTATTCACAATAGTGTGTTATATTTCATCAAACAAATAGTGCCTATATATAACCTGCCTCGTGGCATGATTTCTTTTACATCACATCTGGAATGCCTGTCTCTTACCTGTTCCAGGTGTACTGTAAGGCTCTCTGGAATGCACCCAGCCCATTAATATCACCCTGGTACGAGCCACCAGATGGCACTGTGGCACAGGAGTTAAACAGCATGATTTCGCAGTCTGTGATTACACGTTCATTCACTGTACGCGCCCTTTAGAAGGGATACTGTGTAACCTCTGAGATTCATAAACAACACTGTGTTGACTATGTCTGTGGTGAATATTAAACCTGCTCTGCTTCATGTTATTAACGGCCAGAACTAAATATAACTTGTGAAAGACCAATGGCTGTAATTCTAATTGTATATAGCTTTTAGTTAGTAGTTGTACTTTGACACTTATAAATCTAATAATGGACTCTGTGGGTATGATTTAAAAGAGAGGAGAAACAATGTAATTATACTGAACCACATATCAAAACTATTTCAGTATCTCAAATAATCACAAGAGACGGACTTAGAAAGATTGAAATGATGACTTTATTACCAGCATTTAAATGTGTACTCCATGTTATGGAGCAATTTCATTATTATACAACATTAAACAAATATTTCTGTCTCAGCTGGCACTTCAGTAAACTACAACTTTAGTTTTTTGTTATTTCTTTGTTACAATCATTTTTGTTTGTTATATCTGCTTCATAACCTTGCTGGGTGAAAAATAGTGTAAAAAAACAGTCTGTAGAGTCAGCTACAGTGAACATCAGTAGGCACTTCACACTTTCATCATTCCCTCATTCACACAAAGACTACTGTTGTTGTCCATTTAAAAGTGAATTAAAAAGGATCAGAATATCAGTGTTACTACTTCTGAACACTGACTTGTGCACAGTGGCTCCCCAGCAGCTTCAGCAGCCCCAGAGGCCTTATGTATAAAGCACTAGCCTCCTAAGCCAGGGATTGTAGGTCTCAGTCTCTATCTGTGATGTGTAGTGCAGTGGTGCAGCAGAAATGTGTTGGCTGCTGGATCAAAACCATCCACTGACTTAGTCACTGGACTTAGTTACTTGTCTAAAGACACTCTCAATTAAAAGTGAATCACAGTCCCAACAGCCTGAGGGACTTGTAGTGTGGAGGATGATGAATCACATCCATCTTACATCATTTGATATATAAACCTTGTGGCTGTTTCAACCTTGAGATAGAAAAACATCACATCCCTACTGAGCTTTACGCATCCTGTCAGCTACAGACGCCCTGTGGTTGGTCAGGTTATTTAGGACACAACTGTTGGTCAACATAGACAGTTTAGAGTTCAGGGTGTCTTTACTTCTCTCCCAACAATAATCTTGATCTGCATTTTCCTCCCCTCCTTTGTCCTCCTCTTCTTCTTCAACCTCACTCTCCTCATCACTGCGTTCATCTTTCTCCAGCTGAGGGCAGAAGCAGATACAAGGTTTAACATTTATGACCGAGAAACTAGTTGAATCTCGGATCTAAATGAGAAATTAACCCTCTGACTCTCACCTTGCCTTTCAGGAACTTGTAGACCATACGTAAGATTAAGCCGGCCCAGAAGATGTGCAGAGCCTGCAGCACCATCAGCAGGATGTTAAAAAAGTAGTAGCCAGGGAAGGGCTCAAAGACCTCCATTGACAGCACCAGGGTGGTGTGGATGATTCTGTAAGTAATCAAATACTTAGAGGCAAGTGTAAAAAGTGTTTCTGACTATAGGCTCATAATTTACCCATGCTGCAGTAAGTGGTAAAGCATCTTACTGACAAAAATGGGGGAAAAAAATCTCAGGAGCAAAACTCACTTGCTGGGGAAAATCACCAGTCGAGTCACAAGGAAGACCACAGCGAACACAACAAACAGTGCATCACATGTCTTCCTCCAGCCTGTGCCGTAGTTGAACATCTTGGCAGACTGCAAAAATAGAAAATGACTGATCTCATCAACCAAACAATACAGAAACCATGTGAAGTTAGCTGAAGCATTACACATAAAAGAGTGACTGAGCCAAAACAAGGGATTCAGATAACAGACAAATAGGAAAACATGTCTTCAACAAGGGGAAAATAAACTAGAGCATGTGTGCTTAACATCAGTGCAGTTATGAAAATGACAAGCCTGTGTCATAAGCAAACCTGCACAATACAGAACAAGGCTATGTATAATTACTATGTCTTTGTATTTCCTTTCACACACACAGTGTAGGTATAAATATTTTTCAATCCATTTCTCATACACTGTCCTTTCCCCTGCACATGTAAACAAAGCTAACCTCAGGCTACTAAAATACTTGTAGCTATCAGGACTCAGTCACAGGATTGTCCTGCTGAAATAAGTTCAGTTTCCTGTAGGCTACTACAGAGATCTCAGACTAGGTGTGAATTTTCTAAGAACAGCCTCAAGCACCTTGTAAACTTCTGATCGCAGTTCACAACATTCAGACAGCCATCACACTTCGATGGGGCTGCATGCAGCCAGAAAAATGGCCAATGCGGAGACAGACCCATGGTGACATGCTCTGAAGAGACTAATTACATCTGTAATGTCCCTGGTGTCTACGCTAAGGCTCTAGAGTCTAAATAGATGACAGAGGACTCTTATGGTACAAGTTGTTCTTTTGAGTCCAACCGCAGTTACATTAAAGCAGTAGGTGAATTACCTCAAGTAGGATGTCAGAGGAATCGTGAAGCAGCATGACCAAAGTGCCAATGCGAATGTAGTTGGCACAGTAGGAGAAACTGAGCAGGAAGATGGTGGCCAAATGGTGGATCACCTGTTCTTTAAAATCCTGGCAAAGCAAACATATAAAGAGTAAAACAAAATGACTTACATATGTCAACAGTGTAATTTAAATCCCTCCTCTTATAGTAATTTATTAACAATGTGTTAATAAGTGACTATTAAAAGTAAAGTTTCTCACTGAAGCAGGAAGTGACAGTGTTAACATCTTTAATTTCCACACTCCTCTAAAGGACAAATGTGTTGGAAACAGTTGTGTAAGATTTATGAATGAATGAACGTTGAGGTCCTCACCTTCCTCTTGACATCAACAGAGATCCGGAGCAGCAGAGAGCCATAAAAACCCAGCTCCAGCATGTAGTACCAGTAATGAGCTCTCTCCATGGGCTGTGGAGGAAGTCAGGCACTGAACGTTATTTCCTGATTGACTTCAAAAAAACTAAAGGTAGTGTCAGTGTTACTACCACTGAACACCAACTTGTGCACAGTGGCTCCCCAGCTACTGCAGCAGCCCCAGTGGCCTAATGGATAAGGCACTGGCCTCCTAAGCCAGGGATTGTGTGTTCGAGTCCCATCTGGGGTGTGTAGCAGAGTGGCGCAGCGGAAGCGTGCTGGGCCCATAACCCAGCGGTCGATGGATCGAAACCATCCTCTGCTATATCAGCTGTTTTACAGTGAAACCTAACTATACAGTCTGCTGCTCTGACTCGGGCTCATGTCTGAAGATATCAACCTTGGGCTTTGGGAATTTTTCACTTTGTTCTGTTTTTAGATGAAACAGTTTGTTGGTTAATCAAAAAAGTATTTGGCAGATTAATTGATACTGACAATATTCATTAGTTGCAGCCCTAGAATAAAGTTTTAGTCATGCAAATACAGCCTATAAGGAGGCCTGAGTGGCTCCAGATACAGAAATAGGCTGAGTTAAATATCAGCATGGCACTACTAATCACATCCCCCAATTCTTAACTCATTTAGATTCATTTACCCAGAAGACAAGTCGCTGAATTTCAATGAAAGTTAAACAGGGCATTCGTTGGGCTCTGTGATATGAATGAGGAAACTGACTAGTTCACCATATTGTCTTTGTTTCACATTTCCTCTGTAAAACAAATTTGATCTGTTCCCTTCAAACTCAAATTTTAGTCAGACTGCACATACACAGGATATCTACACAGCGGTGTGTTAACGTCCTGGGGCTGCAGGTGTATGAGTGTAGTCTTGTTTTTCCTCACTTCACTTTCCTGACCAGAAAGAAAGACATTATTGAAAACTAGAGCAAACTGTGAGTAAAGTTTTCACCTGTACTGGATACTGCCTCCAACATTCCTTGCGGTCCCAGAACCAGGGTGTCTGTAGAGAAAAGAGGAGGAAACACTCAAGAAGAAACCTGCACCAGTAGAAAGAACAGAAGTGTCTGCATTATATTTACTGTCTGTGACTCACTTACAAGTAATGTTCAGCAGAAACAGAAGTGTTTTGTCTGTTATTGTTGTAAAACTTTTTCAAAACTCTTACTCACATCAATCAAGCAGGCCAATCCAGCCACGAAGGCCGTGAGGTAGAAAAAGAACCTCCAACTGCAAAATAACACATCATGTTTTAAACGTTTACAAATGAATCAGCCGAGCTCGGAGGAGTGTCTCAAACTAAACCAGGCTCTCGGGGGTTCTCTAGTGGATGAGCACTGACCTCTTTAACCAGGTATTGTCAGTTCAAATCCCAGCTGGGGTGTGTAGTAGAGTGTAGCAGAGTGTAGCAGAGTGTAGCAGAGTGGCGCAGCGGAAGCGTGCTGGGCCCATAACCCAGAGGTCGATGGATCGAAACCATCCTCTGCTATGTCAGCTGTTTTACAGTGAAACCTAACTTTCTGCTGTACAGTCTGCTGTTCAGACAAAGATGTTTAAAAATGTCACCTTGGACTGTGGGAAACAGGATTTTTTCACTTTTGTCTGATGTTTATAGATGAAGCCATTTGTTAGCTAATCAAGAAAATACTTGGCTAAATAATAATATAAATAATCATTAGTTGGAGGTAAAATAACGTTTTAGTTTGCCACAGAGCAAATTTAAATAATAAGCTGGAACTGTGACATAAGTTACAGGAACTAAACACATAAATATGATTAGTCATTCCCTCCTCCTTCCTGATCAGGTTCTTAAGGGTTTTTTCCACAGCTGTCTCTGTGTGTGTGGTGAAGGAAGTGTTCTTGAGGGACGTCATCTGTGAACCGAACAATGACAAGGTTGTGGAGGGGGAGCACTTACGCAGCCTCGCCAAACTTCTTGGTTTGACATGGCCGGTCTTGGTTCCTGCGACGACGGAACCAGGTCTCAATCTGCCTCTGGGTTTTGCCGCAGAGAGACATCAAACTCACAATTTCACTCTGAAACAACAACACAGGGGAGAAAGTTTCATCAGATCGTCTCAACTTCACCATCTGCTACATGGACACTGGGGTTAAGTTACAAATCATTTTCCTTAACTTTGCAAAATAAATAATTTATTTTATCAGGCTACTTCCTTTTTCCTTGTATTTTTCTATTATAGGAGCTATTGTTTGGCCTAGGCAGAGGTATGTGCTGTATTGAGTGCCATTCTAATTATATATTACATGATAAAATTAAGTACTGATGTATTTGAGTGTAGCTAGCTGGTGTGGGTTCCCAACCTAGGGTCTAGGCCCCTCCAAAAGGTCAGATAATTCCGGAGGTTTGTGAGATAATTAAAGATAGTAGGAGAGAAGGAAAAGAAAAACAAAGTGACACAAATTTATATTTTACTGTATTTTTGAAATGTATCTTTGATGGAACTGCTAAATTCAGCACACACCTGCTTTTTTTTGTTTAGGAGTCACAAGACAAAGAAGTTGGGAACCACTTCTCTCATCTTTTAACAATTCACTGCATTTTATAATCTTATCTTATACTTTTTAGTTGCAGATCCCAACCAACAGAGCAATTAGTAATGATAACAGTCAATATGTCACTGAGCATGTTTGAATGCATGTTGAGGCCTCTTCAGACTAACTTGTGTCGGCTGTCTGCTCCTCTGTGTGTAAAATGACTCCAGCTTTAGGGAGGGGGCAGCAGTCACTTGCAATCTATTCTTCACCCCCAAACATCTGCCCATGGGTGGGGCAAAGAACCTGGGGGCAAGGAAAACAAAGGACAGTTTACACAAATGATGATATAACACCCACTGTGAGACAGTTGGGGCACTAGCCCACAGCTACTTACTGCACATAATAAGCCGTTTAACAGTTCGTCAAAAGCAAACAATCAGAACTGTAGACCAGTGTGTGTTCACAAGTAGCTGTCATTTCAGGGATATGTGGTTTTAACAGGACAGTAATAAGAGATAGTAGAATACACCAGAATGAAGTATCTACATGTAAGAATGTTTTAACTGGGTTTAACGAGCCATTTGATTCTAGTGACTCTTCACTCCTGTAAATGGAACAGTGAACACACCAGGGACGTAATCAACAGATCAAAAACCCTGAAGACAATGTGTGTGTGTGTGTGTGTCTCTGTGTGTGTGTGTGTGTGTGTGTGTGTGTGTGTGTGTGTGTGGGGGTGAGGCTTGTTATGCCCTCTTAAGCCCACTGCACCTCTCGCCACTCCTCTCTGCTCAGTTTTTCTCATAACTGTTGATCTCTGTTTTTATTCAAGTTCAAACTAAAATTTATCAGATGAGGAAAAAACACTTCACACAAACAGGACTTGGTCCACAGCTATAATTTAAAATAACCATTGAAAATCTTCAATTTAGACAACAACACTCCTGATTCTGACCCTGCCCTCTCTTTTTTTCTGTCAGCCTCTCTCCTTCTACTCCCCAAAGGCTTTTTTCCTGATGATAACAAAGCCTGCTCTGCCAAAACACCTGCTCACTGCCCCACAGCTCGTATCCTCTTACAAATACAACGTGCTCCCTCTGTAGATACTGTATGCTCGGTCATAACCAGGAAATGCTGCATGATGTTTTGGAGCCAATTCAAATAAAACTGGTTGTTTCAACTGTGACAAAAACCTCAGATGTGTTTCTTAATAGAGGGATATCAGTATTTCTTCGGCTTAGACAGGATGAAGTCACACACTCCTCTGCAGAGAGGACAATGGCCCGTACAATATCCCAAACACATCACCCAGACCTTCACAGAACAAAGAGATCAGGTGTGTTGTACCTCTCAAACACGTAGCGTAGGGCGACGAAGCCCAGTGCTAGGGGCAGAGCCACGAGGAGGTCCAGAGGTTTTGGTCGATCGGAATCTGCCAGCTCTTCCATGTCTTTCCAGGTCACACCTGGAGGGAGCCAGTAGTCCTGCCTCCACACATCAGGCAGCAGGTCCATTCTCCTGGGGATGGGTGGGAAAGAGAAGAAAAAATGTTGAAGATGATGCAGATATTTAAACCTCAGCCCAACCAGATACTATCTCATCCAGGTGAACCATCTGGTGAACAATCTGGGAAGTCTGGTACTTGGATTTGATCCGGAACCGAGGAGAGCAGGGTCCTCAGGTGCCTCCTAATCACTGTGTGTGTGTGTGTGTGTGTGTGTGTGTGTGTGTGTGTGTGAGTGTGTATGTGTGAGTGTGTATGTGTGAGTTGGGGTGGCACGTGAGAGCGAGAGATCAAAAGAGGAATACAGTGTTGGCATATCATAAACATCTTGAGAGCTTACAGTGCAATATTTACCACATCAAATATCAGCCTCTACGTCAACTACAAAAATCCCATCAAAAATACTAATACTATCATTTATAAATAACCATAAATACAACTGAACATCCATTGGTAATACTCTGAAAATTATGCTAGAAAACAACCATACATGTAGTTCACAAAACTGTGAAACAAAATGTCCCTGAAATAATAATAAACTTACTCGTATATACCAGAATAAAAGCATAAACTCAGCAAGAGAAAACCACAAGTTGTTAAAAAAAAAAAAAAAAAAAAGTCTATACAGGAATAGAGAACATTGGATCTCCTATTTCTGTTAACCAGAAGTACAGAATATTCATGTTCACAGTGAAACACCAAACTGGGCTGCAGAGAATAAACTCACCTGTCAGAAGCTCTGTGGATATAAAGAGCCGATTAGTCTCGGAGACAGAAGAATAAAATTAATCCACCTTAAAACTGTGAATTTGTTTCAGCCGTGTTTGGCCTGGGATGTGCCTCCGTCCCGCTGTATCCTAACGACGACACCAGAGAAGTGGGGCGTTCAGTCATCACGGTTCAGGCGTCAAGTTAGGCACGATAACAGGAAGCCGTGGTTACATATTTCAAAATAATAGCTCCTCGCATAGAACCCTGTCTCTGAGATATTGAAATGTAAAATACTTCTCAAAGAAACGTGTCTGCTTTTATTTTACAAAAGATAAATCAAAAACAGACACGTGCAAATTGCAGGTAAATGTATGTGTTAATAGAGTGGCTCCGAGGCACAGTCGAAGGATTTACTAAATTACTAGTGGAACATTTACTAGACCCAAATTTTTTTTTTAATAAATTGTAATCTGTATGTCTCCGGAGTTCTGCACAGCCAATCCATATTAATAGTTTTTAAGGGAAACGTAATTGTCCCTTTACTCTGAAGACTTCCGGTATGCTCTGTCTTTCTCTAACAGGATGATGCAGCTTGATGGTTGAGCGGCTAATGAAACACCAGGGGCGTCTCTTGTTCAAAGCCACACACTGTTCATGACCCAATAAATCAGCATGAGCAACAAAGGAAACACTGAACATTCAGTGTCGCTATTATACAAGTGTCTCGTAACAAAAAAAAAAACTGTCATGGTTTAGACTAAAATCAGAGTCATTTTAGACCTGGAACTTCTTCTAGTCATGAATACACTGAGTTATTCAGTCAGGGGACTAACAGGTCCATTATCGAGTGTTATCAATAGAGTAACAGTGTATCTTTTCATTTCCATTCTGTTTTACATATGTCACCTGTGTTTTGGGTTTTTTAAAGTTCACTGGTGTAAAAGTAAAACGATATGAACTTGTTGTCATGCTCTGTCTCTGCTGACACTAAAGTGATACCATAAGCTTTTAAATGAACAAATAACATATTTGTAATTTCACAAAAAGTTGAATTCATAGGCATTAAAACACCCTATGGGTCAGTTAAACCCACTGAGGGATTTTAATGTTAATTGGTCTGGTATGAGCATGTGGTTGTTTGTTAGCTAAGGTCAGCAAGCTGTGCTCTGCTGGGTTTATGAACCCTCTCTGCTTGTGCTCTTGTTATGCTACATTTAAGTATTAACTGCTTAACTATCGCTCGTGGCTACATTGACGGCTTTTCAGCAAAACTTACACAGTCTTGCCCTAAACTTAAGATGCACTCCCTTATATTCTGCCAGAAGTTTTACTCTATTGTAAACATGACAGGAACTACCTCATATCTAATTACATTTCCTCATATTCCATTGTAGGTTATACTCATGACAGACTTCTCCCAGGTAACCGCTCTCCAAGAAAGTATCTGATGATCCTACACCTAAATCAACAAGCCAGGACACTTCCAGGACGTCATGATTAGAAGGTAAACACACTGATTACTGAACTCACAAACCTTACCTTGAACAAATACTGTGCTGTCATCACAGACCCTGTGTCTGACTGTTATAAAACTCAGATGTCACACACCTCCTTAAAACACACAGAGAGGTACACACTCCACCTTGATCCGTGCCAACACAGCCACAGACACACACTCCAGTCCTCCTCACACCATCCTCCTCTCCAGCCTCACACTCTCAGCTGATAGTATTGTCATGGAGGGAGATAAGCAGGCTGTCTGCTGATAACATCACTACTGATATGCAGATGAGCTCTTCTTCTTTGTCATGCACATCAGTCATGACCACAGCTGTGTTATGTTCCAGGCACACATGTATTATTAAGTCATGTATATGTTAAGTGTGTGATAAATGTGTTGAGGGAACTGCATGTGTGCTGGGACTTAGCAAAGTGAAAGAGAGTTTGTGTACATTCAGTACAAACATGATTTGCATGTGCCTCAGTGTAGGTTGTGTTTAACTATTGTTTGTGTGTGCATGTGTGGTTGGGAGTTTGCTCTGTGTATGTGTAAGTGTGTTTTTGTGCATTTCTGTGTGTCTGCCAGGGCATTAGCCAGTGCATTCAGGAAAGTATTTGCATTCTGTGTGCACCTGCCCAGTCTGTATTGCCATGAACTAAGACAGAGACACAGATGCCTTGTTTCCGCAAGATCAGACATGTGAAATGTGACAGTGAGAGTTAGTTTTATCAGCTGAGCCTGCAACACCAGCTACTACAAAAACAGACTTTCTCAGAAAAGTCGTTAAATCAAACAAAAGTGAAATGTGTACATTTTTGTGTTTGATAAATTCCATTCAAATAAATTATAATTATAATAGTATGTCTAGTAGCAGTAATATTTACCTTAAGTGTCACATGTAGTAACACAGAACATTTTCTGCCTGAGCTCATGTTTTTCAGTGAGCCAGCCTTATTTGCATATCTGTCTGCATGTACACACGTGTGTTACTGTGTGTGTGTGTACAGTGCGTGTGTATTTGTGTGTGTGTGGACAGAGAGAGCGATGGGAAATGAGTGCCTTTGTTGGTTTATCAAGGAGGTAAATTGTCAGAACCTGGTGAAGCACAAATCTGTCCTGTTAATTGCTGCACTAATGAGGTGGGGGTTTTACACTGCGCTTCCAACCATCTGTTGGAGCCTGATAAACTGAAAACTGTGGGGGCCTGTTTTAGTCCAGCTGGCAAAGTCTGACTTGCCCTGTTTGTGCTAGGTTTATGAGCATTGATAACCTGCCTTGACCAATTTCCTCACTAGAACTTTTCTTACTAACAACAGACTGATATTACCATCCTTATAGAGCCAAGCTGTTGATATTTCTCTTGAAGCGATAAAATAGTTTGCATTACCTCATATACAACATTATTATAAGATGAATGTACTGTGGAAGTCTGTGTAGTCCAACATTTTGCCAGCGTAATTACTTTTTAGTAAAGAAAAAAACATAAAGAAAAAAAGTAAATCTTTCAAATTTTTCTGTAGTTCACTCATCACCCCTCTCACCAGCCAGGCTTAACTTTTCCAAAACTAAGAACTTTTATCCTCTCAAATATGTCTTTTCTTCAAAGCAGACTGAGGTTTGGCCAAAAACCTTTATTCAGGTGTTTCTGTGTATTAAAGAAGAATATCTGAGCACTAATTCATCCAACAGTGTCTGGTGAACCTGCAGTTGTAGTTCTCAAAGTATCCAGAAGAGGTCACAGCTAACCAGATGGTTAGTTCCTGGGGGAGGGTGATCAACAAACTGGATTTACAGGGATATAATCTACCTGGAAGGAGGAAGCTGAAAGATGTGAATCTTGAGAAAACCCAACTTAAACTACATTAAGGAAATGTCCAGCAAAAGTGTACCATTACAACTGAAACTTTTTTGACTGATTTGGAAGGCACACCTCAGTCATGTCATTCTTCTCTCTAAATCACTTTCACCATCCCAAACTGTTGTTTAGTACTTTTACTGTTCTTATTGTGATGACTGATGTGGATCTTTGAAAAGCCCTCACTGATAATGAAGTTTGTGCTGACATGTGTAGACCTGCAAACAAGCAGAGTGCTGTGATGAGGGTCTAACTGTGTGCCGATCCTCGTGAATTAGCTGGCTGTGTCTCTTTACGAGCCTCCGATTGATTATCTGATTGATTTCCTTTGTTCTAAATCTTCCTAATATTGATTTGAGGGGCAGCAGTGAGGACAGCCTGTGCTCAATTAAAAGTTTATGTTTGTATTTGTAGGTGCCTGTTTGTGTGTGTGTGTGTGTGTGTGTGTGTCTGCAGGTCTGTAAAGTAATTAGACTTTCTAAAAGCAGGACCAGACAAAAGCTTTTATTTCATTAAAAAACCGAATGCCACTTTAAAGAAACACTAGGAAAATATCTACTTTTTACAAGCAAGAGTCTACATCCAGGAAGTTGAACCACACACACAACAGTTTAATATTTCATCAAACAGCTTTTTGGTCATCACTAAGGAATCAAACAACTTTTAAACAAATCAATAAAATATCAATACTAAACTTTATTTATAAAGAGCCTGTCAGAGCCATGTTTTAAAGGGCTTTATAGTATAATAAGGGCAAAAATGATGTTACAAAACAAGTGGCAAAAGGAGCAGAAACATCATTAGTATGAAATAGATATTATCTTTTCTTATATTCCTACAGGCACTGTTGAACAGTTTTGGCTGGTGCACTGGACGGGGCCTAAAGGCAAAAAGGATTAGAGGGGAGGAAATTGGTGTACATGCATTTCATAATCACAACTTTATGTGACACATATTCAGCCGGCGCTGCGACCCTCGGCACTGAGCCTCATAAGCCTCTTAAAGGGATGGTGACACGCAAAAGCAAAACCCCAAATAAAACAGGCTGTTATTAACTGTTATGTATTATGAACTTTCAGATTTTAGAGCGAATTGAGACTGAGGACACAGTGAATTTGAAACAAAATAGAGCGACACAAACAGCAGCTGGAGCTCAGTTTCAGGAGGCAAATTAAACAATTCCCTCAAATTATCGAGGCTTTGGTTGGTTAGAAATCATTTTACCTGAGGATCATCTTAGAGGCGGTAGAAATGCTACATGATATCCAGCATTGTTCACATTTAAAATAAATAAAAAGGAGGTTTACTAATATGACATCTCTTCATTTTTGGTTCAGCTGTACCTCCTAAAAAAAGTAGGAAAAAAAGCTGCAGAGAAAAACTTTTTCATAACATATTAAGTTTTACAGTCTTGTCTCTAAATCTGCAGTAACAGTGTGTATTAGTTCTGTTGACTTCCATGTCTGCCCTAAACTCATTTAATTTCTCTTTTATTTGATCAGGACCTCTCTTGCAGCAGCTCTGCTCTCTATTTATAATTCAGCCCTGGGATTTGTAAAAACGTTATAGAATTACATAATGACATGATAAACAGGAGCCATAAGGTAATGCTGCAATACTGATCATTGTCTTCCTGTGGTGTTTGTCACTCTGAAAGCTGCAGTGTAACATCATACGCACCACTAGTCTCCTATAAGACATTAATTACTGTAAATGAAAATGGACAAAGGGCTTCTGGTGTGTCTGTTCCCTTGCTATCTCTCTGGCATGCTGCATGTCCTCAATATACAGCTTATGTTTTATGCTTTTGATACTGTTGTCTTGCAGAAGACAACTGCCAGCTTCCATTACCTTAACAAAACAGCAAATACGCTGTAACATATTGTTTCTTTCAAGAGATGAAACTTTGGAAACAGAAGCTTTTAGCAGAGCACAGGATAAACATTATTAATCTAAAGTCCCTCTTCTCATCGCTCCCCCTCTGTCTTTACACGAGCGCATAATCAAATTGTCCTCTGTCCAGCCCCTCCTTATGGTCCGTCCAGGAGGAAGCCGGCATGCTGCTGTAGGGGTCCAGCAGGATGCGGACGCATCGAACGACAAGAAAGAGCAGCAGCAGCACGAGGAGGCCCACAAAACACAGGGCTGTTCCCTGCTCCGGTTGTCCTGCCATGGGCTGCAGCACTGTTGGGCCTCTTGGGAACCCGAGCGGAGCAGGAGAGGAGAGCTCATAGTCCACAACCCAGTAGTTTGTGTCGCTCATTTTTAGGGAATGTTTTGAAGGTTAAAGCTGTTTACTGTGCACGATTTAGTTTGCAGTCAGGAGATGTCTGGGATGGCACGGCTCTGCAGGGTCATCTTTGTTACTGAGTGTGATTTATTGTTACTGAGGAAGATCACATGGTGAAATCTGGAAGCTGCTGTCAGACTGAACTTGACCACTGCGTTTCCCACAAGCCACGGGGGCAAAGAAAATTGTTCCAGCAGAAATAACACGGGGCAAATCAGCAGTACAAACTAATAAGCCCTCTGGTGATCCAAGCAGCAAGCTGAAGCATGCTCACTGAAGTTTAATTAGACTGAACTGGCCGGTGTTTTTTCTCTTTTCTAACACATACACTCTCAGGAGAAGCCAACAGCACAAAAGCCGAGGTCACCACTTCAACTTCAAATCATTTGCACGGTCCTCAGTTTATTTGTCAATATTTCAAGTGTCCAATGGCAGCCCTAGAGGGGGCTGTTCCATAGATCAATCAAAGTGCTTGCAGGCAGTAAATGATCCGTGTTGTGGGGCTTCAAAGAATGTATTGGTATTCAAATCACTTGAATAGTTTGGCCGTGCTGCTCTGAGCTGCTGATTTGCTGAAAAAGCTTCTATTTTTATACTGCTGTCTTTATCCTGAGTTACCAGGAACCTCGTCATTTGGGGAATCACTCACCAGGATACCTGAGAAAAAAAGAGGCAAAGATAAGAGGCAGGCAGAGGTGCTGAATGAAGGGAAATGTTTGATTGATTCAGGGGCTACAGAGCTGGACAGGGTCCTTAGAACATACCAAGGATTATAGATTTTTGCTCTTCAGGGCCCTAAGTGAGGTGTTTCCAGGGGGTTCCACAGGCCCCTAGAAGCGCCACAGCCAGCTCACGTTATGAGTGGAAAATACAGTCTTGCTTTAAAACTGCCATTATGCGGCCTGTCCTCTTGTGATCTTTTTAACAGAGACAAGGCAGAAGCACTACTCCTCTCCTGAACTCAGGTACAGCATAGTACTAGATAAATAAATCAGACACTGATGACGGAGGGGAAAAAATGTGGAGGAAACCCTTAGAGAGTTGCTGCACTCTTGCACAGAAACACTCTCCATAGCCTCTTTAATGGGCCTTGGAGTGGAGAGACATTTCCTGCGGTAGGTGCACTCCCAAGTCAGCAGATTCTATTCCAGGAGGCTTCATCTCCCTCCCCACCACCCCACAGATCCTCGCAAAGACACGTTGATAGCTCCCCTGCTCTCTGGATGATAGGACTAAGGGGCCAAGCAAAGCTTTAATAGGGGCCTTCAAGACCTATTGAAAGAAACTGCCTGCCTCAGTATCAATTATCAAATGGCCTGTGGTTACATCAGACTGGACAGATCAGGTGGCTGCAGGAAAGGAAGCTAAATGAACAAGACAGACTGAATAGTCAATAGAGAGCCATGAAGAGGGCATGAAGTTTACACAACAGCATAACACAGGCATAGGTCAGCAAGTGTAAACCACTTACAACAACACTGCCAATGGTGCTCAAGGCTGCTAACTGGAAATCAGTGGCAAACAGCAGACGTGTGAATGCATTGCAGATTTGGGGATTCATAGACTGACCTGGAAAGTCAGGTCACTCAGAGACTCTGAAGGTTACCTCAGGTCATAATGATATACAAACACCACAGACCCAAGAGCAGGAATGGATGATTGCATTGAAAAGAAAAACAAATACAGTTTTAAAGAATAGAAAAGAATGAGCAAAATAAATTTCATGGCTCATCGATCCTCTTTAAGAGAGCTGCTTTGGTTCCTAAGCAGCAGGTAAATCAAACTGACCACGTCTGACTTAAACAAACAGAAAGAAAAGAGTAAAAACAGACTTTTTAACTGTACTGGACACCTGATTGTGGAGAAATGTCCCAGAATCAAACTTTTTCATTCAAAAACAGCAAGTAAAATAAATAGGGTAAGAAGTGGATTTACGAAAGCACAGAGCAGCCACACCAATGAACACTGACGGCAGAGCACATGCAGTGACATATGGCGTTCCTCATGGCTGTAATACCTGTAATACCTCCCGTTTATACCTCTGGATTATGACAGCAGCTTTGAAAATGTCAAGGACTTCTCCAAATAAAAAGGGTGAAATAGTGTTGTTTGAAAAGACAAAGTAAACCCTGAAACAAAAGACGCCATATGTCTACAGTTAGGGCAGCGTGCTCCCTGTCATCTAACGTTTCTGCCTATAAAACATCTAAAAATGTCAGATGAAGCTTCATGCAACATTTGGGCACCCACCTTCCTTTTTTGCTGCTGGTACTGATCTCTGATTATATCACCCCTAAGACTGTCTCCAGTTGATGATTACTCTTTTGGTAAAACACAATAAATTCTCTTTAAGACAGAAATGAGTGAAATTAAAATTCAAAGACAGACATTTTAAACTTATGTCTATCTGCACCTAAAAGAAAACAGGAAGAAGCAGCTGACTTTATTTATTCACCCTTTAAAACTTCCTTACTGACTGAAATTTAAACTACTGCACTGCAAGATCACAAAAATGCAAGACATCAGAGAAACATGCAGTGACAGCAGCGGGTACAACTGCTTTTATATTACAAAGGTTAAATCTGTACTAATACCATTAAATATATAGATTACATTTTTGGTAGCTAATTTAACTGTGAAAAATAAAACCTATAACTTTCTGTAATAATAATTTATAGCATTAATATCGACTGTTTTATTGTGATGGTGTAGTTGTCTCCATTGCATGGCACGTTGATAGCACAGATAATTGAATTATCCTTGTATAAATAGAGAGTATATTAGACAGTGTTGATATGAATTTTCCACAGAGGAGTGATCCAGCAATGATCATATGGCTCTATGTGACATGAAGTTACACAACAGCACGAACTTACATCCCGCGGAGGACAACTTGTGAACGTGTGTTTCATGAAGTAACCCACGGACGTGTTGGACGCGACCTTCACGGCCCCACACTGACGCCCGCACACAAAAAGTTCACGTGAAACAAAACAAGTGATCGCATCGTCCCAATGACAGATCAGATTAGAGGACTTACTTTGCCGGCTGCTGTTACAGGTGAGGACGTGGAATCAGGAACACAAAGTGATGGTGATGATGATGATGATGATGAAGATCCAGCGGCAGCAGCAGCAGATGTTCAGCACCGCGGACAGCTCCTGGCTCGGCTCAGCTCAGCTCAGCTCTGAACCCTGTCACATCCCGCAGCACCTCCTCTGCTTTGTCAGGAGCTTTAAAGTCTTCTCAGTTTGAGGGATCCGCCCCACCTCCCCTAACCTCCCTCCCCCCTGCTCCCTCCCCTCCCTGCCCACTTTCGACTCCCCCCTGTACGGACTGCACACATAATCTTTTCGTTCGGATGACTAAAGCGCCGAGAGCCGTGTGTGGCTTTTGCATTATGTAAGAGGACTGCGTGGGGGCACGGACAGTAAAGGACCCCTTGTATCCCTGCAGCCAACATAATGCACATGGAGACAATTAGTTACCATCCTTGTTATTATCTTTGTCTCAAATCCTTTCAAAAGAAAAGTCCTATTCGAGTAAGAAATAACTTTTGCACATCAGTAAACAAGGCATGGGTGACTGGTGCATAGTGAAAAGACCATAAAGGTAAATAACCTGCCGTAAGCTGAATGATCCGCTGCACAATTTCTGCACTTGTATGTAGAGTTTTCCTCTTTTTCCTCAATGAGGATCTTCTGCATCTAGTTATATTGTAAAGACAAATGTGATTGATTTATTTAGCCTGTTTTGTCTATTACATAAACTGATATGACTTCCTCAGTTTTTATGTCTGAGATGTTTCGGTCACATGACTTTTTAGGCTAACATGAAGTTGTCCCATTATATTATGAAAAAAGAGGAGAGGCCTACAGGAAATTCACACAAGAAGAAAAGGGAAACACAGTACTCATTCAGGCATAAACACAATCCCAAAAACAGATGTTTAAAAATATCACACAAGAGACAGATATGATGAGGTCGTCAATGTAAACTCATGAGTAAAACACCATGGCTGAAATAACCTGCTACTGACCCTCTCCTGCTTCTGTGCTGCATGCAGGTTGATTTAGGAATCTGAAAAATGAAGCTTGAACTAGATCAAACTGTAGAACTTAAAGCAGATACTTTTCACGTTTTAAGAGCCTTTTGATATAAGTTTATAATGTACTTCTGTGGTGCATGCTCCTACAAGCATTTGCATTTTATTACATCATCTAAAACTGATACAAAGTGGTAGCTGTAGTGGCCCCTGAGAGTCTGGGGCCTGTCTGGAAAAAGTGGGTCTAAGTAGATCATAACATCATTAACAGTTTTTGAAAGTTAATGAATTAATAATGTCTACTTTATAAACGAAGTCCTATAGTTTGAGACTGACTGGTTTATTAGGTTGGATAAAATGACTTCTTACGTCAGGTAAGTTTTGCTGAACTGCAGGAAATGACATGATCAAAATGTGGAACAAAACAAGTGGAGCAATCTGACTCCACCCGTGGCTAAGCTCCAGATACTCACTGTGAGAAGTAATTAATTGACACAATTATAACTGTACAAACACTGGGACAGATTGCAGTCCATACACATCCACATATCCCCTGCCTGAGGCAGCATGAGATCTCCCTGTAGGTTTTAATTAATAGTGAAATGTAACACTGTCCTGACGGGGCTCGTAATCAAATCACACTGAGCAGAGCTCCAGCAGATCTCCCACTGGGGTCATAATTGATAAAAGTCTCCAGCCTGCAAGGTTATGAAATTCAACATTTCCATCACTATCCTTAATGTTACATATGGTACACTGGGAGGTCAAGTTGTGGTTCAGGGAGCAGACTTAGGTCACCACAATGGGATACCTGGACCCCATGACAGCAGGTGAGTCTCATCTGGTAAGACCTCAAGCCATAATACGAACTTGAGGGTCACCTGACCTTTCTCGTATGTGCACTGGGTATATAAATGGAGTCAGCAGCTGGTTAGTGAAGCTTAGCATGGAGACTGGAAACAAGGGGACACATCTGGTTTAGGTCTGTTCGGAGGTGTCCTTTATATGTGTTGTCTAAACACACCTCACAAATGAACATTTCATATCATATTTGTTTAAAAGACAAAGACCCACATGTAAAAACAACAAGTTGTGGTTCACAGCAGTTTATATGTTGGACTGTTTCTTGACTGGGTGTTTCATCTGGTTGCCTGGCAACCACAATGAATATGCATTTCTCCCAAAATGTCCAACATATATGCTGTCAAAGGAATAGTTATGACATCTTGCATAAATATATTTCACAGGCACAATTTTGGATGTGAAACCAGTACAAATGACATATATTTGTGAAATATTGCTCTGTAGTTGGTTGTTTTCATGTGAAAGAGACACAGTTATTAGGACTGTGGAGCACGCTGAGTATAAGCGAAGGTTCCCTGTTTATCAAACTCAATTGTTCACTTAGGACCAAGAGAAGTCAAATCACAAACTGTATTTTCAAAGTATGTCGCTTCTTATCAAACCATATTTTTTCAAGACATTCACAAAGATAAATATGATATTGTTTTGGGACACATAATACCTGTTTACATAATGTACTGATGTTGCTGCAATCACTGCATTGAAAGCCTTTGTACTATGTAGACTAAAGCATAGCTTGGTGCAGTATATATATACATGGTAGTGTGCCACCAAGAACATGCTTTAATAACTAGGGTAGAGGATAAAGCAAAGTACAGCGCTGCCTCCAAGGCCTTTTCTGGCCATTGAGTTGGTGCATCCAACCAGCTCATTGGTCAGGAGACAAAACAGGAGGATGTTCCTCTTATATCCTGTAATTTAAATTACTACTAACTTGTTCTGCAAATAGAAAAAAAGTAAACTTTAAGTCAAAATGTGCTGCTGAAACTTGATAATAATACCATCAATAGTCATGGATTAACTTTCACTGAGCTTTTGTTTGTTCTCACAGAGGCTCCAGTCAGAGTCAAGAGAAGCGAGTGGACTTCGGAGGACTGAAGGAGGTTAGTTAGGATAAGGGCGTCCGGAGTCATTCATCACATCAGACAGCTGTGGGATGAGGTCCCACTTATATTGGCCCTGTGTGTGAATCTACAGGCATGCGTTATTTAAGGCCTGATCTATCATCCCTATACTGCCAAATCCATAGGTTTATCAACCAGCGTCAATGGCCAGATCCATGGACATCTATCAAAGCATGTCAGTTTTGAAATGAGAAAACAAAGGACACACACACACAGAGTACAGAGTTTAATTTTCTCTTGCGAGCACAAACCCACACAATGCATACAAAGCTGCTGACTGTAAGAAAGCTTGGACCAAGCAAGTCATAACACTGCGCTCTTTATTCTGCAGACACACATATTACTGGACAAAAATAGAAAAACTCATGAATAGATTTTTCTTTGGTCAACTATAACACAAAATCATGAATGTGCTTTTGAAAGATGGATGTAATGTGTAAATCTTAAGGGAAAACTTTAAAATGCATATGCACTACATGTTGTAAATAATGGCTCTTAATCATGGGAAATGTGCCATGAACAAAGTCATTTTTCAAGCAAACCTGATGATTTCCTAAACCATTATTGACACAATAGATTTTTCAGACATGCTAATAAGTTAGGAAGCTGGGTCTACCAATCCAGTATTTGTGACTTGGATTAATATACAGAATTGATGAATGATGTAACGATCATTACAGCCCACAAAGTGAAAGTGCTGCAAAGAAAAAAACATTAGAACGGTTTCTCCTCTGGGTGATGCTTGAGGAAAGGCTTTGTTGTCATTAAATCAAAAAAGATGCATCCCCGTGGACAGCTTGGGAATCCTAATTCTAATTAATGATAAACAGTATTTGGTGTCCAAAGATGACATTTTGGCCATTAGTAGCACTAGAGGAAAGCTAAGTAAATTTCATACAATCTTCCAGCAAGAGTTTGATATTTCCTGAAGACTGGATCTGACAAATGCACCAAATGAAAGGTCAAGGCACCTAAAAAAAACCAAAAAACATTAATATTCATTGTATACCAAAAATATCTATACTGACAGACTGGGAAACATTATTATGTTTATACCCTACTAAAACTGCAAGTCTCTCCCTGTCTGTTCTCTCATGTGTTAACGTCAACATTTTACAATGAGTGTCGCCCTGTTTGGTGGATTTGGTGAAATGAATTCACATTCATTCATAAGATTTTTCTGTCTCTCAATGCCACAACCATGTGGTGGATAACACGCCATCAGCATGACACCAAGACTCATGACAAAGAGAATGAGAGTCGAGCATGTTGTGACCATCAGGGAAATTTGAATTTTAGTATCATTAGTAACAAACCAACTCACATTAATGGAATTTGTTATACAACTTCTCTTCACAAGCATGGACGTCTTTCTAGATTAACAAAATAATCAAGGAAAGAAACAGTAATCAATCATAAAGTGTTTGATCCTTAGTGACACGTGAGTAGAGACCCACATGATCACACAGCATAAATGACAGAAAGAGTCAACACAACAATGCAGTCACATGCTCATTCATTCAAGTTTTTATCTTCAGTACTTCCCCCTTGAAGAGCCACGAACATTAACAGTAAACCAGTCCAATATGACAAACAGCTGAAAAATGTACAACATGAGATGACAAATGATTCTCAAACAATAAAGCTGCCATGGTGACAATAGTTCTATGTGGTCCCCTCCAGGCTTACAAAGAAGCAGTTCGACATTTGATATATTTACAAGGAGTTAAGAGCTCATTAATATGTAGATACATTACATTTCCTCTAACTGAGGGAGAACATAGTGAATCAGAGGCTAATGCACCACAAACTGTGAAAACATAAGCTGTGTTTCAAAGTGTACTGCAAATACAAACCTGGATATGCCCTCTCTGGTGTGCTTGTGGTTTCTCAGGTTGTAGTGCATCGAGTGCTCTGATCTTCAGTACGTACGACAGGATGGATCCTGACTGCACAGACTGTTACATCCTATATTATATGGTTCAAAAGTAATTGTACTTGCTGCACATGTATTTAGCTTTTTTTCCCCCCGACGTGACTGCAGGAGGAACCGAGCAGAAACCACCACAGCTGATTTCCTTAAGGTCCATTTCTTATAATAGCCACTGGTAATTTGGCATTGATGAAGAAAACTTCATTCAAAGAAACACTGACAGTGTTTCTATGGTGATCTGAGACGGGTATTGTTTGTTTAAGGGTGTCACTAAAGGGCTGTATATACTTCTACACTGACAGACAGCATAACACAGACTTTCTGCTAAAAAAAAAAAAAAAAGTCTCAAGCCCAATCCAGTTTTGGAAATTTTGGATTTTAGAAACTCCCTCCACAGAAGGCTGAGTAGACTGGTCATGTGTAAAACTGTTGGGAGTGCCCTTTAAATTTGAAGCATGGGACCTGTCTGCCTTATGCTGTCCCAGCATAAGAGACCCGGTTGCTGCAATAAGGCTCCATGCCATTAGCCCAGTTTAAATTTCCTATGTAGATTACTTGACAAACACAGTGGTGAGCAATTAAATGTCCTTCTAGAGACCAATGGATGAAGTCACAGGCACAATGGCCTTTTTTTTCCTCTGTGCTCCTGGATCCAGCCACCAGACTGGTATGGATGGACTGTACCACTGGACGATACAGTGGGGGAAATGACACAGGCTCCTCTTTTAGTCAGTTGGTGAAAAAGTTGGTTCTGTCCATTTCAATATTAATGTAAATGTTTTAAATACACACACCACCTGGAGACCCAAACACTGAGCTAGCCAGTGCAAGAGACTACACGCACATATTGGTGAACGCACTTTTTTCTATGGATATTATCATATACCTTTAGTTTATCTCCATGTTCATATATATTTTCGCACCTTAAAGTTGATGAATATATATACTGTGTGCAAATACAGTCTCTGGCTTAACACCGCAGCATTTTCTGCTCTCAGGTGTATAAATATATGAGTCAGTATGTGCACATATTCCAGGCACATTCTTGTATCTTCTGTCCTTTTTCTCAGTTCATCTGACCCACATGGACCTTTTCACCTGCTTTCCTCCTCCTCCTAGAGGACTTGCTCAGTGCTGGAGGCAGAGATGTCCAGGAGTCTCCAGGCAGCGTTGGGGTTTAGCTCCTCCTGGTCGCGACACAATGCCCAAACATACATCATCCTCATCACCTTCTCCTGTTGAGGGAAGAGAGGAGCAGAGGGTAAGAACCGAAGAGACGGTGCTGAGGAGGGTGGAGGGTTCCTCTAGTTCAAATTTCAGAACTAAAGCAATTAACAACCGCAATTAGCTTGTGATGAGGATGTATGATGCAACTTGCTTGACAGACTATCTGCGGTATGTTAATATTCAAATTAAGTAATCAACACTAGATGCATTAAGTACAACAAGCCAGAGGATCCTGCTATTTCAAACCTGTGAAATTCAGAGTAATAAAGATGGATGTGAATGGAACATGTGTGTTTATCTAATTTCAGCCTTAACATTGTTTTCCTTGAAATGACTCTAATTATATCTATTAGATTCACTGTTCTGGTGCAGCAGTTATGAGCTGACTGACCGGATCTCCCTCCACAATGTCTCCTTTGGGGCTGCGGATCACCATGACGACCTGAGCCTGGAAGGTGATGATCAATACTGGGCCCTGGTCCATCATCTTACCCATCGCTAGCTACAAGACAGAGACAGAGACAATGAACAAACAGGTTAAATGGAACGATGCTGTCACTTTCTGCAGTAATTTGATTTCCTAAACAGCATGGAAACAGTAACTGTGTTCGCTTTTCTGCACGTAGATGAAGTGAATTTTCATCACAAGGGAAAAAATCTGAAAATGTGTGAAAGCACTTACATCTATGTTGTCAATGTCGAGGATTTTGGACTGGAAGAGCAGTCCAAGTGCTCTGGCCTGTTGGATGGGATGGGCCAGCTGACTGTATGTCTGTGGACATGTAGAAGAAAACACATCTGGCATGAAAAATGACACATACACATACTTGTCTGCTGACTGAAATGTACGGACCAACATATTGGCTCTTTGTGAGAGTTTCTATGCCTGAAAAGGTGATTATTCCTGTTTGTAAATACATCAAAACTTTGACAAAAAGATGCGGAGGAGAGAAGAGGCAATATTAATAATAATTTACCTCTAACCCTGTATTCATTTAGATTTGATTAAATACACATCAAGAGGTGGAGGTGTATCACTTACAGCTTCATAGCACCAGTCTTTTAATACGTCCAGCTCTCCACGGATCATAGCCTGCAGAGGGGGCAGTGACAAGGCATTAGAAATGACATGAGTGTTTCACGATTGAGCTTAGGTAGTATGCTCGACATATTTTCACAAATCCTGCTCATTAAAGTTGAATTACTATAGTAACATGTACTTCAGTCAAACCAGGTGAGAGGGAGTTTTAAAAATGTAAACAGACACCAGTCGCAGCATAAAGTGGAGCGGGGAAGTGTTGTTTGCAGACTGAACCACAATAGATCTTAATTCTATTAAACCACATTTGATGCAATCAGATGACGTAGACCACTTTCGAACTGATGTAGCTGCCAACTTACTGCCATCCCTGGCTTAGCTGATTTAAATAAGGGCACAAATTCTTTTTTTTTTTTTCCATCAAACTGCATCATTGGCTTTTGTTCTGTGAATGACTAAAGGACAAAACACTGCCATCAATAATGTGAATTGTCTTTTGCTGCTCAGATTTGCTTTGTAAATGTATTACTAACTCTAACAGGAGAAATCATAAGTTCTGAATCTGATCGAGACTAGATTCATCAGTGAGTCTTTTCCGCGCCTCCTTGGTGAAACACCTCTCAAGTACTAAACAGAGACGAGCGTGAATGACGCAGGCGGGAAGAGTCTGTTTACCTCCAGTATGTTGGGGATGATGTCCTTCTCACACTGTTTGAGAAAAGAGTCTTTATCAAAGGTGGGATCTGCCTTCAGGATCTCTGTGAGCACCTCAGACATTTCTGTCTTAGAGAAAAGACCACCTGGAAAACAAATACCCACAACATCAGCAACAAAGTGATCACTCACACAACAGCAGCCTACAAAATCTGCTATGAAACAAGATTTCAAGTTTTTATTCTGTTTTGGGAAGCCAGGATAATCATATATAAAATTATTTTAACAAAGACAAGTAACTGCAAAATCAACTATGGAGGAGCATTACCAAGGAAATCGGTGACTCTGTCAGTTACAGCTCTGGATGCTCTGATCAGGGCATTGTCACTTTCATCATATTTCATCTTCATATCAAAGAATCCTGTAGGAAACAAAAAGGAAACAGGATACATTGTTTAACAAAAAAAAAAAAAAAATACATGCAAGTGTTTTTGAGGGCTAACAGTCGATGCAACCTGCATCTGTGAGGGCACATGGGCCACTCATCTGATGTCTGAACTGTATTAGATTATTATGCAATCTACAGCAAAGAATCTGGTGCCACCTGCTGCCTTGAAAAGAAATCACACACGTGCATACTGTAGGTGAATTACTGTATTATATAATATTAATTCCACAGTATCTACACAAATAAATCCAAGGGATTTTCTTACTGTTAAAAACAATGTTATTGTCCTTGAAGTCCTTCCACTGCTGGTACCACTTTGAATCCTTGTGGAGAACCACACCCATAGCCTGTCTGCATCACACACACACACACACACACACACACATTATGAGAGATGTTTACAACAACTGGTGCTATGAAATGTTATTACAGGCTCCTATAAAACAGCAGTGATGAGAGTGATATATCAAACTTACTCATTGGCCTCGAACACTCTGGAGTCACTGTCTCCTCCTTTAGAGGAGAAATCGCTTCTCTTCCTCAGCTGAGAGGGAGCCCTGTACGGGCCGGCGTCGCCGACATCAATCTCCTTCTTCATCGTTTCTACACCCTACAGGGAGAAACACACAGACTCCTTTTGTAAGTGCAGTATAACAACACATGTAATGTTTTCATTGTAACTGTTCAGCACAGGACTTTGCTTCAGTATTCAGTGAAACCTAAATCCAAAAGTACAGAGTTTGACCCAAAAATCTTTGGCAGTATGTTGGCTGTTGACTGTTGACCGTGATAATCAGCCCGGCTGCAGCTGCCATCATCAATGCAGCAAAAGAGCAACTGTAGTTTCTGAGTAAATTTCAGGAACACTGGTCTTATATTATGCTCTTGCTCTCCCTACTGTACCCAAAACATAACAAATCATGATTTGATTTGGGTGATGAACTCACTCATGATGAAATAAGATTAGTGCTGTGATTCTTATCAGCTTTAACCAGATTATTTTTATTACTTCTAACCTGTGAGATGGCCTTGAACGCGCTGGTCCTGCCCAGTTTTTCTCCTCCTTTGGACACAGACTCAGCAGAGTGCATGGCTGACCTGGCTGCCTCCTCCATACCCTCCTTGATCTTCTTCCCGATGTCAGTGCGACTGACTTCCTCAAGGCCCTGTGGTCACAGTGACAAAAAAAAGCACAAGACTCCGTTTAACGGACAAGTTCATTCCTACCATTAAAAACCAGAAACTTTTGACATCTAACACTTTAAGACAAACACATACAATTTCCAAACCGGAACTATCCATCAAAGATGTAATAAATGCTGTATGTATCCATTTTGAGAGAACAATCAATATGTTCAGATATGAAGGTTTTATGATGACGGTTTTATTGATAAAGTGCTGATACATCACCTCTTTGACAGTGTCTGTCAGGGAGCCAAAGGTTTTTTTAAACACCTCTGAAGTCTTCACTGTCTCAGCCTCTATAGATTTCTAATGAAAGAAAGAAAATTTGTTAACATGACACACACACACACAAAAAAACACTCCTGGATATTAAAATCACTGACGGCCTAAATAATGTTCTTACATATTTCCTGCGGGCCTGCTGGAGAGCATCAGACTCCTCGAGCCTCTTGGCCTCTTCTCTGAACTTCTTTATGTTCTCCTTCATCTCCTGATTTTTACTGAACTCCTGACGAAGGTTATCCACAAACTCCCCCAGAAAACCTTTACGTCCTGAAGCATATCGCACCTGATGAGACAAACAGGAAGTGGACAGACAGACAGGAGATAGAGTCCATGTAACATTTAGTATGACATAAGATTATGACTGTAATTCAGACTATTAAAATCAACTTTCAAGTTCCCCAAACAAGTGATCCTTTTCCCTAAGCAACAATGAGTATGTGTGATTTAAAGAGGGATGGGATGGGTCAGTGTGTACCTGCGCAGCTGCAGCTGGGCTCCTGTGTAGCCTGTATGCATCTCCTTTCCACACTGAGGAGCCCAGAGACCGGGAGCAGAGGCCCAAGGCACGTCTGCCAACAAGCTGCAACGAAGAGAACGTCACTGTTAGTCACAAATACCAGCTCTACCAACGCTGCAGTGGATGGACAATAAATGGAAGGTGATTAATGGGCTACACAACACTGATCAAAAACGTAAAATAGGAAATACCACCCACAGCATAACAGAGCTTCCGGAGCCCTCACTGTTAAGGTCAAGCATTCAGGCCAATAACATTTACCTTGGATGCTGTTACTATTAAAACACAAGCTATCTGAGCAGCTGGTCAACTGTGTCATTGAAAGTCTTACAGATGTTTTTGACACTTTGCTCTGTTTCATCTAGTTTATCCTGTAGTGCAGATATATGCAAAGGCTCACAATGTATTTCTTGAGGTGAAAACAAGTCAATATAATCCCTACAGCTGACATGAAAAAATAGGCCGCTCTTCAACTGTGCAATTAACTAAACATGCAGTTTTCCACAGAATCTGATGATGGGCCTCACACCTGTCAACATGTGAGGGGGCAGTATGTCTGATAACAGTTGCAACAGTAAGGTAAGTGATTAACTCTAATAAAACCATTTGTACCCACAAGGTATCTTAAAATCACAGAATCTGATGGATCACAGAATTTACAATAACTTCACTGTTACCTGAAAGAAGAGGTGAGCTGTTAGACTACGGTTATTGAACCTGTCAGACCGGAGGTTTTGTAACCGGAGGGTTTGTCACTGTGGAGATGCCTGGCTACATGTATCAGTCTAACAGGCTCACTTTTAAAACAAATGTAACCCGCTAAAAGCCCAGACTCACGGACATATTTCTCCCTACAAAGCTAAAGCGAAATGTTAATTTCAGACGTTTTTGGTTAAGGAATAAGCTCTGCCGTGCGTCTGATGCAACCAGGCCTTTACTAACGGACACCTCGTTCTCTATCTGAATAAAAAACACCTCGTGAAGTGACCTCTACACGGAGCGACGGGAAAAGACCAACTGCGAAGCCGCCTGAACCTGTTCCCTTCACCGCGTTATCTGCTGGAAAACTGGGAGCTGGACTGAAGGACATGAATGAGCGTCTCACCTCATAGCACCGACACACCGAGGCTGCCATCTTGATCTTGAAATGCGCGGAGCAGCACGTGTGTCTTGGCTGCTGCAGCTGACCTTCCCCTCGACCAATAGGAGCAGAGCTGGGGGGCGAGGGGCGGGGTTAAGTGACAGCACGACTTTAAAGGGATAATCCACCCCAAAAAACAATAAATAAACAAGTAAACAAATGAATAAATAAGTACACTTCGTGTTTTATACATCACAACGGTCTCCCTAAAACAGGAGAATTATATGGCTGTTATTGGTTAGAGTGCAAACAGAAAAACTTTAAGTGTTTTTTCTTTTCTTTTTGGTGCCTGTTGATATGTTTTGTGTAGCCTATCCTATCTCATTGTTTTCTTATTTATTTGTACTATTCCAGTCAGCTTTTGGTGTTTTTGGTGTTATAAACTTCTAGATCTAGTTTGTTTGTTTTTTTTAAAAAGTTATTAGTTTTGAAGCAAAAGCTGACGCAAAATTTTCACTGACTGAATAAGCTCTAATAATTTACATTTGAGATACTGGGTTTAATGTGAGTGAGTAGTTATGAATCAGAGAATGTCCCAGTATATCACAATGAATTACCACTGGTATGTCTTGGACCTTCTGTTACAAGGCCAAAATACAGAGACATACTCTAGGAATTCACACTCACTACAGGGAGTATAAAAATATATATATGTTATTGTCTATTTTAGTGTACTTTCTCTTAAAAGACTTGACTTCATTAAGATAATGTGTGTAACTTCTACTGGAAAGACAAGTCTGCTTTGTCAGCACAGAATAGCCTAAATAGGCCTACTATATTTATAATATCTAAATATAACAAACAATAAAAACCACTACTATTCCTTGATCTAGCTATTTTCTTATGTGTCCCTGTAATTTCTCCTCAGTCTTGAAGTCATTTTCTCCTGTATTACAAAATATCTCCACCATAACATTTTCAATTTGTTAATTTAGAAAAATTCATTTTCATAATTTGAATTTGTTTATCACTGCCTGATAAAACTGAGCTAACACACTACTGTATCTGGAATAACATTTAAACTGTGAATATTCCTCCAACCATGATTTTACACACACATACATGTCCACCACTGAATGCTTTGGTAATGCTCACATTTTACATGTAAATGCGAGCTGAATTTAAATGGCGCGAATGCCCTTTGTGGCCTGACCTTATTCTCTCCATTGAGAATTAAACGTGTGTGTGTGTGTGTGTGTGTGTGTGTCAGACTGTGAACCGCGGCTGAATGGTATGTATCTGCTGGCATGCCAGTAAAGAGCGCCCCCGCGAGGAAGGTATGTGAACTGCAGGGACTCCTCCCCTCCCTCTGCAGAGTTGAGAGCTCTCCCTTTCTGCGGCCAGCTCGCCTTGACAGCCAACACTGGCGCAGAGTCTCAGCACAAACCTTTACCTTCATTTTCTGGCATATAACGACAATTCATACCCGTACGTTTCACACATCCTCTTCCGGAGACAAGCGTTGGAGCGGCCTCGTCTAGAATGGGGAACCGAGACGATGAATACGATTTCTTGTTCAAAGGTAAAAAAAAAAAAAGATGACTGCATTCCCCCTTTACTCAGTCTCAGAACCGACAAAGCTATTCTTCTAAATGCCTGTAAATCTCCTATTGTGTCATTTTCGCTGAGCAGATGTGTGCATTTTCTAAGGAAGCAGACTAATGTTTTTCTCAGGAACTGCCCGGATGATAATCGGTTGGTGTTATTTCAACATAATGCTGTCATTGTTACATTACAACGCCTGCAGCTATATTTATAGGTATGGGATGCAACACCCTATCATTGCGCTGCCTTTTTTATTAAACTTTCATCAACTCATAGAGCAGCATTGGTGGTTACACTGAACCGTTTCCTCATTTGTTAAAACTCATTTGATGTTTTCTACTGATTCTTCCTCATGTGGCTGATTAAAGGCCTGTTAGCCTCTGCCTCTACTGATCAATAAGCTTCATCCTCAGATGAGGATGCTACTCAGCTCAGCTCTTGTTGACAGTGAAAATGCAGCAACTCATATCACTGAGTGTATTTCAGTTTTTTTTTTAATGACAATCAGCAACTGGGCCTGATAGACTGTCCCTGAGATTGAAGCGGTACCAGACTCAGGTCCATGTTTATCTTTAGTGCTCAGCTGGATCCAGAATGCCTCCCTTTGATCGTGATATCAGCTCCTGTGGCACATTAACATCCTGGGCCTGTATGAGCCAAAAGGCCATTTAGATGTAACAAAGTATCCTCTGTGGGATGAATAGGGCATCTGCCGGAGGCGAGGGCTCTCTCTCTCCCTCTCTCTCCCCCTCTCTCTCTCTCCCTCTCTGTCTCTCTCTGCCCGAGCCATCGTCTGTGTACCCGGCCCGAAACAGGAAGGGCAAGGCGGCCTGAAACTGTCGATTCAGGTTTTGATGAAGCCTGTTATCAGCTTCCTGCAGCCCGGACCAGCGCGATGTCGACAGGGACAAAGTTCGGCTCTATTTCCTTTTGTCGGGGGAGAGAGAGAAAACAAAAAAAAGAGGCTCCACCTCTTGCTGCTGTGCTGAGAACAGCAGCCACCTCAGCCCCGGTCCTGACACCAGCACAACCCCGGTCCAAGAGCCTAATCAATCACTCTCCTCCAATGACTCATTTACCACATCTTAAGACCATGCCTGAACAACAGAGCCTGTTAACAATCAATGCAAGTTATGAATATGAAACAGAAGTTGATAAGTGACTTTGCAGTTAACTCGTGGCATTTGTTGTTGTTTTCTTGCAACAGTCAATATATATAAAAAATACATCTCTGTATTTAATCAGCTCTTTCTTGTGGATACATGCTGAAGCTCTGGGGTAGAAAGAAAGTTTTACAGGACAAATGTGACCTCAGGTTAAAGCCTCCCTACCTGAGAGCTTTCAGGAAGATTTCAGCAGTTTACTTATCTCACATTCCTCATGGTGTTTTGGCCTCTTGATTTGTGAAAACTAAAGCCTATACAGTCTATTAAAGATGCAGCGTGAGAAGCAAAGCCATTTATTCAGCTGAGCATATTTCGCTCTGTGAAAAAATGTATCTTAAAAAACCTCCTCTGTACTCCATTATTTAGCCTTTCTGTGGTTCTGCAGAGAACCATCACAGACTGAAGTGCCTCTTTATTTAGTGGATAATCCTTCAGGCACTTCAATGTTTTAATTCTTGTTGGGGGTTATTAGATGGCTAGGTGATGGCTTAAGTTAAGAGTAGCTTTTCATGGTCTTGGGTGGTTGGCCACTAACAGATGTCAGTTTTTGTTTTTGTTTAGATGTTTAGACTCAAGTGCTTCTCTAGAGTTACACCCAAAACAGGCTGGATATGCAGAACACCTCAACCCAAACAGTGGTTGCTGATTTGGTTAATTATCAGTGAAGGCCCTCAGGCAGGAGGAGACACAGATCATTGTCTGGTGTAGCTCATTACAGCCCAGTAATGTTTTTGAAGAAGTACAGAGCAGGGCTGTAGTTGCTTTTTTTGGCCACATTTGTGATATTGTTTTTAATATATGAGGCCCTGCTGTTGTGTTGTTGATAGATGGTGCTGAGACTCCACTTGTAATGGATAAAAAAAACTCCAATGTTTATTTCTACGGACTCCAAATGATTCTTTACACGAGGTTAAGAGCTGCAATGAATTTAAAATGGAAAATGCACATTCTCAGGCTCTACTGAGATGTAACACTGAGCCTATATATTGACTCAAGTATTTTGTAATTTGTTTGGCTCCTACTTTACAGTTGAAAAATCATTTCACACACACTCACAAACCTGAGGCCCCCGGGTTCTGTTGAGCCTAACATTTAGAGGCACTGCTTTATGCAATATCAACATTTCTTGGATCTATTAATATATGCGGCCCATCCCCTACCCGTCCCATCACACATACCGTATACACACACTCTTGTCTCATCTTTTCCCTCGCTCTCTCTCCTCCTCTCTCTCTCCACAGTCGTGTTAATTGGGGACTCAGGCGTAGGGAAGAGCAACCTGCTCTCTCGATTCACACGAAATGAGTTCAACCTCGAGAGCAAGAGCACCATCGGGGTGGAGTTCGCCACGCGCAGCATTCAGGTGGACGGCAAGACGATAAAGGCTCAGATCTGGGATACAGCAGGACAGGAGCGCTACAGAGCCATCACCTCTGCGTGAGTCCATTTCTGTGTGGTGCAGATAGTTCTGCCTGTCACCTAACACCCCTCTGTGTGGGGGAATACTTTAGCAGTGCAGTCACAATTGACACTCTATCCTTTAGTCTAGGTCACTTAAAATGTGGCCGATTGTTGGCTATGTCCTGTAACAGCCAGTTAAAAAGGTAGATGGCACTTTCAATCAGTAAGCAACATCTACGCTTGTCAAGAACATGTAAATTAGTGGATTAAATCTTATTGAGTTCGACATATAACCCAAGGAACTCCATTTAAATGACATATAGAAATAGAATAAAAGCTTCTTATAAACTGCAAATGTGTAAAGTGTAAGAATATGTTTTGGTTTGACTCTAACTTTTCTAATCAGACATGAAGCTGAATTTAAAACAAACAGAAAACAACCACACTGCAGTGCCATTGTAATTGCTGTTCTGGAGCTTTCGATCATAGCAAATGATCTTCATCAGTCTGTTATTTTTTTCCGATCACTTACAAGTGCTTCGAAAAAACAAAAAATCTACAGTACCACAACAACTGAGCAACATCGTGTGATATGATTGAAAGCTCCCAAACAGCTACTTAAATGGACTTTGTGGTGAGAATGTTTCCTCAAGTACAAGATCATCCCACTTTCAAGCAATCACCTCATAATGGCTTTTAAAATATAAATTGGACGAATAAGACACGAGGAACATGGTATATTTGTTAACATGATAACATGATTTCAACTGTGTTTAGTTGACAGACTGCAGTTTGTATTAACTGCACTCTTTTCTGGATTAGTCACTGTACAAGCAGCAGAAGGAGATTTGTCATGAAAAATCCAATTACATGAGTTTTTAAAGTGAGCACTAAACCAGAAAGAAAGAAAGAGACTTATTATGGACCTGCCGACACCCTAAAGGTTTCTGTCAACAGCCTTTTTCATGGCAGACATTTTGACATGTCGCAGTTGAAAAAGAACTGGTGTAAATAATAAAATTAACAATGGTTGAATTCCATTATAGCTGATATTGTGCGTGCTGGCTCGTGTTACGCTGTCACATGGCTCACTGGGACACTAGGATAAAATGAAGCCATCACAAATGTTATTAGTAACACCTGCGGTTTTCCTGCTGCACGTCAAAATGTCTGCTGCGAAATGACCTGTTAAAATGTGAGAAAGAACACAAATGGGTGAATGTAACATGTAGTGTAAAGCGCTTTGAGTGCTCATTAAGACTAGAAAAGTGCGACATAAGTGGAGTCCATTTACCCTAAAATGTGCTTGAATCATAGCTGTTACCACTGTGTTCCCTGGTCTCGTTACAGATATTACAGAGGGGCGGTGGGCGCGCTCTTAGTGTATGACATAGCCAAGCATCTGACCTATGAGAATGTGGAGCGCTGGCTGAAGGAGCTGAGGGACCACGCCGACAACAACATCGTCATCATGCTGGTTGGCAACAAGAGCGACCTGCGCCACCTCAGGGCTGTGCCCACAGATGAGGCCCGGGCCTTCGCAGGTACAGGAGCTTAGAAAGAAACACAAGAAGGCTGAATTGGAATATGGGGAAACATTTGTGTGTTTATTGTTTTTACAGATATTTGATATGTACTCCTGCTCACCTAGTCAGCTGCCTGTGATGCTGTAACAACTGAAATCTCCGTCAGGGCCCAACAAAGTGTTTTGTTACCTCCATCACTATTTCTACTTTCCATGGTCTGTCATTCCTAAATAAATAAGCAGAGGACATTGCAAAACCCTTAACTGTTTTGTGTTTGCTTTTCTAAAGGTGACAAGATGTTAACTTATTTTTCTAAATGTGTTTCTAAATGTAATACACTCTCATTGCTCAATATTTGTGTTTTCTTTCTCACCCCACAGAGAAGAACAATCTGTCATTCATAGAAACTTCAGCCTTGGACTCGACAAACGTTGAAGAGGCCTTCAAGAATATCCTTACAGGTATGCTCATGAAGAGATGGCACATCAGAGTTAATTCCCACAATTACTGGTTTAATAACACACCCTGACAAGTTAACTCTAGAGCTGAAACAGTGTTGCTCAAGATTTTACCATACAAGACACTGAACTTTTTGTGATGTGGGAACTGAGAGCATAATTTGAAAGTCTTTTAAAAACTAGCAGCACTGAATGACACCGATTACTTGCTGCCAAAATTAGTTAATTCCTGGTGACTAAACTCTTGAACTTGTGTAACTTCCTCTCACTGTGGGAGGTTATTTTTATTTGTCTTTTTATGTGTCTTGTCTTCATGACTGGTTTTCAGTATTTTTGTGGGTATGTCTTTCGTTTTTTTTTTTTTTTTTTGGATGTACTGATGTGCCAAATAAGAAGAAAGGTGCTGCTTTCCCTACGTCAACTGGACTGATTCAGTTTTGGCCACCTAATATGGTTAGAAAGGCAAACCTGTAAGCTGATCTCTGCCAGTCCACCCAAAACAAGAAGAGCAGTTAGAGGGAAAATGGCTGATCTGTTTGTGTTCTGCTCTTTCAAAAACAGAAATCTATCGCATCGTCTCGCAGAAACAGATAGCTGAGCGGTCTGCCCATGACGAGTCCCCAGGAAACAATGTGGTGGACATCAGCGTGCCACCAACCACGGACGGCCAGAGGGGGAGCAAACTGCAGTGCTGTCAGAACCTGTAACCCATGGCAACCGTCCCTCCTCACCTGGGTCGATTATTAATTGAAATCCACAGTGTTGGTTATGCTTCCATCCGCCTGAGGTGCAATATTGTCTGAATCTGCACTTTTTAGATCAATGGAGTCAGTTCTGTTATGCCACAAATGATCAATCCCAGAGAGAGGTGTTTGAATTGATTTCAAATTGTAATCTGACCCAGGTACAGTCTGCTACATTCTAGTGCAAAAACAGGACTGATGGTACCTCGTAAGTAGTTGCCACAGTTACCCCCATAATAGTGTAGCAGAATAGCCTTGCCTGAGACCTTGTAAGCCTAGACATCTCCCTGGTAGATGGTTATTGCCACATGTTGGAGGCCTGGGTTTGAATCCTGCCTGTTTCAGTTGTACCAGCAGTCCTGTTTTTGGGCTCCCCTCCTCCTCGTTCAGTCATCATCTCAAAAGTGGTTGTGACGCTGCTGATGCTTATTTCATTTTGTGTAAAATATATTCTTTTGTTTGTTTTGATTTTGATAGCTTGTCTGCTCACATACATTATATTAATGCCATGAAATTAAATTTTACAATATTATGTTTCTGTGGTCTTTTTTGTTATAGCAGCATGAACACAAGATGACATTCTGCCACTACAGTGACTTCACCACAGCACCACCATTTTAAGCCTAAAGATTCATTTTTACGTGTTAGATTATTAGACTGTTGATGCATTTTAATCTTTGTGGCAGGTCAAGGTGGAGCTAGTTTTATCGATTTTAAATACAGCTTGGTAGTTTAGTCTGGTGGTTCCCAACCTCAGGGTCTGCCTCCCTCCAAAATTAATCAGTGGGGCCATCAGATGATTATTGGGAAAGGAGAGAAGAAAAGTAGTTTCCTTTAATATTTCATTTTTGTGATATCTAGAATAACTGACCTGTTTGAAACTTGAACCCTCTGAGAAGTTTAGAGAGGAAATCACTCTGGTGTAACTGACATCAACAGATATCTAAAATGCGACAATGGGCCAAATAGACATTCAGCTTATTTATAAGGGGTAACAAGCCTGTAAGGTTGAGAACCACTGGTTTAATTTTTATCCAATAATATGTGTGAAAAGTATCTGTAAAGTAACCAGTAAATATGGCTGTTGAATACATGCAGCAGAGACAACAGTACAATATTTGCATCTGAAATATAGTTGAGCAGAAGTAAAAAGTAGCATAAAATGGATAACACTGAAGAACAGATACCGTCAAATTGTACTCAAGCACAGCACTTGAGCGCACATACGTTGCTAAATTCCACTACAGTTTATCACTGAACATATTTCCAAAGACTAGACTGAGCTCAAAAAAAAAAAAAAAAAAAAAAAAAACCTAAAACCACCAGACAAGTCACAGCTCACACTAGCTGAGTCCAGGAGTCCCTCTTGTTTTATTGCACAATGACCCAACTTTCCAGGGGATGCAGCAGGAAGACTACAATAACACAAAATACTTTGTTTAGTATATGCTGCATACATTGATTGACATCTCAAAACACTTTTCTCTTTTGTACCTTTACTGAGTACCAGCCTGCTCTGATACATTTCTGTGTTTTATATCGGACAAAAGTCTGTAATCTCACTATTCAGAACACTGTTTCTCTTCTATTTAAAAATTGCATCTCTTGTGACGTAGGACATTACTACTGGTCATTGCTAGGCAGTTAAATTTATGAATGGTGCATTTACAAGTGGAGCAGGGCCGTTTGCTAATGCACTTTTATGACAATAGTAGAAACATCATCCAATTGGAATGTAAACACTTTTCATCAGCGTCAATACTATTTCCTTATACGTTACTGCAGTGCCGTTTAACGGATGCAGTTAAGTGTTATCCCATATACTACAATCTTCACCGACCCCATGACGAGTGTGATAAATATGTGATGCCTCAGCTGCTTTCTAAACAAAAGAATGATTTGAGTGTCACCGCTTAGACAGCAATGATAAAGCTTTACCTGGAAACTTTAAAAGGGATCAGATTATAGACAGGACCGTTGGTATGAGCGACTGTCGCCCTCTCCTTGTCGAGAAAGAATATTCACAGACAGACTTTGTCAATCATATTTTTAGATTATTATCCTCCGCTGGGCTAGTGGCCGCCCATTGTTCAAAAACAGCTAAATACATTGTGAAGGGGCATGGGGGAATTATAGGTAGTGTGAGTATGTTTCATATTATACTGTAGTAGCATGCTGATTCAGTTATATCCTGCTACATTAGCTTGTGTCTTAGTATTTCATAGGTTTGTGTCACGGACATACAGTCGGGCTGAATAGTCCATTATCCATGTGTTCGGCTGTTCTCATCCCAGCACTGGCTGTCCGGTGACACCTCTGTCTTTCAACATCAACTATGACTCCGGAATGAGTTCGTCTCAAAACCACTTTTTTTGTGGTCGGCCAATACCGTAGTAGTTTACATCAAGTGCTTCAATAAAAGAAAACAGAAGGGGAAAAGCAGCTCTTCCCTCTCAGAATGGTCCATATGAAGTGCAAAAGTTCATTAATATGATTAATTTTGTTTTTTAGAGAGTGCTTCAGTGAGCATTATTTTTAAATATTCCTCTTGCCACTGCTCTGCACTCATACGATGGTCTCATCAGTCATTTTCTTGGTTGACTTGGTCGGCACCGAACGCTGGGTGGTGTGCGCCCCTTTCATGTCGGGCATGAGCAGGCGCACTTTCTGATTGGTCCTCCTCCACTCCGAGTACAACTGACAGTGATACCGAAAGGACACCTGAGATAGAATGGAAGAAGAGAGTGAGGGGGCGAGGCAGGAGGTGATAAAGGAGGAAAAGACAGATGTCAATAAAACTGACACT
Source organism: Lates calcarifer (assembly GCF_001640805.2). NCBI lineage: Eukaryota > Metazoa > Chordata > Actinopteri > Centropomidae > Lates > Lates calcarifer. The sequence goes on along the minus strand of NC_066836.1, from coordinate 16,096,389 downwards.
GAGATATTTGAAACAGATATAGTACGGATATGCTGAGGCTGCAACTGCTGCATGACAGGTGCTCATAGGCTGTAAGCAGAAAGGCTAATCTTTCACAATTTGTCATTTTTATTACTCTTTTGCTGAGGATTAAAGGATTAGGTATCTGAGATAGGTTTCAGATTGACGGTACATCCTCCAATTAAGTCCAGATAAAGAGATGTGCAGAGTAAAATCCTTACTATTCTCAATCATACTGCGACCTGAAAACAGTAACATAATTTCTACAATAATCAAAGGCAGAACATAAATTTCTGGCTGGCATTCTCCGCACTGTGTTTAAGCCTGTTCAGGATTATTTTCCACATTAAACTAATTATATCCAAATTACATTTTAAGTCATTTGTGGGTGTGAAAATGCCTGAGCGTTGTGTTCAGATGCCCTTCTAGCACCTGAACACAAGTACAGAGACACGTCTGTGAGTTACAGGGGAAATAACTTAGTGATGCCAGTGGTTACCAGCGTCCAGAGGATGTAGATGGTGAAGAGGGCGATGGTGAGGGCGATGAGGCCAACAGCCTCCAGCCTGCTCTTCAGCTGCAGGTGGTCCTGGGCTCCCCTCAGACACAGCCAGCCAGAGATGGCCGCCAGGGGGGTGATGAGAAGGAAGCAGGCCATGTCGCACAGCAGCGTGCGCTTCTCACTGCGAGGGCCCGGGTCCTTCAACCACTGAGTGAAAGCAGAGGGACAAAATCGTTGGTCCACCTAATAATTAGCTTTATACAGTATCACCTTAGCTAGTGTTCATTCTATCAATTGAATTATCTATGTTTGCAAATAACAATTAAAACAACAAAAAAAATTACTTAAAACATCAGCACAAAGCCAAAGACAAAATAGTCTCCCTTGCTATAGACAATTTAGTATTGTTCACTTCCATCTCAAAAAAGACAGGAAACACACCCTCCCAGTGAAAACTCTCTCTCTAACCTGTGTGAGTGGTTGTGGTCGCCGTTCAATAGTGAACTCTGTGTGACAGAGTTCGCAGTAGCTGGTGTTGGAGGAGGACAGCCACTTCTCCAAGCAGCTCTTATGCACTTTACCCAGTGTGCCAGTGCAGTCGCAGGGCGACAGCAGCGTCTCTCCTCCAGCTCCCTCATGACAAATCCGACACATGCCCACATCACTGTGCAGGAAAACAGCAGAGCAGTGAATGTGACAGTGTGACGATTAACCAATGTACAGTGAAATTACAGTGTATTTGTTGGAGCCCCCGCCCGTGAGTTCCTCTCTCTCTTACCTCTGCAAGCTCACCGCTTTGACAACGGTGGAGAGTGGGCGGCCATCTTTAGCTGTAACCTTGGCAATGTATTGGGCCTGCGCGGTAGAATCAGACTCCTCCGAATCCTTGGAGGCATCAGATTCAGTGTTCCCAGAGTAATCACAAAGGGAGCCAGGTAGGTGGCAGCACCCTGGCGAAGACATGGCTCAGCTGAGGGTGACAGCGATGATGATGATGATGATGGTGGTGGTAGTGGTGGAGGCAACTCTAACAGGCGCTCTGATCCAAAACCTGATGTGCTACTCCTCTCCTCTCCTCCTCCGTCCACCTACAGAGCAAATGGCTGGTGGAGAATGAAGTGGAGATGAACAGAAGACAAAGTATGGGTGACTTGGAATGACTGCATAAGTACAACATGATGTCACTCTGTGTGAGCCTCTCATACATTTCTTTTTAAAGCTCAGTGATGCCATGTTGATACAAGAGTGGTGACTAAGTGAATTCCAGCCCCAGGTCTCACAAAAACTGGAAAATTTTGGTGTTGTGAATAAACAAGACACACAACCTCTGGACAGTCCTGGAGCAAGACACAAAATCCTTATTTACCAAATGGGTCCTTGAGTACAAGGGCATTTTATAAGGCCAAGTTACGCTTCAGCCTCACAGAAAATTGGTAAAATCAAGATGTGACAGCTTCCAAAAATGTCAAATATGCCATGGTACATTACAGGGACACATATAAAGAAAAAAAAAAAAAAACACACACAAGATATTTAAAACACCGAAGCCATGAACAATTGACATTTTATGCTTGAAATGTTTTATGCAATGCAAGTAAAACATACTTCTCAGTAAATAAGGCTGACATAGATTCAACAAACTGTGTTAGTAAGCAAATTCTGAATGCAACACATGGCTCATTGTGCACTGAGAAAATCTGTCTAAAGGTGAAATTCTGAGTGTACCTTGGGACCATGGGGGGCGGGGGGTTCAGGTGGGCTTGTCAGGAACTAACTGTGTACCCCGACCAGCCCCCCTGCGACCCTCCATACTGATACTGTCATCAGTATAAACTTAAAACTTCAGTGAAAATACAATACATAACATGAGTATGAAAACATATCCGTGTGTTCAAAGCCGCTGACGATCAAGCAAAATAAACCTACTGTCATAGCGATTTTGATGCATTTTTAAACTCAGGTATCTTAGCAATATTTATCACCATATTACATATCAAGAGGATAGAACCTCGCACTGTGAGACAGGGTGAGCTCTGTAAATCTAAAAATTCTCCTTTTACCACATGATAACCAGTTAAACTTTCGCCGCTTATTTTGGCCGATATGTACATGATTGATGAACCGTTAGAGTCGTTTATGTGCGACCGCCGACAAAGGCTACATATATTTTGATACAAGGAAACCACGCACGGTAGCTGAACAGCTGTCCACCAACAAGCCGATATCTTATGTCAGTATTCAGAGAAGCTTGTAAACAAGGTGAAAATTAGACGTTAGTGTAAATTTACTCACCCGACGGCCTCCCTTTTTCTCGCTTGGCCTTGGCCTTGGCCCTGTGTTAACCAGACACAGGCTAGCTGAGCTAACTACACAGCCCTAGCTACAAACTATGACATTGACATCTAACCAAAAGCTGACGATACGAGGGGATACAGAAGACGACCACATGCACTGTATCCCCTCCATGGCTGGTGGTATATCTCCCTCGGGTGATTTTGTTCGGAAAGGCGAGAGGAAACGACTGCTTCGGCCAGGATTGCTAGACACAGCTAACGCGGCTAACTGGCTAGCAACGGGCAAGCCTGCCTCAGTATCCCTCAGCTGTGCGCTGGTCATGTGACACGATGCTGCCTTCACAGTCGTTAGTAATACAGGAATAATCGACAAATCGCTCTCATTAATCGGTTATCAATGTGGCAAAGAAGACTAGTGTGCTTGAGGGAATGAGGTTTTTTTGTTGCAACGTCTGATATTATGGGGATCAGTAAACAAAGCAATCGCATAAAAACAGATGGAACCTATGAAAAAGTGGTGTATATTATCACTTCTGTCCAGTGACTTGATTAGCAGTTAGCTCAATAGCATAAAGTAAATTGAACCAAAGCAGCCACCAACAACTACCCGTTCGGTGTAAATGTTTAGATACTCCTCACATATTTGATATTCAAGAACAATGACACAAATACCGCCTCCAACCGTTTACAACAGCAGTTTACAAGGGGGAATAAATGCACCACACAGTACAAGTACCAACAAATGTCTCAGTCACGTACGTTCGGATAAACTGGGGCTAAAATGTTTTAGTTTCAGTCTCAATTTTACAATTAATATTGGTTTAATTTCAACAAAGAAACGACCATTATCCAACAGCGAGAAAACATCTGTAGTAAGTTATGTCGCAATACAGCCGCTAGATGGAAGCATTTAGTCAACTCTCTCAGTGTTTCCTTGTCCATAGAGAATAGTTGGGACTTTTGTCTCGCTGGTGAGGTCAAGAGGCCTTCGGGGGTGCTAAACAAGGGTCTGAGTTCCTCCACAAAATGTGAAGATTTCATTCAAATACTTTTAGTCGTCAGTCATTTGCACAATTAATACAGAATACAGCAATGACAGTTTCAGTGTTCAGTAGACTCTAGGTTTCTATGCATTCATTCTATTTCTGAAAATCTCTGGTTTAAGTCACAGCATTAGTAGAGGGTGAATATTTTTACTCAAGTGGGTTTACTGCATCTAAATACAAATTTGAGAAATGTGTACATATATATGAAATATATATAACGTGATGCATTGTTGCACAACAAATTAAATTAACCAGGATTAGCCATGTTTAAACACTACTTACATGATAATACATAAGTGATAATAATTCAATAAAATCATGTATGATAATATAACACTGGCAGAGCCCTGTCGGCTGCATAATGTCTACTTTTACTTTGATACTTTAAGTACAGTTTGCTGATATTACTTACATACTTCTCCTCCAGGAAAGTTTGCAGATGTGATTGTTTGTCAGGCAGGCATTTCCAGTTATATGTTCTTTCACGAGACAATCTAATGTAGAGAGTAACAAATGAGTGAAGGTCAAACCACAGCAATCAGACTTTACAGATTCCATGAAGTGATGAAGTGAACTAGAGCTGCACCTGGCCTGGTTTGATTCCTGGAGGCATACTGATATTGAAGTGTCCACATGTCAGCTGAGATAGTAATTCATTTGTGGTCAATGACTTTTTAAATCTTTTTTCTTTTTTAGCACAAGCTTCCGAAAAAACAAACTCAGTGACACTAATGTCCACAAAAGCAAACATTAAAAAGTCTCCTTGACCTAGATCTTGACTGACTAACACAAAGCTCTGGAGTTTGTTCTGTCACTTTTGGACCAAAAGTGAGTGTTTTGTTATTATATATGCAAAATAACACCACAGTTTATCTCTGCTCTATGTAGGAGCATTCAATTTGATGATACTTTGGAGACTTTTAAAATGTATGCCATCAGAAATTCTAAAATGTTCCTTTGGTGTAACCTAAAATAGTAATGTCCATATATAATTTTTAACCATTGGTTAAACAGTATCTATTTTTGTCATTTTGCCATGCCTCATCTTCTCCCTTTCCCTCTTCCTTTTCTTTCCCTTTGAACCCAAACACTGATAAACAAGAGGCGTACTTGTGGTGTGTGTGATCTACAATACTGCGAATGGAGATCAGTACACACACACATGCACACATGCGCACACACACCTCAGACCAAACCAGTCAGTTTGGTCAAAGTCCAACAGAAATCATGAGACACCACCTCTCCGCATGTGTGGGATATCATGAGACATGTGTTAGTGGACTTTAACATGGACAGACAGAGAAATGTACACGCAGTTCATTTACAGTCACACATTTTGAATGTTTGAGCAGTTTTATCTTTATACACCAGGTTGCCACCATTTGAAAATGTAAGAAAATAACATTTAAAGTATTTAAAGTATTTCTGAGATATTTAGCAGTGACATTCAGGTAATGTGTGTGTTGGTTTGTATTGTGTTTAAACAACGACTATAGGATTCATGATCCATTGCTGCTAGACAAGGTTTAAAATATTTTGGATGGCATAGCAGAGATTTAGCAACTTGTGACAAAGTGTTTGCTACAATATTAGTTCACATTGCTTAACTGCATACAGTGTGTCTTGATTCTAGCCTGCTATTGCAGGTATTTCTCCTCATCATAAAGCCTGAGAAAGACCTGACTCAGCTTCTGGAGAAGCATGCTTCATCTGTCTTGACTGTGTCAGTAATTATATACATTGATCTGCCACAACATTAAAACCACTGACAGATGAAGAAACAGAACAGTCATCATCTAGTTACAAGGCAACAACACTCCTCTGCCAGAAAGACAATGCTCCCACCACACCACAAAAACTGCTCAGAAATAGCTCAAGGAACACGGTGAAGAGCCCAAAGTGTGACCTGGACTCCAAACTCCCCAGATCTGATCAGGCATCTGTAGGATGCACCAGAAGTCCTGTGTACATGCCCCAATGGATCAGAGCTGTTTTGGCTGCACGAGGATCTACAAAATATTAGACAGGTCCCACTGGTGCTAAATCAGACTGTGATCTTGGGAGGTTGGAAGCCAGGTCAACACTACATTCAGTATGTATACACATACATTTACTAAAAGAGGATGCGACACCCAAAGAGTGGGACAGAGCAACAGACACATACAGACAGACAGATTGCGTAATTTATTCTCAGCGTTTTGCTTTCAATAACCGTATAATTCAGTTGCTGCAGTTCCATCTCGTGATCCTTTAAAGTGTCAGCAGGAGTCGTCATGAGCACCAGGGTAAGGCAGTAATTCAGTTTCCCTCATTTTCTGATGCACTCTTGTCCTGGAGGGTCACTAACTTGATCATTCTCCAACTGTCAAATAGTCTGAGTACAAGCATTTTACATTTTTTGATGAAAGACCAGGTACTTAATTTAACACCCAAAAGCACCTCACCATCATTCAATATTCGGAGGCACTTTGAACATGATGTGTCACTTTCAGCAGCAGAAAGGGATTATTTAATTTTAATATAACCATTAATACTTAGGGAAATGTGCACTGTAAATGAGTCTGGTAATTCCCCTCTGATCGCCACTGTCTGTCTTACAGTGTTGTTACCATGAAGGGTTGTATGGATGTATTTCATCTCTTATTTCATGTCCCCCCAAATACCAAAACTGCACTGGAATTTCATAGAATTTTATTTGGTATCATTCTGAGTATTACTATGTATATCTATCCATCAGTGTTTATTTTTGATGTTTTGGACTTTAACCATGCACAGACTGTATTGATTTAAAGGTACAAATAGTCCAACTGAAAAAAAGAAAAAGAAAACATGACGCTGATTGTAGCATATTAAATCCACAAATGTATTACATACAGTAGAAGTAATCCAAATTAGACAAATCAAAAACAACCCATCTATCACACAAAGGTACTGAAAAAAATGATTTGTCCCTGGAAATGCTTTTAGCTCACAAATAACTGTTTTTCTTTTTACAGAGCATGTAATAACAGAACCACTGGCATTACAAAAGAAATTAACTAAGCAAAACAAAAAGAAAAAAAGTCTGCTAATCTGTTGTGGCATAAAACTCTTACTCACTTGGTATTTCACCTCTGGAAATACTATGCAGCATTCTTCCCTGAGTAGAATGGCAAGATTTTGAAAAAAAAAAAAAAAGCCTGTCTTTGATGAATTATATGAAAAAAAAAATAGTTAAATACCTTTCAGACTTTTTTTTTTGAGAACTGGGGTTATAATGAGAGAAAGACCTGTTCAGGAGAAATCCCATTAACACATTAAACAAAGCAGATGCTGGTCACAGCTTTTTACATTTGTATCTTCTTTTAAAATCTTTATTTAAGGGCAATCCATTCATTTCACCTTAATACTGATTAATAGTATGGGGCATGCCATCCCGTTTCATCTGATATGGAATCACTCCTTCAGAATCTTTGTGTCATGAGACCTACATAACCTCCCTAATGCAGGACATGACGTTGTTGGTTTTCACTTTACAAATGTGAAGAGTGAACCACATGACTCCAACTTGTCATACTGTGCTCCCAATTACAAAACTGTGTGGATTCCTTCAGCTCCATTATTGAATTTACTATTCTGACTGTGATCAGCTGATCCTGTAGCAGCTTTCAGAAAATAAATAAATAAATAAAAATAAGTCAAGGTCCATGAAAGAGGAAAGAAAATCAAATTGTTTCCTCCCTGGCCTGCCAAATGCTATCAAAGAGCATTTGAACGAGTCACATCATGGTTGAATGCTGCTGTGGAGCAACACTTGGACTGGCTGATTTAGGCACACACTGGATGTCCACGTGTGTAACTCTACCTCTTTCAATCTGTTAGTATTAGTATCTAAAGTGTTTAGTCCTAAGAATACTTTAAGTAAGACAGCACTCTTTGTCAGAGGTCTGATTTAACCTTAAAAATATCAATCCAGTGGTCTTCAGTAATTTCCAGTGTTTGAGAGAACATTTTTGAAGGCCAGCCTGTGCTGTATTTGAAACGGTGACTGAGGTTAAAGAGTTGACTTCTAGCTTCCTGCCAAACTATAGGCTTGTGGATTTTTTTTATTGCAAAACAATTATATGCTGTGATCCAGTAAGTTACTGTGCAATTCAGCTGAGAAAAATAGATTTTATAGATTGAATGACCAAATAAAGCGATAAAGTGAATTAACTACCTGGCATATCAAGATGCTTCATTACACCGATGCCAAAATTCTTTTTGTCTAATTCAGCCATTACAGTCCTGCCCAGTGGTGTGTGAGACTGACCATGGTGGCTTAATACATCTACGTAGAAATATTATATATAATTATAAATGATAGTTAATTTGTATCATCAGCAGTATAGTATAGTATTTTTGATCATAGCTACCACATCACCCAAACCTACTAGGAGGCAGTGTGGAAATCAAAGACCTTCTATCACCCCTCCAAATAGTAGAACAATGCTAGGACTGCTAAACTGTTCTCTTAATATGATATAAACATCCTTGCATTAAAGCTTTTGACTCTGTTTTGATTGGTTGTCCTACCTATCTGTATGATTCCTTTTGTATGCTGGTGAGTGTAAGTGTTTTTTGTTTCTTTCTTTGTTTTTGCTCTTGGGATCTCAGTAAGAAAAAAAAAACAGAAATAGTGTTTTTGTTACAGACATGGTTATAGATGGTTATAGATGGTTATATATGTAAGGATGGTTTTCTTTGGCCTTGAGAGACAGGGGAAATGTTAACGCAGCTCTGATTCATTCAATGTTGAGCATGTGAACAGTGCATGATCGGGGCGGTAACGACGTGACGTCACACGCAGGGCTGACCAATAGCAGTGCGTGTTTCCCAGCCTATGATTGTACAGTAAATACTATGAGCTCTACCTCCTTCCCTGTCGCTGAAGCGATGAAAGCAGAGGTAAAGATCGCGACGAGTCCGTGGATGGTCCATAAAACCGTTCGTTAGCGCTGTGATATTCATCTATCAGCAGCTAGACTGCTGAGGTCGAAGCACGCCGGTGGTTTAGTCGAAGACATCTGTGTCAGAGGGGAACCTGAGCAAGCTGAGAGAGACAGAGGGGGGTTTGTCGGCCCACTGCAGTCTGAATCACCGGAGACTCGCCCCACCGCTGGTCCATCATCGACGTCGTTGGCCTATCGACGTGCGCATCCTCTCGGAGGCAGAAAACAACGGGAAGGGACGGGACCCAAGCCCGTGTTTGGCCCTCTGCCGCAGCCCCGAGGTGCGGTGCTCGGCAGAGCATGTTAAATAATGACCCAAAGGGACACGCTGGTTCATTTGTTCGCTGGAGGGTAAGTCAGACAACTGTTTTCATATACGAGTTTGTTTTTAAATGTACAGCCACAGCGTTTAAATTTAATACTCGTCGTCTGGTTTGCCTAGCAAATTAGCTAACAAGAACCGTTTTTCTACGCAGCGCGTGCACGTGCTAACGTTACAACCCTGGCAGCACGGCGTGCACGTCACTGTCAGAACTGTCGGTACAAACTACACTTCCTGTCGACTCTTCACTTGTACATAAAAAATATGACAAAAACAGCGCGTTTGAGCTTCTGTGTGCCTTCAGGGACTACATCTTGTATTTCAGCATAGACATTAGTTGTTTTCACCCTTAAATATCGGCATTTTCTTTCCAAGTGTCACTATTTCACGCCTTTATTTTGAAGACACGTTAAACTTATTTCCGGGCTCGTTGTTATGCTCTCTCGATTACTTGATGAAGTCCTGCAGCCACAGCACTGCTACTTATTTTCTCCAGAGATTTAATATTTTAAGACCTGAGAGATTAATTAAAGAGTGAAGCGAAATGCCAGTAACAGGTCTGCGTATATGGAGTCAACAGTGTGATTAATGTTTACACCTTGTGTTTCTCCTATTGATGGATAGTAGTAAGTGCCCAACTCCAAATACTTACAACTTATTTTTGTATGAATATTTAGGTGTTCCCACACCTTTTGGTGTCAAGGACCTCAAGTACAGCAGACGAGCATTACCCTGCAAACATCCATCAGATAGTATTTGTTCCCTAAAAGGGTCATTTTTTGCTGTATTGCGTAACTCCGTACCGCAGGAGGAAGAATTTGTTGTGGATAACTTTATGTGGATCATTTGTAAAAGACCAAATAAAGCTACAAAGTGAGGACAATACAGTATGACTGTAGATTAAACCTGCACCCCATACAGTAGCTAAGCAATTCTTCTCATTTACAATTCTGTAAATAGGCCTAACTGCTTGTTTATCAAAGGAAATGTAAACACAGACGTAAAATTTAGCAGTTTATTGATGCAGTACATCTGTCTTGTTTCAATCCATTGTCTTCAGTTTCTCTGCGTCTTTCACCTCTTCTTTCATCTCTTCACCAAACCTTTGACATTCAAATATGGTAATCTCATCTCACCACAACTCTGCCTTTATCTCTCATGCCAGGGATTTAAAATCTGAAAACAACTCACAGTGTGTTGCTATCTTGAATAAGCAGAATCTGATTTGCGTTCTCCTAAAACCAGAGCTAGTGGCTTCAGCACAGTGCTTCCTCACACAGCAACAGTGAGACATATACATGCAGCAGCCAGCATAGCCCCGAAAAGTAGGCCAAAGGTTGCCGCTGCCTGTAAGCATGAATGTGGGTCGATCTTTTGAAAGGTAAATATAGTTGGTGCTACTCTAAACAACCTGCAGTTAGGGGAATTCGCTGCCAGCAGCCAGGCTGTCAGCGTACACCGCTGCACAACTACAGCTAGTATTCACATTAATCAACCTATAGAGCATTCATATGATTTCAGCAAGCACTTTTCAGCTTTGTGGTGTTTTAAGAGTTAATCTTTGTCCATGCAAGTCCTATTATGGAAAGCACCAAGCCTTTGGTGAAAGCAGAGGGGATCAACCAGCGTGTACATGTGGCACAGGGACAGAACTTTGTATTGAGATGATGTCTGCCAGCCCCAGGCTTATAAAAATCCTATACTAAATTATACCATATAAATCAAATAGATAATAAAATTATATTAGTTTGACAATGATGCATTATGTTTTTAGATAATGAGGTGGGAACTGATTGGAATTAAATCAGCTTCAGTTTGTTTACATGCTGCTGATGGCTTCAGTTAGAGTAGAGGTCAAAGTCTATGCAACAAGATCACAAGTTTCTTTGGTTCATTTGTAAACAGTCATTTTTTAATTTATCGTGTTAATGTGTGTGAGAGTTCCAGTGAGCCTGCTAAACAACAGTCCTAATTTTCATGACATCTCTTTCTAGCCTTCTCAGATGGCAGAAGTCAGCAAAGTTGATAGAGTTAAACGGAGCTGCAGACAGTTTTACTCTGAACTAAATCATCAGTCAAATATTCTGAACAGATAGCTTACATATCATAGTATCACAACACCAGGTCATGGTGTGTGGATGTGTGCCCACTCTTAGATAATTTTAGAGCTGAAAGGAATAACAGATTGTCTTACCAGTGATTGGGGAGACCAGATTAAATGTATAAAAGAAAACTGGCCGAGGAAATAGGCAAAATAAAGATGTGACTTGGACCAAATATTATAATGATATTGTTATACTCTGTCCTTTACGTGATGAATTGATTGAGTAAAAAAGAGCCTTTCTCTATCCTTTCCCTCTTAACACCTCTCCCGTTCCCTTTGTAGATGTGGAGGTACAGTGGGTGCTATTTTAACTTGTCCTCTGGAAGTGGTGAAGACCAGGCTGCAGTCCTCCACCATCACTCTCTATGTCTCTGAAGTTCAGCTCAGTGCCGTCAATGGAGCCACTGTGGCCCGTGTTGCTCCACCAGGGCCTCTGCACTGTCTCAAGTAAGGAGGATGACACTACATGTTAATTTTTGTTGCTTTTTTAAAATTTTAATTTCAACAAGGAACTTTACCAATGTTAGTTTTGATTAACTACATGATATGGGGTAGAGTACTTATGTCAAACAAACTTAAGATTTTTTTGTAACAAATGCATAGAGTTAGGGAATACCTTTGACATTGTCAATTAATATTGTTAAATTAACAGTGTGTTTGATAGAATTAGTGTAGTCTTTCTCTGGTCTAAGTGTTACCTCAGTGATATATCAGAACTTTCTTGGCAGTTAGAGAGATAAGGGTATGGACAGCTCATTGGTTACTAGAAACTAGACTTAGTGCAGTTTTAATGTATACATTGTTATGCCAAGATGCAAATGGGGGCAATTAGATGCAAATGTATTAACCTGTGGGAAAACTTGCTGTTACCCCAAGTTGTGTAACACAGTTACTTAGCAGGAGGAACAGGGTCTGAAAAAAACAAATGAAATTCCTGGTAAGTTTTGTTAGCCTGTCAGATCTGTGACACACACATCTTTCTTTGCTGTCACAGCAAATGTCTATGTCAATTGGTGAACTCAGACAGTCTGTGGTATTAATGTTACAGGTTTGTCTGTATGTTCTGTATTACTGCAATCGTACTGTGAGTTTGCATTGTACACTACTTCCTAGGAACAAATGTGCTTTTAGAGGATAATTATTTGCTAGTCTGACACATTAAATAATCCAGGAGAGGAAGCGGTACAAAAATAGAATAAAATTGGAAAAAAAAAAAAAATCAGATAATGGATTTAGCCTATTACAGAGTCTCTACAGAATTTGTTTCTCTTTTGCCCAACCCATGTAAAGTATGTTCTGAACCTGCAGTGAAGCGGGTCAACGTGCTGTTACACACTGGAAAAAGTTGTTAAGAAATGCTTAACCTGCACTAGGGAGTAGGTTTCAAGGGGTTTTTGGATTGCTGAGGAATTTTCTTTTGGAAAATGTTTGTTCATTTGTTAGATAACAGATAAATTTACCACCAAGACACTTGAACAGTGCAGCAGATAAAAAGTCCAGCCTCAAGTATACTCTTGTTAGTGGCATTTGGAGACAAATTATTTTAAGCCTCATTTTGACCATAAAGCTCTCTGGCTGTTTTGGGTACTTTCTCTAGTCAACTACAGGGAAACCAATGCAAGAAATACCCAATAAATGGTTCCTTTTTTCTGCAACATGCAAGGTCATATGTCATTGCTCTTCTTATTAATCATAGTGGAAATTTACCAGAATGATGGGAAGTGAGAGTATAGGGGAATCTGACACAGGTCAGACATTTATTTGGAGCTTTCTGAAATTGCAAGTTGGATACTTGCAATTAATTTTAGACACACTGGGATCAATACTGTTTAAGTAAGTATTCAACATGGCTGCAGAGCTCTACTCTTGTCCTGTGGCAACCTATTTCCATGATTGTCATGGAGCATGTCACACAGTGTTAAACATACTGCATAATGCACAAGCTGCTGTGTGTGGAATTTTCCACTGCCAAATGCTTGCAGAAATTATTTTGCAAATTAGGTGTCTGACAAACTTCTCATCTTGTGTTTTATTCAGTCTCTCAGGAAAAAATACTGCTTTTTAACATGGACTTTTAACATGAAAGTCAGACTTGTAAGGATATATAGGAAAAATGCTAACATTGTACCTTCACAGTTAAATAGAATTGGTCATTTGTCAGTAAAGTGGTTAACCAGAAATGCCTTTTCTACATATATTAAGCTGAAAAAAGTTATTTTTTCTCACAGGCTGTTGCAATAAATGGGAATATTTTCTTTGTCTGTTTTCCTGCCTCAACAAGTCTTTGTTAACACTTTCTTCAGGATTTTGTTTAATAACACTGGACTGATGCCCTCTTTCAAGAGATTGTCAGTTAATCTGGGCATTGTTTTGGGCTCAACATTGGTCTTGTGCTGATATAAACCTACTTTTTGGTTGCCCTTGAGCCAAGAGCAGGAACTCTACACCACTGTTACGTGATACAGAATGGAGCAGGGCAGAAGAGGGAAGAATGGTATGGCAAGCAAAGTTTAAAAAGGCTTAAAAGTGGCTCAACATGCAGTGTGGTGCAGACCTAGTTCATTTTAGAGCAGGGTATGTTAGATAATGATTTGAGTTTTGTGACTGTGACTTGTTTTTAATCTCTTGAGTTTAGCCATCACAGGAATTGGATCTCCCACAGATGACTTTTCCTGTGTTTTGGGACTCCTATTCTTTCCAAGATTTCTTGATTTTTTTTTCTTTGAATGTACTTTGTACTAGTGAATGAGAAAAGGTGTCACCAAATGAAGGTGAACTATAAGCTGAACTCACTTTGAATTAGGTTACTGGGTTAGACTGGAGACAGATGCACAATCTTTGAGCTCAGGTATTAACAGAAAAATAACGTGAGCTTTCACAATAACAGGACTATAAACATCAACAGAGTGAAATGGGAATACCTGTCATTTCATTTATTTTAGGTCCTCCAGTATGTTGCTAGCCACCCAGTGTACAATGTCAAGCTGTATTGAGTGCCAAGTCTTGGCAAAATGCCCAAGAAGTTATAACTTACCACTCGTATCTGTTTAGGGTGCCCACATCAGATATAAATTTAGATACAAACAGAGGCTGTCTCTATGTTTTGACCTCTGCATTTTCATGGATGTTCTTTCTATTTCTCATGGCTCTGTGTTTTCTCTGTGATCATACAGCATATGAGGGATTTTTTTTCCACACACAATGGTGTGACAAAGAACTGCTGTTTGTGTAACTTATATGGATAGAATTGCTAAACATTACGAATAAAGCTACTCATATTAAGGTCAAAGTTACACAACACCTGCATGGACAGTGAAGATTTCTTTCTTCTCATTCCCCCTGCCAGTCACATGATTGTTTTCCCAGTGTTCTAAATTGATATAAACTGTAATGCATAGATATTAAATGTACTGTGTTCTTGGTCTGTACTATGATGTAATGACCAGTTAAACTTAAAGCAAAATGTTTAATAAAATGATTTCTCTCTATGCAGGTTAATTCTAGAGAGAGAGGGACCCCGTTCACTCTTCAGAGGACTGGGACCCAACCTTGTAGGTGTGGCACCTTCTAGGTATGTATAGCATTATCTACAGTATTCTGGGTGTGTTGCATATCGTCTCCTACCTACTTAAGCCTTCATGCTCAGGTTGTCTTAAGCAGGTCAGCAAAAGTGTACACACAAAAGCCAAAAGAAAGAGAAAAGTAAATGACCTACACTTGCATATCTGATAACCAACACAATAGAGACGTCCACTGCATTTCTACTGTTTATTAAGAAAGTGTCTGATTGAGACACTGTTACCAGGTCAAGCTTGATCTGTTAACAGAGAATAAAGGCATTGCTGTGTCATTTACTTGTGAAATTACATCAATACTTGGCCCACAGTTTTGTTGAGGAATATATTTCCTTTTGCTAGATCTTCTTAGCTTTTTTCCAAGCTTCCGGCTTACGTAGAGCTTATATTCACAGAAATGCAATGAAATTCTGTGCATCAAATCCTAGCGGAAATGAGCAGGTTCCCTCTGTCTTAGCTTAGCTGGTTAGGGTTACATAACAGCCTGGAGTTAGTCAATAAAAGTCTGAATGAAACGGCAACAACAGCAGGCGTCTGCCAGCTGTGACACTCTTGTCATGTGACTATTGTTGTTGTGTATTATCACAATGGGGTTCCTATACTGAGGCAGTTGTTTTGTGTCTAATCCCCCTCTCTGACCTGTCTAGCTCTCCCTAGCTACTGCTGCATCACATGGCCATTGTCATTGTCTTCCCGTTGGTTCGTTGTGGTCTCTGTCTCTGAGTCATCCTTTCCATACCCTTATTCTCTGTCTCTATCTATCTCACCTTAATTGTCATTCTTTGCTTATATTAATTCAGAACTCTGGGTCCTTCACTGTCAGTACTGTCTCTCTCTTTCTGACTCAGACTCTGTGAGGGATGAGAAATGCCCTTGTGTGTGTGTTTGTATGTGTCCGCCCTGTGGGCCAGTTGTCCAGCTGTGGAAGTGGCAGCTTGTTTCCTGGTCACGACAGCTATAGCAAACTGTGTTATAGGAAGATACTGTTACATAAGGCATGAACCTGATGAACTCATTGGCAACATATGTTCCTTTCCACTGTCTTATGTGCAGTTTTCTGTAGCAGTTATAATTTTAATGTCCAGTTTTTCCTTTTAAAATATTTTTTTCTGCAGCATCACGCTGTCACATTACAAATACAGTATATCATTACATATGTACTGTATATTTGTACCTGATTGTTCCACCACTTCACTGAAGTTGACACAATATTCTAATGGGCATCAAAAAACACTTTAGGATCTTAAATGAAATTTAAAATAAAATTTGACGAGTGTGATGTTTGGACATTGTGAAGTTGTTAAGAAATGGTGTAGCAGGCTTGTTGTTTTCATGTCACAGGTGTTTTTCAAGTATGATACAAGCATAAAAGAAATGTAAACACACTGACACTAAGACAGACCAATTTGCACATCTGAGGATTAGATGGGAAATGAAATGTCTGAGACTTGGAGTGATTGATCATGAGTCATGCACAACACTTAGATCTTCAGCCATATTCATCAGTTCAATTCTCAGCTACAGGCAGTAAAATCTAGTGATTCTCCTACAAGGATACTCTAATTTTATTGATCAACATGTTGCCATCAATGTCTGTTGAGTTTATCATATATCCAGTGGAATATTCCAGTTTTGAAGATATATAGCAAGCTGCAATTTCCATTCCATTCAATCACAGTCTAAGCTTTAGACACAATATAAGTGAATGGAATAACTGATTCTTTACTTTTTTAATGTGTGTGGGTGTGTGTATGTGGAGGGGGGGTCTGGGTTGCTCAGCTACAGAGTTATCCTCTCCTATTATAGTTAGGAAACAGCACTCTGACGCTGGAAAGCTTAAAAAAATATTCTCATGCTAATGAGAGCGTGGTCCACTGGGCATGCTGCTGGCGTTGATTAGCAACACACACAGATGGAATAGTTTGCAGCAGCACCAATGCTCATTATGTATGAGAGATGCACATACACATTCAGAACCACTCATGTAATTCATCTCCTAAGCAGCATGATTGTGTTGAGCATGCATGCTCTCGATTCAGAACGAGGGCAGGGAGGAGAGGTCGCTGGGTTTAATTCCACTCAGCAGAAATGTTGACTAAATCCTGTGATTTTATTTAGTGAGGAGCAGCTAGAATCATGGGAGATAAATCTGCTACTAAAGCATGAGATTGAGATACACACACACACACTCACACACACATACACAAGCATGCATAAGCACAGATAGACTTCTTTCACTGGCTTGCTTTTATGTGGCATATTAGTTGGCTTAGCTCTATTCTGTTCCATACCCTCATGTATAATTTAGGCAGTATTTTGTTTCAGGCAATTGAAATAACACTTTCATATTTAATGATATTCTTTAAATAAAATGCACAGTTAATTTGCCTGTATTTTTAATTTACATACATAATGGTTCCAGTTAGTTAGTTAGATTTTTTTATGGTGCAATGAAATCCGTTAATGTTCATCATTCATATTTAGTTGCAGATTTGTTGTTTTGATCAGTGGTACATGTGTTGAAACTGAAGAGGCTTTGTTTTCTTCCTCTGGTTTCCTGCTGGTTAGTAGTTGTTAATCCTTTGTCAGCTCATTCAGTATTTTTAGGTTCTTATCAACCTCTGTCTTATTGTTTCGTGGTGTTATTTATTACAGGGCGATCTACTTTGCGGCCTATTCAACAGCCAAGGAGAAGCTGAATGGGGTGCTGGAGCCAGACTCTACCCAGGTGCACATGGTGTCAGCTGGGATGGCAGGTAATGATGGCTCCTTCTCCCCCTCCCTCCCTTCTGTCTGTCTGTCTCTGTCTCTGTCTGTTAAATCTGCCTGTCTGTCTGTCTGTCTGTCAGTCTGCCTGAGCAGTGTAAATCACTGGTGGGTTTTATATATATATATATATATTAAAAAAACATGTTAAAAAATTATTCAGTTTGTCTTTATGAGACAAATTTCATTTATCTTCTCATCATTTTTTCACAATTTGAAGTATCACTGAAGTTTCATTTCATTTTTTTTCTCCCTTCACCCCCCATTTCCATATACATGTGTGAGATGGTGGGATCCTCACAAGCTTGTGAATACCTAAAGCATGCTAAAGCTAACTAATAATATCTGTTATAAGTAGGCATTATGTAGCTCTTTCATGTATATAAATATTAAATTTAAGGAATAGGGGGTTTAACAGAAAGCACAATTTAAGACTCTCAGGATCAAACTGACTTTGACCTTGATTGTGGTGAAAATGGCCTTGGAAAATGGCTTTTTCAAAGTAAAAACTTAATCTCCCAACTGGCAATTCAGAAAAAATGGACCCTGCTACTCAATAGTACATCCTTAACATTTACTCTCACCAGCTTTTTTTCTGAGCATTTCCTCTCTCTGAATACACCCATCCACTTAGATAATACAGTATCTTGTCCCCTCATGGCAGCCTTGACAGCCCACAAATGTTTGAGGAGACAAAACCTTATATCAGCAGTAAAACCAGATGAGACACAGCACCCAGGCAGCTTCAGACTATATCATGCCACTGCTGGCATGCGACAATGACTCTGCTGTATACATATTTCTAACTGCTGGACAAAAAGAAGAAAACAACATGGTCCTCAAAGTTTAGGTTGTGCTTTCCTCTTCTCTTAGCCCTGTTGTCCCCCATGTCTTCCATTATTTATATATTTTTTTATCCTCCTCGCCCTTCTTTCCTCTTTTTTTTTAATTCTTTCATTTTGAGACCTCTCCAGAGGTCTCTGTAAATGGTTTAACATCCCGGTTGTTACTTAAACAGTGTGGTCTGGGCCCCCTTCTTTGCTCTGTGTGTATAGAGGAGAGAGCACGGTCCCCAAAGGTCAACCGGGGCCCCTGGCACTCGGGCGGACACGTCAGGTAGCACCCCATTTCTTTACACTGGTATGAAAACCATGGTGATTTTTCTGAATATTAGAAAGTTCATGATGGCTATTCATTTGTAATGATAATACAATTGCTCATGGCAGTGTGTTTGCTGCTGGTTTGTAGTTTTAGGTTCTTCTCATACAGTTTTGTTATTGCTTAGTCTTGACACACACCTCCCCCCTTCCCCTCAGTCTGTTGTTTTGTTCTATCAATAGTCATATATCATAGTAAAGGTAAAGTAATGACACATACTTGGATTTTATGTTGTCAGCACAAAAGAAATGCTAACCTTGTCACTGCCACAGAAGCTTGTAATCGCTTTTAATGTGCCGTATGCTTTTTTGTCATCCATCATCATCCATAAACACCATTAGTGCCTCAGTCCTTTCTTTTCAAGTTGAATTGGTGCCATTCCATCATTCAAAAACTGATTTCGACATGACTTCCTCTTTTTAAATGAGTTGAATTTCCCAAAGACAGTTGGCTCGCCTTGACAATTTACTCTCAACAATAGTGGCACCAGTTTAAAACGCACAAAATAATACTTGAATGTCGGCAAGATGCAGTGAAAGCACATATATGTAATGTAATGAATCATTTTTAAAAAGGAGAGATACGTACGTTACGTTAATCTTTGAGAATATTGTTTTCCTCCTCCTGTTGCACAATTTTCTTTATCAACGTGGCAGCCACATACATACAGAAAAGGATATATATAACACAACCTTAACCCACAAGCCACAAGTGCTGGACAGCTGTCTGCTGGTGTCTTGGGCAAACATCTGTGGCACTGATCTATACAAATGTCTCATTGTCTTTCATATGCACATGTTTCCCATACTTTTCCTAAGCTCGTTAACATTTAGAAATAGCAGAATTAAGGAAAGCCTTACTGACCCATCTACATGTTACCCACATGCTGGATAATTGTTTCCAGTTTTGTACAGTAACTTTGAGGAGTCACTGCCTCTTACTGTGCATATTTGGCTTCCTTTGTACTCGGGGAAAGGGTAGTCCTTTCCCGGAGTAGACTTATTTTCCCCTCCAGCAGTTAATCTAAAGCATGTTTGCCTTCTCTGAATGTAGGTCAAACTCCTCTGGAGAAACTGCACAGGCATTATGTTACATGGAAAGATCATAAAGCACAACATGCAGCAGCATGTCTATATGTAGATGCCGCTTTTCACACAACTCAGTTTTGCTGTCTCTGCTGCACATCTGTCAACTTGTAAATGTAAATTACTAAGCAGAAAAACAAGTGAGTTCACCTCCATTACTAGAAATATGTTATTTTTTGCTATGTCATAGAATTTTGTGACTGTGCTGCTTGACTTTTTAGGTTTATATGCTGACATAGATTTGGTACATTTTGGCACACACACCAACTAATACACTAATATATACAGAAACATTTTTATATACATTATTATATAGAAAAGGAAAAACTATTGCAATAGCAATATAAAACTGCAAATTATTCATGTGAAGATGTGTTATTCAATATGTATTATTAAAGGGCACATGTTGTCCTGTTAATAATGTCACTATATCATATTTATACACAAAGCACAAAACAATTATTAAAATAAACATGAGTAATAAACATTTAAAAGGAGTCATAATAAAATAATAGCTACATTAAATAGGCTTCACAGTTAATTATGAACATAATTTCACAACAAATATTAAGACTTAATCCACCACAAACATTCTGTGACCATGAAATACTTTTAAAAAGTATTTTTCCTTTTTTATTTTAGTGTCATGTGACATTGAAGAGGAGTTGTCTAATAACTACTGTAGGAGTTATGCGACATGTTTTCGTAGAAACGGGCTGGCTCTCTAGAGACTTTTCTCCATGTGCAAGGACATTTTAATGTTATTTTTATATTCATCCCAGTTTTTCCAGAATCAGGTCTGGCCCAGAGAGGTATTTGGGGCAGACTGAGTTGTATTCATGGTTCCACCTCATTGTTTCACTTCACTGTCACCAAAATGTCATCACTTGTTCATAAAATGGTCTCTGCACTCCTTTCATCACCGTCATTCAAGGCTTAGAGTCTGTTACACACTACGACAAGGTTAGCATTTCCACCTGCCTCTCTTTATCACCTATTTAATTTATTAAGCATTTGATTTGATTTTTCTGTGATATGCAGATTATAATGGCACAATTATTATGAAGAATACATCTTCAATTTTATTTTCTGTCTTTGTATTTATACTTGTGTTTTTACCTCACTTCAGTGAGGTGGAGCTGGAGGTTTGGATTGGGTTGGCTTCTGTTCAGTCAACATTTTCTTTAGGGGATGAACTGTGTTAAAGTGAAAGTAAAAGAAATGTAAAACCATTTAATTCAACAAATAATAGTAAATTAGAGGGCACAGGGCTTAGTTGGGATTAGAGTTTGGGGAAAGATGGGGGGGGGGGGTGTCAGTCCTGCACCTCCCATCTCTTCTCCATCTACCAGTGGGTTGGGGTGGGTGGTTGGTGGGGTTTGGGGTGGATGTGACTGCTGCTTGTGTGTGACTGTGGTACAGAAAAGCCTGTGTCTATTTTAGGGCTTTACTGTAAAGCTTTCACCCCTGCGTGATTGGGTGGGAGACCCCCGCCATCTGAGCCCCCCATATCTGCAGGCTACTAGCTGCAGCGGGGAGGAGCTGGAGGAGCTTTGCCCCTCCCTCGTGAGTACACACCATAGACGCTACTTCCTTCTACTTCCCTCTTTTTTCTCCTTCCTCTTTTTGTTCTTCTCTACTTCTCTTCAGCAGACTTGTGTCATCCTCTCTCCTTCACGCAGTTGCCTTAATGTAGGGCTCTGTTGCATTGATACACTAGATGTAACTCAGGCCTCTTTATAGAATTGCCCTCGTCTAGCTGTTTCCTGCAAATGGCCATGTTTTGTTTCTCTATTGTACATTATTTTATCAGAAACCTTTAGAGACTCTGTGTCATTTCATAATGATACAAAGCGCTCATTAACTAGCTTTACACCCTACATATCAAACTCTACATTCCTGTATACTACCTACTGCTCCTACTAAACAAAACACAATGTCTGTATCATCCCCTGCAAACAACTCAAACAAGCACATGCACACACATCTGCTTAATATGTTGTATACTCTGCAGACACAGGGGCATTCTAAATGCATTTTCACTGACCTAACTATTGACTGACCTCCTTCAAAATAAACCAACACTGAGATTGGCATTGAGGACATCTAGAGCAAGGTTGCCCTCCACCATTAGGAACTAAAGGCTGCACTAAATTCCACGTCAGAGACTTTCCACTTTAGTCCTGCTGAATAATTGAAGAATCTCCTCCAGACACCATCTTGTTTCTCTCTGCTGTAGTAGTTGGGCTTGTTGGGCTAGTATCAGGCCAGCAGCCTGTCTGTAGTGTCTAACCAGTTAACCGCTGGTTCATTAAATGTCATAGAATAAATACAAAAACATGCATTCATTGACTAATAAGTGGGTGCATTCATATGCCTTAACTTTACAATTTAGAGCAATGTCAACTAATAATCAAATCCACTGTGTTGTGACTTGAAGTTGTATAATGGCAGATCTGCATTTGGAAAAAAAAAAAAAATCTAGTAGTCATGTTTCTGTTTCAAATCACACTGAAAGTCTGATGAATTAAAAACAGACCGCCTCTTTAAGCTCTTTAAGATGAGCTTATGTTATAATTGTGAAATGTTTTCATTAGAACCACAAGAGCTCTCATTAGCATTTAAAAGAAATGAATCAGACTGCAGTATAATAACAATCTGCCACACTTAAAGGCCTAAAATGAATTTGCTGCTTGGCCTCATTTCCCAGTGATTGCAGTTAGATATTTTTTAGGGTGATAAATGAAAAAAAATAAAGCACTCGGCTTAAAGCTGCTGCCTTCATGCACTGTTGTTAGTTAAGATACTTCAGTTGATGAAGAGAGCTGTTTGGTTTACATGCACCTGAGTAGCATTTCACATGAAGAGGATCAATATGTGCATTTTTGTCTCTAATGCAATTAGTGACTTAAAAATAGATTTAACTCTTTGTCTCAGTTCATCTGAACAGTAAACCTGTGTAGGAGAGCTGAAATGAAATACTCACTGAAAAGTTAAACACTGAAGCCAGTTGATCCTGTTTAGTGAAGTGCTTTCTCACTGTCCTTGCCCTGTATAGAATATTTACTACACTTGATTAGATTGTGTTCTTTCAAGTGTCTCTGCGTCTGTCTGAACCTCTGACCTCCTCTGAATTTCCCAGGGTTCACCGCCATCACAGCCACCAATCCCATCTGGCTGATAAAGACCCGTTTGCAGCTGGATGCCAGGTGAGCAAACCATAATGTCATAAGTCTAGAGGCTACAGTATTATTACTAGACTTAAGTTAAAAGCCCCTTTTTGATTTCAGAAACCGGGGTGAGCGGCGAATGAATGCGTTTGAGTGTGTGCGGCGGGTGTACCAGATGGACGGCCTGCGAGGTTTCTACAGGGGCATGTCAGCCTCGTACGCTGGCATCTCTGAGACTGTTATCCATTTTGTCATCTATGAGAGCATCAAACGTAAATTGCTGGAGGCCAAGGCCCACGCCAGCATGGACGAAGAGGATGAGTCTGTCAAAGATGCCTCAGACTTTGTGGGCATGATGCTCGCAGCAGCCACCTCCAAGACTTGTGCCACCTCCATCGCCTACCCTCACGGTACTCTTCTGTCTCACTCTCCTAAGCTATTTTCTTTTCTCTCTATGGATAAAGAAAAAGGTACTCCACATTTTTCTTATTGTCAACAAATCTCAAGGAAAAATGTGGAATATCTCTTGCCTTATCTTTTAAAGGATGCTGTTTGTATGCTGTCATATCAACCTGAAAGTATCTTTTTAAATACATAACCTTAAAGGCCACATATCATATGGTATATGGAAAATATAAATAAATATTGACAAGCATGAACAGTGTCAAGAATATTGAGATCCTGAAATGTCGGGGTATTATTTTGCCTAATTTTTCAGCTGCAAGCAGGCTGAGTAGACCAGACTGTATTGTGGTGTCAAGACATGTAGCATTTTGAGTAAAGCAGTGACTCACGTACTTTGTTACTGGAAAATATCATGGTCCACTTATGCTATAAATATCACTATCATTCTCTGCCCACGTGTGCAGCCCACAGCTGAAAGCAACAATTCAGATACCTTCTGTTTGAATTGTCTAAAGTCATTTTGGGACAGAGAAGGAATGAGAATATTTAGCAGTTCATTTAGCTCAGGAATAGGTTGGGGGATAGTGGACATGCCAAAAGATGGATCAGTATGTTAACATGAGAGCAGCAGATACAAGAATTTAGCCCTGTGGAGACACAACACTCACTTTCACGCTCAAATTGTGACAAGAACAACTACTAGCCAGTGGTGTATCTAACACAGTTTTTATTCTCTCTTAAACTGCAGAAGTGATCCGCACCCGGCTACGAGAAGAAGGCAGCAAGTATCGCTCCTTCTTCCATACTCTGCTCACGGTACCCAGGGAGGAGGGATACCGGGCGCTGTACCGCGGCCTGACCACCCACCTCGTCAGACAGATTCCCAACACGGCCATCATGATGTGCACCTATGAAGTGGTGGTCTACCTGCTTAGCTGTTAGCCCAACACGCGCGTCTCCTTCCTGTTTAAATAGGGAGACAGTGAGCAAGTGACTGAGGGGGATGCCCTTTGGCAAGTGGGGGTGAAATGTCGAAATGAAGACTGAACTTGACAGGAAAGATGATACTTGGCATTACTTGTCTGCACCAGTCTGCACTTGCTTTAGTGCTGTGAAATTACTGTATGATTAGATGACTGGCAGTTAAGAAATGTCCATTTAAGGTCGAATGTCAGAGGGAGGTTTTCATTTGAAGCAAAGGCTCATTGTTTTCAAGTCACCTAATCCCACCCATCTTTGCACTACAGAAAGTTTGGCTTCAAGCATTCCCCCTCTGAATGCTGCAGCCGCCCTCCCTCTCCAACGGCCTGAAGCTCATGCAGTGCACTTACTGTCCAAAAACAATGAAACACAGTAATGAGCTTGTGATGGCCTGTCGCTCAAAACACACACCTCAGACACTAACTGGTGTTAGAAAGAGTAGTTTGCTGACTTTACTTCATTGTTTGATTTCTCTATTGCTCAGTGCCTGGTAGTGATGTGCTCTGGGTGAAGTAGGCCTGTGGTGTTGACACAAGGCCAACTTCTTCCAGCACTCAGTCACTGCTCGGGACTTGAAAATCTTAGGTGAACATGAGACCAACGTGTCTTTTCTGAGATGTGAAGAGTGTGACTGTCCAAAAGGTACCAAGACTAAGTATCTACCATTGGAGTGACGCTACTTGAATATAATGTGACAGTGTGGGGAAGATGTTTGTGTGGGAAAATGTTGATGGAGTTTCATCATCACCCCATAACCTCTGTGTGTGTGTGTGTGTGTGTGTTTGTGTGTGTGTGTGTGAGTGTGTGTGTGAGTGAGAGAGAGAGAGAGAGAGAGTGTGTGTGTATATGTGAGTCTAATATGTTAGTCACTTTCACTGTGATGGTCTATGTTCAAGAATGTGTGTGCATCTTCAGTCATGTGTGCCTGCATGTATAAAAATATCTACTCCAGATTTCCCTCCTCTAACTATTAATCTTGCAAGACACTGTGGGTGTGGAAAAGCTCCTGTACAGGGGGCTTTCATTACCACCCTCATGCCAGTCTTTCCTTCCAGTGGCTTCCATCTGACTTGATAACATGCACTTTTGTGGCCTTTTAGGGCTTGTGCTTTGCATTTTATTGTGTGGAGAGTTTCAACTTGTACATTGTAAAAGAAAAAAAAGTATTACTGTATATCAAAATGGTATTTTGCGCAACTGTTCTTATAGCAAATATATTGTACAGTTTGAAGTTCTCAGTAGTTGTGAAGGATGTCCAAATGTGTTTATATTATATAGATACTGTATATGCATATCATTTATGTTTTTTTTCTTGGGCCCGTGTAGGATCATGCTGTAGTTTGCCTTTGCAAATGATTGTTTTCATTTTTGTGCAATTTAACCTTGTTTTAACATAGACTGATTTTTCTTAAAAGTTCTGTTTTTTTTTCTGCATTCATACATTGCCGTAAGCTGCCATGCAAACATTTGTGCATACACAAAGTCTAACCAAAGCTGCAGTACAAATATTTCCGTGTGAACATCAGTGCTGGAGCGTTGGTTAGTCATTTTGCAGCATAAAAAGTGTTCCATTTTGCAAAGTTTGGATGTTTCTGTCATTCGTGATGTTTACATTGCTCCTTAATGTCTGTCAGATTATTTTTGGTTCTCTTAGCAACACGCTTTGCGTATCTACAAGTGTTTTAATGTGAGAGTTCAAGAACTGGAATGTGTGCAGAGTACCACAGTGAGCTGGGATTGTTAAAAACTGAATCTGAAAGCTAGAGAAATTGCTAAAATAATCTGTTACTGAAGAGAGGGACAGTAAATGAAGCTATCACTTCAAAAAGTTCACATGGCCAAAAATGTAACACATGAATTTTTTTTCAAATAGTTTCTAAGCACCTTATCAAATTTCCTATTTAATTTTTGATATTGTTTATTATCCTTTTACATGACATTTAAAGCTTCTCTGGACAGAGAAAAGCCATCTCACCCAGCTGCTGTCTCACTGCACACTCATTCTTCATGAGGATAATGTTCTGTGATAAAGTCCACCCAGTTGCCATGTTTAAAAAAATGTATTTCTCTTAGCAGTTAGAGAAAATCTGGTGCATTTACCTGTGATGTTCTTGAGCACTCTCATCCCCCTCTTCCTTGCAACATAATTTCAGAAGCAAACTGAGGTGCTGTAACATGTAATAGTTATTGATTTTCAGTCTCCATTGACATGTTGCTAGCCCATAGTTGCTGTCAGTGCTTGAAAAAAAATTGCTGACTCATCTTAACGTCCATGTTTTCCTATAGAACACTAATAGCTTTTATGTCTCTGGCTCCATTGCAGTAATACTTACAAAATGTGACATGAACAGACAACTGGACAAACAGTACAAATGTTTCATTTTTTTTACCTCTCATTTCAGTGTCTGTATGCAATTCAATCTGTTTGGCCTGTATGCTTGGACAGGATGCAGCCTCAAGCAGGTTTGAATGAAATCTGGAAGATTGGTTTTTGCCAGCTCAGTTATTGATGTGTTTTTGTTTGTTTTTAAACACAAAAGTAAATAAAAATCAATTTTCAACTAAAGTTACACCAGCTCTTTTTTTCTTTAAAAAAAAAAAATCTGTTTACTTATTAATAAGATGATGATGATGACGATGATGATGAAAAAACACTATATTTGACTGATACAGTAAACACAGTAATAAAAAGCTTTCAGTGGGCAGAGTTCATCATAAAGTAGTCTCATTTTGCATGAAGAAGAAAATAATTTTCTCTAGTTTCCCATCTTTCTAAGATAAGCTAGAAGTTAATTCATCCTGAAGTAAATATTTGCACTAAAGATGCTCAGAATATGGTGTAAAACAAGTACATATATACAAAGTATATACCATTTGTAACACAGACACGACTGGGTAAAAAGTAGGAAAAAATACACTGTATACACATGAAGAATAACGCTGCTCTGTGGATACCCGTTTCTGTTTCATAAATTACAAGCAATGAAATAACTGTCCAGGAATGTGCTTAAAATGTTAAACAAGAAGTATGTAGAGAATGAAGTCCAAGGGCTGTTTGTATTTAACTACTAGAACCAGCAGGAGGAGCCAAATAGTTCCTGATGGACTTGTGACCAGTGCACAGCTTCAAGACTTAAAAATTGTGTCAATTTAACAAGTCGTTTATGAAGAAGCTAAGAAATGTCTTCAATCTAGCACACACACACACACACACACAGTTTCTACTTTGCACATGTCTTCATGATCATTTTCATGCTCAAATATTGGAGGCCAATGAAGGCATCGATTTCTGTTTAGCCCTCTGTAATGTGCGAGTAATATATACAGCAGAATAAATCTATGAATGCTGGCGGATGGAAATTGGAATAATCCATCACCATACATGTCGTGGTTGGACTCAGTGACTTATTTAAAAAAAAAAATGGCCATAAGGCATTAGTCCGTATTGATTCTGTAGTACGGCTGTTAAGATAGTTCAGCACAAACAGCATGCACACACACACACACACACACACACGCTGCCCTGATTACAACATGCAGATCAATCAGCCCTTCTCTGTTTTACTTCAACAAAACAGCCTGAATTTCAAACTTTACAGCAGATCAGTCTATTGATTTTGCGGTTATAAATCTCTAATGACTTCCACTTAGCAGCCCGCTGATTTGTTCAGTGATAAAGATTCTGCTGGAAACCACAGTCTGAGATGTACACAAGAACAGACCATAGACTGTGGAACAGACATATAAGGTTTGGAGATAATGATACTTTCAAGTGCTGTCGGAAATCCTAAAGATAATAATACCTGCTCTCTTATTGAGAGTTTAAAAAGACATAGAGGTAAAATAAAACAGATCAACAGCTACTGTTTATAGTACGAATGGAAATAATTATAATACTGCATATAATTTAAATATAATAACAATAAAATCTATTATCTATCCATCTATCTATCTATTATATACTTTTGTGTAATCTGAAAAGTGTCTCACAGTGATCAGAGACATGCCTTTAACAGGACTGTCCTGATCAAGACAGCAGCATCAAATAAAACATAGCTAACAAGAAAGTGCAACATTTCATTAAAAAAGTTACACTTGTCTGCTGCTGAAAATTTGCCACTAAAACATCTGAAATAACTGTAACAGTGACAGCGGTTGAAGATGGAGAGGTGGTCAGTTACTAAAATATGGAATGGCAGCTATAATAGAGTCTTTGAATGACGTTTCAGTACAGGCATAGTTTAATTTTCAATGTCAGCTGTAGTGAAAGTGCCATAAGGGGTTGAATATTAAGTTAAAGTTCAAGCAGTGAAAGGAGAAAAATTGTCACATGGTAAGTGTCATTGTCAGTGCAGTTGTATCAGTGTCAGTTTTAGAGTAATCACTGAAAGCAGAGTGACTCTCTGTAGAAATGAAAGCAGTGGACGTGTCAGCTGACGTATTAGTGCAGGTATCGAGAAATCATAAGTAATCGAGCAGATTATAATATATTTTAATGAATCAAAACAGTCAGCATACCATTACAGATTATTTCTAGAAAAAAAAAGTGATAATCACAATATAAATAGTAATTTCCAACAACAAACAACAATTTGTTTTTTCAGGTTTTGTTGTAAATATTATTATTGTTATTGAGGCCAGTCGTAACAGTTGCAGTAATCGTAATAGTAGTAGTAGTGGTTCTACTAGAAATTGGTATATTGGTTATCGGAACTTACGAGCAGTATTTGAATGCACCATCAGAGCCTTAGCCAATAGCGTCAGGGCAGAACGCTGTGTTGTGGTGGAAGCGACCAATCAGCGCTCGTTGTGCGGAGTAAATGGACACTCAGCATCGGTTCCCTGGCTGTCTGGATGTGTTGAGCTGCTGTTTACCGCAACAAAGGACCCGTCGCTACACGGCTGAAACACATGAAACACCGCTGGAATATCGTTGTTGTTATCAACGGAGAAGAAGACAGACCTCGGTTCATCTGAAAACCTCAGTGAGAAGTGTCGTTTGGGAACGAGTTGAGTTTCTGATCGGTGAGTGTTTCTCTGTTTACACCGGATGAACAGGATGTGGAGCAGGGGGTTATGTGTAGTTGAAGCGAGGCGAGCGGAATCCTCCTGTGTTTTCCTTCAAAAAGTATCTTTACTACCATTAAGACCGTTGACTTGTATTACGCATTTAACTTTAACGACTTCTCTTTTCATAATCACTTCTAGTTTGTCGCCTCTTGCAGTGTTACTGTAGTCTGATAAAGTTCTTACAGCTCACATGAGAAATCCTGAGGAGGACATGTTGACTCAGTGTTACCTGGATGTGCATGAATTTATGTACAGTGTAATGAGTGTGTCTGCGTTTTCACGTTACCTCTGTGGCTATATCATCTGTCATCACACAGTACTGGGACCGAATCTCTGAATGTAATTCATTCTGCACCCTGGGAGCAAGAAAATCCATTTGTCAGCTGATTGTTTATTGTTGTATATGTCTAAATTGTGAGTAGCTCAACCAAAAACTGACGTTTCCTGCTTTAGTTGTTTAATCTGAAGAGTTTTTTTTTTTTTGCCTTAAATAGTTAAAACTATCTAATATTTCACAATAAAAGAGCAAAGATTAGATAAAAGCTGCAAAACAGGCAGTTGTTATCATTATCAATTAATCTGCCAATAAATTATTTGAGTAATAAATTCTATCTATATCTATAACATGTAGATTCCAGCTGAAAGATAATGTATACGCATTATTTTATCCACCAAAGTACCAAAAAAAAGTAGTTTATAATCCTATCTAACTAAGAAAAGTTCCAGAATCACCAGATCTGACTATCAGAATTGTTTCTGGATTAATTTTCTGTCACTTGACTCATTGATTAATTGACTATTTGTTGCACCTTTAGAAAAAGTTTTGACCCCAAGACTGGAAACTACCAACTGCACTACTGCAAAACACAATCTAATAAAGCAGAAAGTCATTTTTAAACTTTACAGTGTTTTTAAATTGGCATTTTTAAATGATCAGGCCAACACTAACCTGCAGATGCTTAATATCCTAAACCTAGAACCACACCTTTTCCTGGCAACGGTCTGTGAGTGATCACTTCTCTCTGTGGCTTCTCGCCTTGACATTTACTCGTGTGAGATGGGTAAGGTGACAAGGACACGGAAAATGGAGAGCAGATGGTTAGAGCAGGGAGGGGAAGAGAGGAGAGGAAAGAAGAGTAGGTAGAGATGGAGTGGAAAAGAAGAGCGGGCGAGAAGGGAAGGAGAGAACAGGGAAGAGGTTGAGGAGGAGAGAGAGAAAATGGATCTGGGAAATGGAGAGGATGAGTGTGGGAAGAAGAGTAAGAGATGAGGAGAAAACACACACACAAAAAAAGGGGAGAGCAGTGGAAACAGGAGCTTGGTTCTCACTCCCCCCTAACATATGCCAGGTGCAGCATGGTGTCATTTGGTTTACTAATAAGTAAAAAAGTGTGTGTGTGTGTGTGTGTGTGGAGTGGTGGTGGGTGGAGTCTGCTAGTTGATGGATGACCTGTCGAGATATGGGAGGGGTGGGGTGGTCGGTGGGGGAGAGAGAGATGAAGGGATAGAGCGATGGAGCAGCAGCAGCAGCAGGAGGAGGAGGATGGGATGGGCGCGTTGTAATGTTGACAGGGGGTCATTTATCTGTCTGCTGGACCTGACCAGCCGGGCACTATGGGAGATGGGGCATCTCCCCTCCTCACCACCTGTGTCTCTTTTTTTCCTACCCTCTCATCCTCTATCCTTACACCCCTCACTTCCCTGTCTCTTCTTCTTCTGTTTCCATACCACTTCCCCCCGCAACTTTCTCTGGCCCCGCCGCCCCCCAAAATCCCCCTATGTTTCTCACACATTAGGTACGTCCCATTCACCTTCCCCGCCTGTCTTTCACTGCTTCTTTTTGTCTCCTGTCCTCACCCTTGCTCTGCCTTTTCAAACAGATTGGGCTTTAACTTGAATTTAATAGTTCAAATGCTTTCTGTGAATTCACTTCAAATGACACTTGTAATTAAAAACATTTTCACCTGCAGTTTTCAGCCTGTTTTCTAAAGTCTTCTTCTGAAAATTTAGCCTTCTTTAGTCTCATTGTACGTCCTTTGCATTTCTCTCCCTCCTCCGTCACTCGTTCAGCCCTCTCCCTCCTAATCTGTTTTCTTTCTGTCTTTATTTCCTGCTTTTTCTGTCCCTTTTCTCCCCTTTATCCCTCCAGAGGGACTAATAAGCGGCGTTGTGAGTCAGTGCGAGCAGAGAGGCAGATGGGATTCAGCTCGTAGGCCAGATAAGGGTTTTTAACCCAGCTGTGTCTTATCACACCCTGTCACTGCTACTTAAACTGAACAGATACTGCCTGGCATTATGTATGAAGTGGTAAAAATCCTCAAAATTGAGATAGTGGAAGTTCTCTCTGAAGCATGTTGGTGTAATCCCTGTACAGAAGGGTGCTGGTGATGTCAGAGCGCTAATTTAAATGCAGTGATGCAGAGATGGAGTGACTTTTTCTGGCAGTTCGCAGAGGCAACATGAGCCCAGGAGTTGACTCAGTGTTACTGTGCATCAATTAATCAACATCTTAGTCACAGAAAAGAAATTTAATTGGATTTTAGGTCCATTTCTTGCCAGTTTCCAGGCATATCGCTCATCTGCATTCTGTTCCTCGCCCAGTGTGTCACTGTCACTCATCCTACAGTGACACACACAAGGTGATTTGGTGACAAGACGGACAACATTTTGTAGTCAGTATGAACTGCTTTCCATCAGCTATCATTATTTTTAATTACTTTATTCCCCCCACCCTCCTACTGTGTTTGTTGTGTGCCACAGCAGAGTAGCACAGGAAGCAGGCTCTTACAGGAAGCAGGCTCAAAGATGTGAACCTGTGAAGCTTCAAATTAGACTAAACCAAGGCACAAAATAGATCACAGATCTCAGGGTGCTGTGTTCTAATAGTGAGAGTCACATTTTGGCAAGCATGAGCAAAGCGTTAAATTGCTGCTTTGAAATGATTTAGATCAGCTGTATATATCTAGGGCTGCAAGTCACAGATATTTTCATGATTCATCAGCAATTATCATTTATCATTTTGTCTGTAAATTGTAAGAAAACAGTGAAAAATATCCCATCACAACCTCGCAGAGCTGAAATTGACATTGGAATAGCTTGTTTTGTCCAAAACCAAGAGATACTCGTTATCAGGTAAGATAACAATAAGCATCAAACCCTCACATCTGAGAAGTGGAACAGTGAATGTTTGTCATTTTAAGCCAGTGGTGTGATTCTAGGAAAGGGAATGTTGGCGAGTTGTGAGTCCTACCATTTTGATCCAGACTGAAATATCCCAGAAACTACTGAATGGATCTCCATGAAATTTAGTACCCATATTCATTTCCCCTTAAGGATGAATTGTAAGAACTTTGTTGATCCTTTTGAACCTTTCACCCAGCTGTAGTGCTTCATTTCATGGGTCTGTGATTTGTGAATAATTTCCACATAATTTTCTAATAGGTTTTCGAGAAAGAACTATATCATTTGTTACTGCTTGGGGCTGAATTTTGTCACTCAAATCAGTTTGAGGAGTCGACCATTCAGTCTTGTTTTCCATACAGACATAAGGTTTGTCTTGGTAATAGCTCAGTCATGAAATCCTACCACATCACGGAGTGTCTCTCCTGCCGTGCTGCTGACCGGTGTTAACTCGCCATAACACCAGTAATTTCCACTTTAGCTGCGTGCGCTTCAGCAACGGGCGTGAAGCTCTCAGCAGGCAGGCTGAACTCACTTGGCACCAGAGCCGAACGTATCAGAGCGACACTTGATTTCCAACACGTCTCTGCTTCCATCACAGTAAATTCTGTGGTTTGGTCATTTTAAGACAAAACTCTGTAGAGTTTACAGCCTGCCACACTGTTGCTCCTGCGTTGCTCTGTGTGTGAACTGTGAGGCAGCTAAAAAAGTGAAATGAGTTGTTGAGTTATTTTATGAGTCAAACCGGGGTCTTCCCAACACGTTCATTCAATCATTGACTCTTAGGGGGCAGCCCTATTACTACTATATAGAACATAGGGAAAAAATCTTCACGAAAACCCAAGTAACTGTGAATTCATTACACATTTATTATTAGAAACTTAATATTCTGTATATGTTGAATTGTATCTGTAATTCTATCTATCTATCTATCTATCTATCTATCTAGCCCACCTTTACCATTATCTTTCTCTCCTTGGACAACCATGTAAATGTATGCATCTTACCCTGGCAGATGGAGTGGAAATAGATTTATATTCAGCTGCCTTTAGTTAAGTCAGTGATAGACTGCTGAGCTCACAAAAATGCACACAAACACACTCACAGACACACTCACACACATACAAATACATGGACGCCACTCAGGGAAAACAGCACTCAGATGCACCACCACGCTGTAAAGTCAGTGACATCCACTGCTGTAGAGAGAAACAAACAAGATGACGACATGTTCCTCCTGCCCATGACAGGTGCTTAGTGTCTAAATGTAGTGTCCAACCCGTGTGTGTGTGTGTGTGTGTGTGTGTTTGTTTATACACCTTTGTGTTAATGCGTGTAGGCAGTGCTTTTTGCCAGCTGATGCACTGATGACTCATAGAGGCCATTACAATGACAGGAAAATTCAAGTAATGAGTGCAGTTTACAGTAACATGGGCAGATCTCCTCCTGGTGCTTGGCAATAAAGCAAGTGATGGATAAATTCAGAATGTCAAACGTTCTCAAAAAACCGGTCGCTTTGTGCAACTTTACTGGTGTTCCTCCTTGTGTTTTTAGCTCGCTCATCAGTTTTTCAGGGAGAGGCTGATGCTGCTTGTCATCGTGTTGTCATCCTGCTTGATATGCGTCAATTTGTTTAGGAAAGATTGCAGCAGTGAGTCGTTAATCAAAGTCCCCCTCGGGGAGAATACAGTCTGACAAAC
Organism: Lates calcarifer; assembly: GCF_001640805.2. NCBI lineage: Eukaryota > Metazoa > Chordata > Actinopteri > Centropomidae > Lates > Lates calcarifer. Next base: position 16,062,061 of record NC_066836.1, on the reverse strand, counting down.
CAACAGCAGAGTTGGAGGCCTTTGGGATATAATAGGGAACATGAAATCATTAGTGTTGTGACAAACAGACCTTGGTTCCAGCTATTGTCCGCTCCCAGTAAACCCTGTCATCTCAGCTCATTTCACCTCATTGTGCCCTGTCCTGTCGACTATCATTTGGCTCCCCGTCGTTCTCAATCATCTCCTCTGACATCTTGTCGGATCTGATCGGAAGTTTGCTCTATCTTTTGGTTCTTGGATAGTGAAGAGGGCTACATGGAGGAGAGTAGCAGTGCCCTCATTTACATATAAATGACGGAAGAGTCTGAGGTGCTGGTCTCCTGCTCATTTTGCGGTGACTCAGTGTCCATGTGTTTGTTTGTGAGTGTGTGTGTGTGTGTGTGTGTGTGCTTTTCCCTTATATTGAAATATTTCTTTTCTTGTGTGTGTCAGTGCAGCGTCATTGTGTGTCAATGCCGGGACAATCTGCTCTGAATCAGCCATCCCATGCTGCAGTCTGCCTGTGAATTCCTGGCTTCCAGGATGCTTATCTGATGGCTTTTCCATTTGAATCAAATCAATTGACTCCTCCTGGAATGTAAAGCAGGCATGTGATTGTTTCGGCTACAGCGAAAAACTTCATGTAATGTGAGGAAAATGCGATGGAATGAAAAGTAACAGTGTGTATTCACTCCTCTGATATAATCTGAGTAGAAGTGTCTGTTTGGATGTTACATGATTTTTTTTTTTTTTTTTTTTTTTTTTTTAAGGGCGAAACAAAAGAATTTCCTGCCAGAGACTCTCTTTGAAAGCTCAGAAGTGTTCTCACATATCATCTCTCTCTGTTTTTGTAACAAGAATTCTTGCTGGCTTCTCCATCTATTTACTTATAATGCCAAAAATAGACCAGACAGCACTTGAAGGCCTGGTTACCACACATCATATTCACACTAATATTAGATGTGATATTAGATTTATCTTCAGGCTTTAAAGGGAATTAACCCAGTGCCACTGCGACGCTTGTGGGAACCCCAACTACTAAGATACTTTTTTTTTTTTTACTGCATCATATCCTTAACATAACATATCTATAGTACAATAAGTTCAGCAAGCAAAGTCAGATTGATGATAAAATTGACAGCTTATTTATAAAAGAAGTATATTTTAGTACCATTAGGTCTGCAGTTTTATTAATAGTTCACCTTTTTACAAAATGTGCTTATTTTAATTCATGCAGAGAGTTAGACGACAAAATCAAAACCACTCTCCTATCTGTACTGTAAATATAGCAGCTACAGTTAGCAGCCAGTTAGCTTAGCTTAGCATGAATATTGGACATAGGGCTAAACAGTTAGCCTGGCTCTGTCAAAAGGTAGTGTTATAGGTCCAGGTCAGCAGATTTTGTTACCTTCAAACACAGCCAGTATGTTTCCCCCTTTTTTCATGTCTTAATGCTAAATTAAGCCAAGGAAAATAAACTTAGCTTTCCAAAAAGGTGAATTTACTCCTTTTAAAGTTACAGTAAAACAGAGGTTAGAGTGTCTTTAACTGCAGTGGTGTGACAGATTTCTGATTGAAGCAGAATACGTGGGTAGGACTTGGACACATCAGGAATTTAAATCAAATCCTTAATATGTGATTGGCTCACTCCAAAGTGGGTGATGTGGTGAAGAGAAATATAGAGCTTTGAAGCTGCAGAGGACTAACTCTTAGCCTTCACACACACCACCTTCAGCTGCGTCATTAGACTACGAGGAGGAGGATAACGGTTAAAATTAGACCTCAGCCACATTCTTCATTTTCACAGGTTTATCAGATGCAATGCACACTTCATACTATGCTTTTCTAGCTACCCACAAACTAACAGTCAAATGCAGACAACTTGCAAAATGTCATTTTCATCAGTAGCTATTAACACTTTTATCTTTACACGTAGTCTGATGAAGCGTCACACATACAAGTTTGTTGGAAGCATAATGAGCAGAAGCACTCATCACATGCATGCTGTATCGTTTGAATATAGTTGAAAACAGAATAAAACTAAGATGAGTTTGCTGCTTATGACCGGATGATGACTTGGTGTTTTAGTATTTTAGCGGACCACTCACTAAATCATCTCGGGAAAAGCTTTTAGCGACCATACCTGCACGAGCCAAATTAGATCAGTCACTTTTAGGTCGACGACTCCTGTCAGCCTCAATATATTTTTGGTTTTCCGCCCAGCTCTACCTGGCAGGCACTTCAGGCCAAGTGGGAATCTGTGTTTTTTGAAGTCATCACAAAAACCAGTGCTGCCATAACTGATTATTGACTCTGGTCTGTTGAGTCTAAGAAACGTCCACAGCCATCTAGAATTGCTACTGCAACATTACAGGTCAATATATCCATATACCATTTCACAGCAGACATTTTTATAATAACACTTGAATAACAGTTGATGAGTTTTGTTTTAAATGTAAAACGTGATACTGAAGATATGTCACAGCAAGAAATGTGATACAAGACTACTTGAATCAGAATAGGACTACATAAACCGGTTCAATCCCTTGTCAGCAGATTGGAGGACTCTAGAAATAGCCTCTAGCTTCTCTGGCTGTGGTGGCAGAACTGCACAACAGTGTTGATATTATCTGCTAATACTATGGGACAGCCCATGTTTAAAAAGTGCGAGGGCATTTCCTTGTCTGCCTCCCACTCTCTCTCCCCTTTTCCACTCTTTGTCTCTCTCTGTCTATTTTCTGGCCATAATTACAGAGCTCATGAAAGCGTTTAGAGTCTCATGAATATTTAGATCTTAGAGGGGAAGTGTCAGGGGAGACCCATGTGTGGCTGGCCTGCCCTAATTATGGAGATAGGCCTCCGCACCCTCATCTCACACACACACACACTTAAAATGAGCAAGGAAGGCCAGAAAATGATCAAAAGCTCCCAATTTGAGAAAAGTTAGCATAGGCTTAAACAAAGGTGCAAGTATTCTGAAAAAAAAAAAAAAAAAAAAAAAACTGGCATGCATGCACACACACACACACACACGCACGCACACACAAACCCAGCAGGGAGATAATAATAGCACAGCTGGTTGTGGCTTGCAGCTGGTTCTTTCTGCTCCCTATTGTTTAATAGTGAGCTAATGATGGACATGAGCATGGCAGATTAGTCAACAGGGACTGTGTGTGTGTGTGTGTGTGTGTGTGTGTGTGTGTGTGTGTGTGTGTGTGTGTCTTTGTTTGTGTCTCAGGGCTGGGATATTTTTTTTTGGATGTCATGTCATGCTAAGTCAGGGCAGGGATGAACAGAAATGCGACTCATTGACTCTGTGATGGACACCATTGAGACCAACAGAGACAGGAGGGGGTGGAGGGGAGCCATGTTTTTTTGGCTGCAGAAAGCTGGAGAGGAAGGAAGGGGTGCATGAACAGAACCATGCAGAAACAAAAACTTCATTAGAGCTAAATGAAGGATGGAAGAAGAAGGAGTGAGAAAGGAGGAAGACAGGGGGTTAGACTGAGGAATAAAAGGTGGATGAGACAGATATGGCGGATGGTAAGACTGACGGAGCGAGGGAGGCTGAGAGAGAAAAGAGGAAGTAAAAGAGGATGTGAGAGAACGAGGGCAGGTTAAAAAAAGGTGAGGAGGAAGCAAACAAAAAAGAGAGAGACTGGGAGGTGATAAGAAGGGAGGTTTGCATTTTGAAGGACGCTTGTATTGTAATGAGTCATCTCAGATGGGGAGGCTGGTGAGGGATGGTGAGAAGAGAGGAGGGAGGTGTAAGACAATGTAGGAGAGAGATGAGAGACCTGAAGAGCATATGAGGAGGATAAGAGAAGAGGAGAGGGAGTACATTGGAATATGTCACTGCAGATGGTGATGTCTCTGTAAAGGTGAGAAGCGAGGGCGGTCGATTTAAACACATGTTTAGTCCTAGAATAGAAAATAGCACGATAATATGAATGATTCACTGCCACAGTCAGGTGTGTGTGCAGTGTGTGTATGAACTCAGAAAGCTCACATACTGTAGCTGACCTGAGATCAAGAGTTTAAAATGTCCCCTGAAGCTTAGAATTCACATTAGCATTCATTACAGTGAGATCACAGCAAACTTAACAGCTGGTTAGCCTCAGAACAGTGGAACAGTGAAGTACATAAAGTAAATGGACCGATGGGGTGACACATTAAAGGGCAAACCGGCTTTAAGTATTCAGCCTCCAGAACAGCTTTAGTTTTCCTTGGCAGAGATTCTCCAAGCCTCTGTTGGAGAGACAAACGCTATTTTTCCAGAGGATACTCCCTTCCTCAGAGGTTTGATGATGGTGATGGAGAGCACTTTGTAACTTGTTGTTATTATCTCCTGTAGGTGTTCAACTGGGTTGTGGTTTATTGACTGTGAACAGATGATTCACATCATTTTCATACTCAACAAACCAGTCAGTGACCCCTTGTGCCTCATATGGAAACATCTGCATTTGTTATATTGTTCCAGTCATTTATCAAGGGTTTTCTTTTCTTTTCTTCTCTTTGAAACAGATACAAGTTGCGTTATATGTGATATTAATGTTTAGCATTGGAAACCCCAGCGATTGTATCAAAAAAAAAAAGTGAATTAGCAGTTCACTCTTGCTCCTACATAGATCCAACCTGAGAATGCTCTTCATGTCTTTTTTTCCCACAAAAACATTTATGTTCTCAAATTTCAAAGGTTTAAAAGAAAATGTAAAAAAAAAAAAAAAAAAAAAAAATATATATATATATATATATATATATATATGTATGTATGCAAGCCTTGAGGGAGAATGTAAATTTGGGGGTTTTTATAGCCACAAGATGGCTATATATCTGCTCATGTATGTGAGAGTTCAACCCAGACCTCAATAAAAGGAAGGATGGACAGCAGGTTCTGATGAAAGTGGAAGATGAACTGAAAAGTGTGAATGTTCTCAGCCGCCTGATTGAATTAGAAATTTTGTCATCCAGCTGTTTGAGCTGCTGTGGTCCCGACAGGCGACCAGGCTCGTCTCACCGCCACCATGTGTGAGCTTTCGTTGGGCCACTTCACAGCCCTCAGAGCGGAAACCAGACCACCGCCACATACTGTGTAGGCACGCTGCTGCTGCACAAACAGTGACGCACACACACATACACTGGTATGATTATGAACATAGGCAGACACCCAGTGACACAAAAAACACACGTGTCAGCGCCACTTTATAACAGGCCACAGTTTGATGAGGTGTGTCACCAGTCTGAGAGGAGTGGAGCCCACTCTGTGTGTGTGTGTGTGTGTGTTTGTGTGTGTGTGTGTGGGAATTTGTGAGCAGTTCGTAATCACTTAATCACATAATAGCAATCACTGTTCATCAGCCAGCTCCAGACAGTCACTGCTCTGGATGGGCTTAATAATGTCATTCAGCAGCTGTGTGTTTATGAATATTTATGTGTATGTATTTAGCTCACAGTGGAAAGCAGGAAAAGGAGGTGGACATAATGTATTTATTTATACATCTTTATGTTTATTTATGTGTGCTGCATATTAACTAACAGTTGAAATGAATAAACTATTCCTCCTGTAGTCAGTCTGAATGCCCTTTAAAGTATTTCCAAGTGCTGTATTTCGCTGGGTTCCAGATTTAGTTTTGTTATTTCAAATGTGATGGAGAGCTTTTGCCACCATTGGCCATTTCTAACCTTGAGTTGGTGGATACCTGTGAACCTAGAGAGGGAAAAGTAGTGGTTATAATGAAAATGTCAGCCTGTACTCGTCAAATATCCACACGCCATCTCTCTCTCTCCCTCACAGAACAAATTAGGCTGGCAGTACGATTGAAAGGAAATGAAAATATAGTGGGAAAACAAGCCCCACAGACGTCTTTGATTGCTGCAGTGTGCTCAGGACTACAGTCAAAACTTCACGTGATTCATGTGGACAGTGTGTGATTAGTTTCTCTTTTACCTGTGGGCAACCTGCATTTTTTTTTCCTCATTAGTTAGATTGATCAACTGTGAGACTGAGATAAATCACTTTCATGTTACTTGGAAAGGAATCGAGATGTTGTTGTTGTTTTCCACTGCACAGAGCTTTATTTTCATTCACACTGCCACAAGAACATTTTAGAAATATATATATTACTTATTACAGTTTTCTGTTCATACTAAACTTAACTGCAGATGATGTTGCTTGTGCTTATGTAACTTTCAGGTAAATCTGGAAGGATCATTATGGGATGGCCTGATTTATTATTTAATATGATATTATTGATTGAACCTGAAATAGCTTGCCTCTTTGGGGCCATTACTGTTATATTATCACTGATATATCATCACCTTTTAAGATGATATAACAAACTTGTTAGCAAATACTTGCGAATTTCTACATCCAGCAGGTATGGAGCTACATTATTATTAAAGTCATATTTGTGTCTACCTAGTGAATGTAAGTCCAATAGTCCCTCTGTTTTAGCTCCATTTTTGGTCTCTGCCAACTCCTGGGGGAAAATATCTTTAGGAAATGTTGTTAGTTGCTAAATTCAGTAAAGTTACAGACCAGAAAACCAAAACAATGAGCTAAAAGACACCAGACGATCCACAGAGCTGAGGGGAACTGCAAGTTGATAATTCAACCCATTTCACATAAACTATAATCCATTTATATATAAACATAGACCATCTTGTGAGGAATGAAAGCAGAAAGCAGCTGGTCAGTAACTGTACTTGGCAGCACTCAGGTAATTTAGAGACGAGTCTCGCTGATACTTCATTTGTAGGGTGAATATATGATATCCATATTTGAGAGACAACAATAAAGTCTGATATTCATTTTTAACATAAACACATCACAGAAAGATGACATTTTTGAATAGGGTCTTTTAAATATAGATTTCATTACAACTAAAGAATTGTGACCAAATTATGGATTGAGTCAGACGGTGCTCTCTAGTCTAAATTATCTTAAACCTCTTCAACAACTTCTTCTTACTCATTGTCCAACACATACACAGAGTCTTGTATATATCTGCAATAAGACATATCCATGCTGATATATCCATCAGGCTCTAGTTTAGAGTGTGGAAAAATAACTGGTAATCAAGGCCTGAATTGAGGCCAGCATGTAGAATACACAATATTTCAAACTGTAGTGTTTGAAATACATTACTCATCCAATGACACAAAGTTGACGTTAATGGGTAGCTCTGAAACAGCAGAAGATTAGAAGAAGGTAAATGTAAATGTTGAATCAATGTGGTCACTTGTTGTGGCTGATGTAGCCAGCCAGCTCACATTTATCTCCTCATCTATTGCTAAAGAAGAGGAATCTCTCTCCATGCCATCTCTTTGTTTGGTTTAGGGAACGAACATACAATTTCCTTGTCTGCTCTTTTTGTTGCTGTAAAAATGGTACGAGAATCGGTTCTGAATGGTCTTCTTCCTCCTGTATTATTAGCTGTGACTTTCAGTACAGCCGGAGCTTGTGGTGGCTTTGTTTTGGATCTCACCACCAGGACTATTTTCAGCCTCATCTCATCTTCATTCACCTTCTGTCGTAGGGGAAAGACCTCCAATGTGGTATTTGCACCCAGCTACGTACCAAACAGCCTTTGAGCACACACCAACTCGATTTCAAAATGAGAGTACTGGAGCTCTTAGAGAGCACTCATAACAGAAGCACTATATCATCCGGTTAGCACTTTGTGCTTTAGTGCTGAAATGATTCTGTGTGAAACACAGATTGTGTGTGTATGTGCAAGAACAGGGCAAAGAGAAAGTGAGAGAGGGGTAGAACAAAATACATTATCACTTGTGATAGATTATGAGAGATGTTAAGCACTCAGTGAAACAAATAGAGTGTGAATTAGAAGAAGAATGAATAAGGGAATGTCTACATGTATGTGAGTGAAAGCTGGGGATGGGTAAAAAGCAATGGCAAGAGATAGAAAGGGCATCAGGTTCACACAAGATAGAGAGCACCCCCCCACTTATAATTTATTTATTCATTCATTTTTGTTTTTCATTAAGCAAAGATCTGGGTCAGACACAGGAGAGTGTGTGTGAGAAGGAGAGGAAGAAATGTGTCTCTATACAATAGAGTCTGGAATCAGCCAGTTAGACAGACGGATGAGGGTGTTTGCAGATCAGTGGACAGATGCAGGATATGAGACAAGCACTGAGACATGAAGACAAACTGGCATTCAGAGAGTCAGACACATGTGAGCCAGCTGTTTGTCATCTTCCTCTCCATGGCCCCTTGGTAGGAAACCAACAGGTGTTTTGTATTCAAATGACAGATGCAGACAATTTGTGGAAACACTTTGTGTTGCAGCATGATTAAAAAAAAGTCTCAGTTTGATTCAAGGCCTCAGACTCTGAGGTGGTTTATCTGTGTCTGTAAGAGATCTGACGGATCGCCTTGAATTAGTCAAAGAAACAGGAGGTGGCAGTGAAACTGGAGAGTCTGTGTGTCCAACTTACAGTGCGTATCTCTGTGAAAGGGAGACATAGAAATAGAGACAACAAGACTGTGGTTTAGAGCTTAAACATGAAACCTGTTTGCTGATTGACAGACAATTAATCTGAAACTATCTTCATAATTGAATAATTGTTTGAGTCATATTTCAAGCAGGAATGATAAATATTGGTTGGTTTCAGCTTCTCAAATGTGGAGAATTGCTACGTTTTTCTATTTTATGTTACAGTAAACTGAACAGCATTAGATTTTGGATCGTTGGGTTGGACAAAGAAAGCAATTCTAAGGAAATGACCTTAGGTTTTGGGAAATTGTGATAATATTTGTCCCTAAAAATGAATTTATTATTGCTTTGAGGCTTGATATAAGGCCAATATAAATACAAAGAGAGTTTAAATTAGTGAGTAAAAGCTCTACATTAGAATGTTTTATGTTTGACATCTGTGCTGATTTAATTATTAGCTGGATCCAAGAACTGCCGTCATTTGATTTTTACTGGAGCATTCTGTGCTTGAGGTGAGGAAATGGTCCAATTTTGTTTGAGTATTTTTTTTGTGTGGATTATTTCATTATTTTTGTGGAAGAGCTTGCCACCATCACATAATCGAAAATTCCTGGTGTAATGGATCACTTTTATACAGGAGAGAAACCCCAGGGAAATATTTGGTCCTGTCAATGGGGACGGAGGAGAGGAAAAATGACAGGGAGATGGAGCGATAAGGGAAGCACGGGAGATATGGAAAACGATAGAGCAGTTGATAAGGAGCTCGTTATTCTGTTTCTATATTTGGCTCTCCATATTCTCCTCACTTATTCTTGCGCATCCTGTGGAGACATCCTCATTGTAGGCCTACATCCTACTCTGTCGCCTGCATGCCTGTCTGTCTTTTAGTGTGTGTGTGTGTGTGTGCATGCGTGTGTGCCTTCAGTACCTCTGTGGTTGTCATGGCAACCACATTAAATCGTCTCGCATATAAGGGTGTTTTCAGTGGGGTTGATGTATAATGAGCCAAGGTCTTTTGTTTTCAGAAGGAGATATTCATCAATTTGACCTTTCCCCTCACCAAAGTAGAGAAGGGGCTCTTGCTTTGTCTGTATTGAGTTTTACTCAGCTCTCTTGTTTGTAACCGTTCTTCTCTCATTACAACAAGGTCTGGCTTCATTTGACTCGCCAGCACAAAAAAAAGTAAAATTGCTTGAATGTTTACTGACACTGTCATCTGCCACTGCTAGTGTTGACATTTTTATTTTGTATATTGGGGAAAGAAGAGAGAGTCACTTACATGCACACAGTAATCTGATTAAGGGTGCTTATTCAGATTCTAATAAGCTGTGTAAAGAAATATCACATTTATTTTCATATTTACAGACAAAGAGTAAAGCTGCAGCATAGCTGGTTCCATTTGGATCCACTTGGTTGGATCAGTTAGTTTGTTTGTGTTATTGTGTGATAATTTTACTTATGTAAAGGATCTGAATACTTCCACTGAAAGTCACAGGTTGAGATATATAGCATAGTTCCTTGTTAAGCAAAAAGGATCTTACTCTTTAAGAAAAAGGTCTCTCTAGAGAATCCTATACATAATGTTGTCAAACATTTATAATAACAATCTGAGCCTGTCAGTGGCAAAAACAAGCACTTTAGTGGACATATTTTGACATGGACAAATCTCATTGGATTACATTGCAGCAGCTGTTCATGGTTGCCAGGTACGCTGTTCTTGCTCAGTACTGCACTGATTGCAAAGATTTTAGTCCCATAAATGAAGCCCAGGTTAAAAAATCCTTTAATTCCTTTAATTAGCGATTTATTGACTAACTGCTTTAGCACTACAATGAAGTGTGGTCTGAAAAATACTGACCACACTAAAGCAGAAGTGTGACATTATGGGAAACACTCACTTATAAGAAGATGAGAAGATCAATACTGCTTTCATATCTGTCCATTAAAAATGTGTGTCATGAAACTGTTCTCCCACTTTGGGTTGTGGAACATTTCAAAAACCTTTGCAAAAAATCCCGCTGACAGCCACAGTGGGATTAATGTGTCTACATGTGAAAACAGCTCTTAAAGCAAAATGCAAATATTTTACATTGTTGTTCACAAAGCAAACACTGCTTGACAGTTTTACAGTAAAGTGCATGAGGCATCACAAACATGAGCAGTCACACAGGTTTTAAACACAGTACATCCCCAGTTAAACCTGCTCATCTGAGCTACTTATGTGGAAATATTAAAAAAGGTAAACTTAAAAATGATTGCCTAGACTGCTGCGTCTGTTACACTGCTGAGCTGCTTCTTTGGGTAACGTTGGCTGTCTTTAGATAGATGTTTGAATGACATTACTGAGTCAGCTCACTAACTTAATGACTCACTTGTGGCGGCAGAGACAGACAAACATTGTTGTTTTAAATTAATGAGGAGTTTTCCGTGTTTGTGGTAAATAAAATTGAGAATTGAAAGAAACAGTTTCTCCTCCACTTTGCTATTTTTTTGTAATTTACAGCTTAATATCAGAATGTTAGTTGTCATGCAAATGAAGGAGAAATAAGAGCAGGACTGATGTGAATGAGTCACATAGTGAAGGAGAGGTCAAGACAGAGAGGGACAGACGGATGGACAGAGAGTGACACCTGCAGAGAACTGTTAATCCCAGAGTAAAGTAGATTACTGTAGCTGCCTGGTGCTTCCTACCAGTCTGTCTGGAGGAAATGGAGCTGCCATAAGCTGCTAAATTGCTGTGGGATGAGAAACTGCTGTCTGTGCTGCTGTGTTGACCAGAATGCTGCTCTATACCACCCAGCTCCAGGCTGACTCTTCTTTAACCCGTCTGTGTGTCACTCAACCTGCCGCTGAGTCCTGCTGTCATGTAAGGTCTGTCTGTGTGGCTGCTGTCACTCTGGTCTGTACTCTGTGTGTGTGTGTACATACATGTTCATTTAACTCTTGTCCCTTTTAACATCTCATCATTTCTTACTGAAACTACTGACTAGCTGGAAATTTTCCATAATAACTTTCTGTTACATGAATTTCATTTTTGATTCCTGTCTCTCCTTGTACTTTTGTCTATACTTTTTGCATATGTATCTCTACAACAGTATTGCAATAGATATGCAGGGGACTGTACTGGCTATTAACAGCAACTTCCATTCTCAAGTAGCTCACAGCATGTCATTTGGTTTTTAATAACTTCAATAAGCTGCCAGCTGTGCAAGTTTTGATCATCACTACAATCAAACATTTGGCCATGAACAGTAGGTGACAGTCCTCAGCTGTTCAGTTCATTTTCCCAGGATGGGAGATGCTGCAGGTGTTCTGGCCTTGAATTATAGGTACAAACGGTGTTTTGTTGTGACACCTCTGTTTTGCTGAGTTACTCATAAAGTTACAGAAATGCAGACTCTGTGTGTGTGTTGGGGTGGGGTGGGGTGAGGTGAGGTGAAACTCACCAGAACATCAACATCAAACTTGGGACAAAGAAAAAGCTCTCTCTGTGGACATGACAGTGTCTTTGTCACACAGTACGACAGCACAACAGAGTGCATGTCACTCCCCGTGACAAGGCTGATACCACATTTTGAAAGTGGGTCTCTTTGCACAGCGTGACATGCAGTAAATAGAAAATATGAAACTCTGTTGATGGGAACTTTATATGTTGCTCTAAGAGACACAGTTCAAAACGTGCTGCTGCACGGCCTCTGAAGATGAAGGAGAGGGCAGTTAGAAAACTAAACATGTTGGGTGTTTTGTAAATACACAGGGGTGTGTAAATTTGCTGAGTGCAGACTTGATAACTCAGTACCTGTGTGTCTGGTTTATTGATGACTGTCAACCCTGCAGTCTATGTATTTAACTGACCTTTCACCTTTGGCCCTGGCCTGGACAGTCACATTCTGGATAAAGACACATCCATGTACAGACATTAGCTCATGTTTGGCTGCACTGAAGTGTTTTTTCTGGGTTTTCTGTGTTTGTCCTTATCTTCCATGACAATGTTTAATAGTGTTTGACACAAGATAAAAGTAAATCTGTTCTGCGATTTCTGTGTGATAGTGAATGGTATACCCTTAAACCTGTTTGCTGTCCTTTATGTGTGTGTGTGTGTGTGTGTGTGTGTGTGTGTGGGTAGAGATAATGTATTTGTGTCTCCACCGATTAACTCTGTCTCTGTCTGTATTGTTCTATCTGATCATCTGTCTGCATGACTCTGACCTGGTTTCTTGTTTTGGAGTTATGAGTCATGATTTTCAAAACACTGGTTGCTTCAGTAGAAGAGTGACACATGCAAATATTTTGCACAATGGCCATATCCATGTGCCGTTGAACATGTGGGGTGGAAGCGCACAGTTGACTGCGAGAGGCGTGGACCCCGAGACTGGCAGATGTGTCGCCACTCGGCCTGTGCGAGTAGGCGATCCTGGGCGTGTGTCGGCGCGGTTTGTAAGGTCTCATTTCCTGTAGCATCTTCACAGTCGTCGGACCTTGATGTGAAGCGAAAGATGAGCCGATTTCACACAGTTTGACATGTTCATACTTGTATATCATCTCAACAATAAAAAGTAGTCTGCAGCTCTGTGAGTAAGTAGTAGTAGTCTTTCAAACAGCACGTCTTGGAGAGACAGCAGTGTGCTAGAAGCAATATGATGTTGTGGATTTGTTTTTTTCCATCCCTGTTGTAAAGCTGCTGTATATTGCAACATGGCAGTAATGTCCTTATTGCTGCAGCCTGAGCACAAGCTACATTTACAATATAGCTTGCAGGTGATGCTTCTGGCCTTGCAGTTTGGCTTGTAAAAGAGATTTACCAATACCATTTTACTACTGCTGATACACACACTGAGTCCTTAACATTTCAGCTGTTAGAGACCTACAGTATGTGATCCATTTATTTTGCTACAGCACAAACTCTCTCATTAGCTGGGGAGTCTTAACCCCAAACCCAGATGTCTGTGTCAGCACTGGTGTGTCCGTATCCGTAATGTAATCAGCCGTTATAGAGTGACAGTCGTATATCTGTTAAGATTCTCTGCACATGTTGTCCAGGCCCATTTAATTGAAGGATTTGGCCTTTATAAGACATTTAATTGACAAATGATACAGCAATGTAATGAGAGTCTGCAATCAAAGGTTGAATTTGTGTGCTTTTCCTGTTCTGGGAGGGAGACAACCACCTATTACAAGCCGATCTGTGTGAGTCCGTGTGTGTGTGAGTCTGTGTGCATGTGTGTGTGTGTTAATGATTTAGGGTCTCTGTGGGACCCTGAGAGGAGGACTTGGCACGTGGCATCGAGGGGTCATCAGTGACAGACGCAGACCAGCAGATGCTGGAGTAAAAAAGGGTGAGGGGAGGGCGCAGAAGGGAGGAATAAGGGAGAGTATCAAAAAGAGGAGGATTAGCTTTGGGAAAAAAAATGGTGGAGGGAGGGGAGTGGCAAGGGAGGTGCTGTATCGACAGATGAATGAGCAGAGGCAGAGGAGATGTAGGGGGAAAAGAAAGGGGAGGAGAGGGGAGAGAGGAAGAGCTGGGGTGGGTGGGGGTTGAGGGGGCAGAGGGGAGGAAGGTGAGAAAGAGGCCACTGGGCAGCTATAAAAGTGAGGGAGTGACATAAATTCAACTGAGATAAATGTGAAACATTAGTTGCACCAGGCCAGACTAGGCTAGACTGAGGGAAGATAAATTTGTTAAATCTCAAGTAATGTAAGCAGGAAATGCTGACATATTTCATGTGACCCTCTTATTGTCATGTGACGTTTTTCTGGGAAGTCTTACTTGCTGACATACACCATTTTTCAGGTTTTGAAATAACAAACAATCCTACAAAAACAGTAAAATACAGTTAGAGAGGTGGAAATTTGGCAAATGTGCTGCATGAATTGGACTACAAAAACTCAACAAGAGAGTGAACTGCAAACTTCAATAAAGCAGTCTGACAGTGCTAGCACAGATGGAAAACATTGCACACATAAACAAGGTTTTCAGATGAGTGTTCATTAGTGGAGACGTGACCGTAGAAAAAGAGAGAACTGTATATTGTACAGACCGACAGAAGGACATGATACTATGGGAAAGTGTCACTGAAGAGCCAGAAAGAGAGAGAAAAATACATCTGTGCTGTACAATGTGAGATGGTGACTCACTTGGAGAGCTTTCCTATAATGAAACAAGACATGGAAAGGTTGTGTTTTAATGGAGAGAGAGATAGAGAAACAGAGGGAGAGGGGGAAATGAAAGCAGCAGATCGCTGTCTGTCCCTCCCGCTGCCTCCATTTACCGTCATTGATTGTGCAGCCGGGCTGAATTAATGCCTACCTGCTGTACTCGGACGGCCAGCATCTGTATCAGTGTGGGTGTGTACGAGGGAAAGGAGTGGAGCGCCTGTGTGTTTCAGTGAGCCTTTCTTTTGTGTTCACATGGTATGACAGCTGAATGTTGGTGCTCTCATCTCCTTATGAGCGTCCTCACACGCAGAGAGAGATGAGGACAACCCTCTGACACGAGTACATTTCACCATTCGTTGCTCCTTTAAGGGGCCATTAAGAATAGATCTAGGTTTGATCAGGTTAGTTTGAAACTTAACTGAAACTAGGAACAGGAAATAGGTTAGAATTGGGGTTATAAAAATAACCATAATGTCCACACGTCACTTTGTATTTATACTATGTCATTGTTAAACATACTGGGCTGATGAAAGCCTGAAGATCTCTATTTTGAAATTATCTCGGAAGTTCACGTATGCATGTTCCGCCACCGAGGAAATAAAGAAAATACCACATACAACTACACTTGCTGCTGCATCATTAGCAGATTCAAAAGAACAGAAAACTGGTCAGTAGGACGCAAAAGAAGAGAGAATACTAGCAGTGGCAATGAAGAGTTATGAAAATGATGATGATTTTCATGCTTATTTTGTTACACTGTAATCCATTTACCAAGGGTGCAAAAACACTAAAGCAATGAGCAGTTGAGCTGGTAGGAATCATGCAGATTGTTACTTCTAGTTAGTTAGCCTGGCTTTGTCTGAAGTTTAAAAGTTTTAAAAAAAATCACCTGCCTACCAGGATATCTGTTAATGAAGACAAGAATCCAAGAGATCACTGCACCCAGCCAGTGAACACTGTGCTCCATAAAACCATAAGTGACCTTCTCATCTAAACCTCTGTGAGAAAGTGACTAAACAAATGTCCCAAAAATATTGAACTATTCCTTTAAATTAGAAGTAAAAACAGTTCTAGGTCACAGTAGATAATTACAGAAAGACTGCAATCAACGCAAGTCCTCACAAGTACAGGAATATAAATGTTTCTGTGTACTTTGGTCCTCCTGTGAAAAGAACAGCTGATTGCCTGGACACAAAATAAGCCAGCGTGTCCTCCATCAGACCTCTTTGACTATTACCTCGACCAGACTGGCCGTGCTGCTGTTGCTTTTTCTCTCTGCCATCTGTACACGGTAATTCTACCATCTACTGCTTCTTTTTTTCCCCCTCTCTCTCCCTCTAACTGTCCTCATCCTTCACCCCGAGGCTGCATGTTTCAGACCCCAGTTCCTCCCTTTTCCTTTATTCTGCACTCGAGTTCCTCCCTGCTGTCCATCTATCTATGCGTCCCTCTCTGTCGATACTTCTCCCCTGGGCCATGTGGACAGTTGGATGGCTTTGTGTTTGACACGTGTGTTGGCAGGAGGCAGGGCACGCACACACACACACACACCCACACCCATACACACACACACACACACACACACACATACAAATGCACATGCACACACACCTCCAGTTTCTATTGTCAGTAAGCTGCTCAGCTGTGAGGCCCCTAGCCCTAATTCTGTGTGTGTGGGGTGAATACAGGGCCCCCATTGTCCTGCAGATTAACTCACACACACACACATACACTCTCACACACACACGTGTCCCCAGACCCCATGGGGTCCCTTAAGTGTGAATGTGCCCTGAGGTAGAAAATCAGGGGGCAATTTACAGCAGGGTCCAGCAGAGAAGATGGGGGATGTACCGCAGACTCACTCCTCAGTTTGAAGCTTTGATGTCAAACTGTATCTTTGGATTCTTATTCAGGATGATAGAACTGAATCTTATTAGACCGTAGAGTAACTGACAAATGTACTGGAATTTTTTTTTTTTAATGGATTTGTGCAGCAGTGTACTGACAATTCACATAGTGACATAAATGGATACTGACAGTCAGATGCAGACAATGGTGTAGAGAACAATCAGCTAGATACATTCTACATATAAACACAAAAAAATCCTGACCTCTGCAATTTTCAAATTTAGATCTGAGCTTCATATTCAAACAAATATACAGAAATACAAAGCATTAAAATGGTCAAATAAACCGAGGACTATCTTTAACACCTAATGCTACGTGCTCAGGAAACATGTTTTCTCACAGGGTTTTCACATACAGTATGTGATTGCTGTGACGCTGGACAACACAATCAATTTCAGTGATCACTGGTTTGAAGCAAAGCCTCTAAAAAATAAAACCCGGAAAAGCCTCTAATCCAGCAGAATTACGGGGCTGAGTGTGTGTGTTTGTATTTTACATGCAAATTAAACTGTAAATTAGAAGCAGTAAAAGAGACCAATGTAGTCATGTACTCTAGTGAGTCACTGTCTCTAAAGCTGATCCTAAGCTGATCCTACTATCAGTGCAGCATCGTCAGGTCGTGCCTCTTGGTCGTATTACAAATCCAGACTTCCACAATCCCCTTCTACGATTTGGAAGGAACAACATTTAATTGTGGAAGAACTGATTTCTGCAGCACGCTGGATTACAAAATAGTAGTGATAGGATTAATGCAATTAAAGCTAGGGTAAACAACAAAGAATTTAAATATATCTCATGTGCACACAGCTGCCCAAAATTACAAATAAGGCATCATCACTCTTTAAGTAAATTTGTTTTCACCGGGAAAACATCAGCAAAATATTTTCCCAAACCATAAAACCTGAACTTGTCCTCACAACAGCTTAACTTTCGTGGAAATGGATCCTCAGATTCTTTGCCAGATTTCTAA
Organism: Lates calcarifer; assembly: GCF_001640805.2. NCBI lineage: Eukaryota > Metazoa > Chordata > Actinopteri > Centropomidae > Lates > Lates calcarifer. Next base: position 16,044,589 of record NC_066836.1, on the reverse strand, counting down.
CCTCACATCACTCCACCCCTCCTCTTCCTCCTTCCTAACTGCGTGTATTATGTTAAGCCTACAGTGACTGCTTGCATTCAAAACCATTGACCTACAGTGGCTGCCGTCTAGAATAGCGAGTCAGTCAGGACGTTGAGGTTCGTGTGTGTGTTCATGGGGAAAGGGTCATGTGTCTAACCCATATGTCTGCCTTAGGTGATCCATAGCTGCCAGTGTGTGTTTGTACAGATCTGCACATTTCCTCTGTTCCAGCTTTCAGTCTGAATGAGGTCAATTCACTGGCTTTGACATTTACACACTTTGTGTGTACAGGAACATTTGTGCTGAACAGTTATCAACTTTTTAGTGCAATACATGCCATAAAGAGTTTCTAAGTGTAAGCAAGTTACACAGGTAAAAGTTCAGTATTTTTGGAAACATGCCTGTTTGCTTTCTGGCATGAAGCTAGATGAGAAATTGTTGATATGTTGTTTTTCAGTTTGTTTTTTGTACAAATTAAACTTCGCTGACAACTAGGCAGTCAGCCAGATTGCTAAGCTAACCATCTCCCAATTAAAGCTTCATATTTAATGGAGAGATATGCTTATGTCTTTCGAGTGTCAAACCAGTCCATTAAGTGTGTGACGTTCATTTGTGTGTGTGTCCTTTGACTGCACCAGCTCCTAATTAAATGCATCCTCTTCGTTAATTGTAGATGTCTGAGAAGAAAAGTCAGACAAAACCACGATTTACTATCCCACAACTCCCTCTTACTGCATGTTACACTTGAATGCCTCGGCAGACATGTGACATAATGATATGGTAATGATAAAGTGGGAGAGGTGGTGTTGTTGAGAGTTCCCTGGTGGTCGCAGCAGTCCTGGGAAAAGGAAGTCCATACAGGAAGTGAGCTGGCTGGGTCTAGTCCTGCATGACTGCGAACACTGATGTCTGTCTCACCCCTCCACATGTATGGAAAAAGGCTGTGCACATGTGGCTGTGTTAGTGTGAATGTGCACGTTTATGTGGCTTGTTTTGAAATGCCACATGGAGATGAAAAGTACCAGTAGTGAAGGAGAAAGAGAGAGCGTGCGCTCTTCCAAAAGCTGTCCTCACTTCCCCGACTTTGTGAATGACTGATGTAGCTGCGGGAAAAGGGCGATAAATGAACTTAGTCATCACATCACCTCAGAGCCAAGTTATGCAGTAATGTGCAGATGTGGGCAAATATACAATATGACGACAGGAAAGAACAGAGAGCAACAGAGCAGAACAAAACAGTGCAGGTCATTGCTCAGACAGCGCTGGATGTTGTGTTAATAGCAGAAATGTAGAGTATAAAAAAATAATGCTTTATACTTTGCAACAATAATCTAACATTTCTCTCCATGAGCACCTATTCTATTGATAGTTTCTACATTTTACTACTTTTAATCAAGTGTTATTCTTATTGGATGTTTGTATTTTTAAACCTTATACTTCTGGTAACACATAGGACATGACAGGCCTCTCTCACTTTAATGCCTGAGATGTGCACATGCTCCACTCGTGCAGCATATGTGGCACGTGTAGGTGTGTATGTATGTGCACATGTGTGATGGTGTGTGTCTCTAACAGAGGGGGGAGGGGGGACTTTGGTTTGGTTTGGTTGGTTGGCTCAGCGAGAGCTCTTTGTAAGAAGTGGGGGAATCAGGGAGGGGAGGGAGGGGAGGAGGTGAACCGGGTGTTTCTCTCAGCTGCCTGCCGGTCTGGTTGCTGTTGGTAACTTTGCTTGATGAGATCAGAGGGGATCGGCTTTCAGCCCTTCATGTCTCTCCCTCTCTCTCTCTCCCCCTCTCTCTCCCCTCTCCGCTCACCCTCGCTCTCTTGGAAAGACTGAAGGGGAACTGAAACGGGAGCGGGGCTGAAAGTCTGTTAGGAGCTGTAGTTGTCAGTGGCCGTGACGACGCTGCCTTGGAAACACACGTTAGAGTTGGAGTGTTGTCGGGGGAAGGTGGGGGGGGTGAGGAAGAAGTGATAGCCTCAGGACAGATAAGCTCCAGGGAGGGAAAAGAGGGAGGGAACAAGGGAGGAGGAGGGAGAGGAAGAGGTGGGCAGCCCTCTGAGGAAAGAGGGAGTCTCTCTCTTTCGGTCTCAGACAGACTTGCTGGCTGCTGGTCTTCTCTTCCTCCCGTCTGCTCGGGCTCTTTCGCTGCCGGCAGCTGGCTGGAGGAGTTTAACTGTGTTGTGGCTGCTGTCTGGATTTGAACATGGACTCAGGCTGAACAGCTTCATACAGCGAGGCATGAGACGAGCCACTGGAGATTCACTGTAAGTGTCTTGATCTGTTGTGTTGTCTACAAGGTGTAGTGTGTCATTGCTGAAATATGTCTCATATGAAAGAGACTGTTGCTATTTCAGGAGCGTGTGCCTGTGTGTACTTGTGAGAGAAGCAGAGTATCTGTGCAGTATCTGTGATGCAGTGTGCTTTGTGACAGTTTATACAGTGATAAACAACACATGTCTGAGGGTTTAAGTAGCTGTAAGTATGAGTAGTTTTTTATTCTGTTTACATTAGACAAGATCAGCCCACACACTGCAGCTGCTGTTAACCTATTAACGATACACTCCTAACATTTTCTTCTCACATGGATGCTACCGTGCGCTCGGCCTCTCCTCTTCCCTCCCTCTCTCCCTCCTCCTGCTCATCTTCTGTCGCCTTTAATTTTCTTAATGGTCTCGGGGCCCCAGCTGGCCAGCAGGGATACCCCTGTGTGTGTGTGTGTGTGTGTGTGTGTCTGCTTTTGTTCTGTAGAGATAGAGTTGAGAGTTCTTGGATAAGCTATCCTAGGATTTCCCTCGCTCACATACAATAATGGGATAGATCCTGCTTTCTATTTTTAAACACACTGTTTGTCTATACGTTACAAACACCCCTAATCTGCCGGCTTGCTCTGCGCTGCCCACAGTAGCTTTTCTCGCTGCCTTGTGTTTAGTCTATGGATTGGGGTGGGAGGGTGTGTTTGTGTGGTCCATCCTGGGATAGAGAGATAGCAGCTCTCCTTTCTGACTTTATCCTTTTGTTTTGTCAGCTGCTGACCTCTGTTTCTCTCTCTCTCTATCTCCATCTCCTCCATTGTTTGTGTTCTGTCTTTCTCTCTCTCTCTCCTTATTTCACTCAGGTCTACACAGCCCTCCTCAACCACAGGCTCTGCCTTTTTAGAGTTAGTCCCTTTATTTAAATAATGCTCTGTTTAGGCACTGTTTTTAATTTCCTTCCATTCTTTCTCTTCATTTTCTCCCTTTCTCTGGTTGTAATTTGAGAACAGTGGGGGGGTTTTTCGATATCGTGTTGTTTTTGTGTGTGCATGCTTGTGTGGATGTACTTTTCCCTGTCAAATGTCCTGGCACAGAACCCGATGTTCCAGTCTGCACCAAGCAATTTTGGAGAACACCGTGGTGGGAGAGACAAGTGCCCCAATCATAAAACATGAGCATGTGTGTGTGTGTGTGTGTGTGTGTGCGTGTGTGTCACAGAGCTACGACTGCAAGTATTTCCATTATCTCTTGATTATCATTTGACTAACTGATGAACTGTTTACTCTATAAAATGTCAGAAAATAGATAAAAAGGCACTTTTCCAGAGTTTTTCAAATTGTTGTTTTGTTTGACCACCTGTTCACAACCCAATCATGTTACATAAAAAAGAGAAAAGCAGCAAATGCTTATGAAGATTTGGCATTTACACCCATTCAAGCAGCAACATCAGTCTGTCGTCGAGACAGAAATACTTAATAGAGTGGTATTCATTTGTGTAATATATTTAGTCTTGATTCTTCATAAACAGCTTAAATGACCATCTATTAAGTTATTAGCTAATTAAGTGACTACTACTTTCACCTCTGCAAAGAACTACTGAACCTCCCTCTCTTAAACCACCCACTGAATCTGATGAAAATGAGCAACTGGAAAGCCACTCCTGATGTCATTCCACAACGCAAGAGTTAGGAAAAAAAAAAAAATCTTGGGTTGCGTTTTACTTGTGTGACATATTTCATCACTCTCTTGTGAAAGAGCTATGGATGTTAAATGAGTGAGCAGCAGGAGCAGCACGTCATATTCGAGAAGACTTTGAATCAGTTTCATTACTGCTGGGGTTGTGAATCTGCCACCTGAATCTACTGCAACTCCCTAGAGCTTTATAGATGGCACCACCAAGGCCTTGTGTGTGTGTGTGTATCCATATGTGTGAGAGAGAGATTAATAGGATTTCCGTTGAGGTGTGCTCAGTCACTGTTGCACTAATGGTCCTCCCTCAGGGCACCATGGATTTTAAGGTGTCACAGCGGGCATGAGAGAAATGTAAAAACTTAGGTGCAGACAGTGTGTATGTGTGTGTTTATATATTTTCTGGGTTTCAATCCGTCAAAAATACAGGGTTAGGGTTAGTTATTTTTAGTTAACTATTAAGTTTCAGTTCAGCAATGTTCAGTTCAGTATTTGAGAAAAAGAGCAAGGGAATTTTTCTCACCAAAGGAAACTATAGGCTCACGTATAAAGGTCATTTGTACATAGTCAATTTCATCTCTGTGTGACAGGGGCAGCAGGGAGCATGTGCAGTAGCATGCAGCTGCGTGTGAATTCACTCGTGTTCGGTGTTTTGCAGACTTTGCTCTTCCTCCATGCTGAGCTCGCATTGATTGCCGCATGGTGGACGCTGGGGCATTTGGTGTGGCATTTAATAGCAGGCCTGGGAGACCAGTTGATAGGATGTCAGCTCTGCTGTAGTCACTGTGGATTTATTTGTACAGTAAGGCAGAGAGACACAGAGAGAGAAAGACAGACAGAGAGACTGGGACAGAGACAAATTGATTGTGGAATAGGAAAGAAAATGGAGGAAAAATGAGGGAGAGAAAGTTGATAGTGAAGATAGAGGAGAAAGATGTGTAAGGAAACAGAGTTACCCACAAAAAGAGACAGTGCTTAAAGAGTGGTGATATCTCTTTTCACAACTGCCTAATAAGTCCAGAGATGACTATATGAGTGCACCACTCCTTCTCACCACTTCTGTGTGATAAATTTAAAGACCCAGTCTTGAGTCTCTGTCTGTATTTTGACATCCTGTTAGGAGCCAGACGATACAGTTTATGTCTCGCTCTGGCATCTTCAGCTACCCAGGGATTCCCTCAGTAGGAATGAATGTCAGAAATGCAGAGAGGATGGTAGCTTGTTTAATCTAGTGGGTAGAGCTGCTTGCTATGAGGAGATATAATGTAAATGTGTGTGTGTGTGTTTGTTGCCGTGTGTTTGTGGCTGCGTGTGAGTTCTGTTTTCTATTCTCTGTGGTGCCCAAATGACCCCCCCCCCTCCAAGAAGTGGAAAGTGGAAGAAGTGACCACTTTGTGATTCATTTTTCAAACGTCATAGGGATGAGGCAAAGTTGCTGTAATTTAGCATGACAGTTCAGGTTCACATAAGGTTGGAGCGGTTAAAATCAGTTATGTAATGGTTGGGGATGAAGTGATATGGTCTAAGTTTAGGCCCATGAATAAAAGTCTGTGAAAAAAAATGCACAACAAGAACACAGGGATGAGCAAAACTACAATCCATCTGTTATAATGAGACATGGAAAATTAGTTTGGCCTTTGCCTGTCCTCAAACTTCAAAATGTTTCCTTGTTATTAGAGTTCTGCAGCTTTTCCTGTTGAATTTCAAGCTTGACCAACATATCAGCAAGAGAGCAATTTTTAAATTAAGACAAGTACCTAATTCTATACTTAAATCAGAATTCACACCAGCTGGAATAATTTGAGTTCACAGACCCTTGACAGGTGAGTCAAAAAGTTAATTTTGCACACTGCCGAGATTTTTTTAATGCAGACAGACGCCTCAATATTTCAGGGGGAGTCTGCTGAATCTCTTATGTGATAACCGAAACAGACACATGAAATGTTTTACTTGCAGCTCATTAAATGTTTCATCGGGCGCACTGTCTCTCCAAATGACTGTGTCTGGTGTCTCAGTGGTCCTGGGGGCAAGTCATGAAGTTTGGCTGAAATTGAGATCAGCTTTGTTGCAGGCCATAAACTTTTTGCTCTGAGGAGAATGAAAATGCTTTGAGGGAATACTTTGACATTTGGGGAAATATGTTCATTAGCTTTCTTGCAGAGAGTTAGATGAGAAAACCGATGCCAATCCCACGTCTGACCATTCAATATAAAGCTATAGCCAGCAGCCAGTTTTCCCAACTTCGTGTAAAGACTGAAACATGAAGGTAATGGGATCTGCTGGTCGCCCGGCAACCTTTATGTAACGTTAAGAAGGTAGTCTTGGCAAGACATAGTCCCCCTCAAAAGCTCATATTGTCATTTTGCACTTCAGTTTTTATACAGATTAAACAAACAACATATTTAACGTGTTCATTAGTGAGTGTTATAGGTACTGGTAAATGAATTTTGTTACCTTTAGACAGAACCAGGCTAGCTGTTTCCCCATGTTTCCAGTCTTTATGCTAAGCTAAGCAGCTGCTACATTTAGCCTTATATTGAACAGACAAATATGAATACGGTATTGATCAACCTTTTAAAATATCCTCACCTGCATTTGACTGTGCATTAACATTTCTAAACAAAGCCCATTGTTTCCACTTGCAGTGTTAGTGGTGCAAGACAACAGCTGTTTCTGCTGCTGTCACTGTGTCTTGAGGTGGCTGGGATGATAACTGAAAAATGAGCACACACACAAGCACACTCTTAGACCTAGACATTCATGCACAAACATAGAAACCGGACTGTCATGCTGTTAGTCCTGATTCTCTGGGGCCATGTTGGTCACCAGTTGTCCTTGATTGGCCCTCCCAGACACTAACAAGCAATCACACATGTACAGTAAGCACCACCATATTCGGCATTACATGGAAAACATGGTTTCTGTTAGTCATAAGGTCATATTTAGACACAGTGCTTTGGAGAGCTTCACAAAATTTCTGCGGAAAAGCCCACAGACATCCCTGGTCTGTTCTCTGAGGGTGGTGCTGTATGAGTGAGAGGTTCCTCAGTAGTTTCCCATCCCTGTGTGTGAGTCTGTGTTTGTGTGTGACTTCAAAGCCTGTCTGCGCAGTCAGAGCTCACTGGGCAGTTTAAAACGAAACACAGTCTGTGGCAGAGACACACTGTGTCCTCCTCTTGTACAGTGTTAAACAAACACATACACACACACACACACACACACAGCCCTCGCAAGGTTTTTAGTGACTGGAGCTTGTTAGTACTACAGCAGGAGAAGCCAGATGAAGCCAACCCACACACCAGGTGCACACTGCCGTCCGTCTGCCCTCTGTCTGCCTTCTTATCTCATCCTTTCCCACTTTTTGACGAGGCGTTTAGAATAGTTTCTATTTTAATGTAACTTATCAGAACGTCAGTAAAGTATAGTACAGCTGAAACGATTATTTGATTAGTTGATCAACAGATCATTAATTGACAGCTATTTTTATAACACAATAACAAATTCTCTTGTTTCAGTTTCTGAAAGTTGAGGAATTCCTGCATTTCTTAATCCCATGTGATACAAAGACAGTTGGTTAGACAAATGAAGTGATCTGAAGAAACTGTTACTGGGAAAAATTGTGATTTTCCACTATTTTCTTACCTTCTAGACTAAATGATTAATCCGTTAATCAAGATAATAATCATCAGATTCATAGGTCATGAAAAAATAACTGGTTGCAGCTCTAAACCATAGCAACCTACATTTTGTATTTATGTATGTATGCATCGCGATCTCCTGTCTCCTCCATACCCGTCTAACCCAGCTGAAAGTACAGATGAAGGGAGAGAGAACAAGTGCGGCTGATCCTAAATGAGTTGGCTGCAGACGAAGCAAGAGATGGAGGGGAGAGATGGAGGGAGGGAGAGTAAACAACAGATGGTGGAAGCATGTTGCCGCTATTCGCAGCAGCAAACGCTGCGCCAGCCCACCACCAGCCTCTTGAGAGGTTACTACGCAACGGTGACCGTGACGACACGGGGTCAGAGGTCAAGTGCCTCCTTGATGACAGCCCGTAATGCCAGATTGTCGTTCGCATGTGGTGCCAGACTGGGCCAGCTGAGACACACACAAACACAGTACAGTGTTAAATAGTGTTTTCTTTGGCTGGAGTTTGACAGCGATGGCTCTGGAATCTTCCATGCAGGGTCCACCCTTAACCCACCTGCCAGCCATGATGACACACACTGAGACAGCTGTCTGTGTGTATGTGTGTGTGTGTGTGTGTTTGTGCCCGTGTGCCCGAGCACTGAACCCTTTCGCGCTGAGGAGTGAACTTAGATGGTGGCACACACTGGCTGCCAGCTGCCATTACCTCATTCACAGCAAAAGAAAGAGAGAATCAAGAGATGTGTGTGTGTGTGTGTGTGTGTGTGTGTGTGTGTGTGTGTGTGTGTGTGTGTGTGTGTGTGTGTGTGGGTGGGGGGGTTTACACAGAATTACAGTATGACCTCAGTCTGAGTTACGGTGGCTGACTCTCTTAGTGGGAATACCTGTGCTTGTGTCATCCATTTGTGGTTAAAAATAAATACACTGCACATCTCTTTATATTAGATTTACTACACTTTACATTTTAAGGAAGACAAACAGTGGCCTTGGTTTAAGATGAACTTTTTGAAGTGTGTGTTTGGCTCAATATCTTTGGCTTTCTAGTAACAATTTCATGTATAGACTGAGACAATACTTTTTTACAGCTGAGGTTTGACCTCCGGTATCTGTTTTATCTGTAGGCAGTGCAGTATTGACATGTGAATAATAAGTTGTGCATCACTCACTCCTATTGAGGTGTTAGACAGCATTACCAGAACAAGCATCAGTTCAGCAAACACATAAAAATAAATGCTTTGCGGTTTGTGGCGGGAGAGGCAGCAGATATGTGAGACATGCAGAGAGTTTCGTCATTCACTTCCCTGTCTGTACGAGGTGTGACTGACTCTTTTCCTGTGAAGAGGAAGCACCAGCTGCCATTCCTGGAAGAGGTCACTACGTCAGTTAAACCACACAGAGCTATGTGTGTGTGTATGAGACCATCTTTGAGATTAAATTACAAAATCAAGTAATTTTTCTATTTATCAAACTTTGTCATTTTCTTTGTGTGTGTTAACTAAATGAGATAAGAAAGATTATTTTTATTAACATAATTGTATTCACCATAAATTGAAAGTGAACATACAAAAATGTATGATCTGTTCTTTTCAACACTGTGTCATCTTTAACCCAATAAACCAAAACCAGAAGTGAATTAAAAAGAAACTGATTAAAAACTAAACTAAAACTCCAACACCCACACTGGAAACTAACATACTACACTGAAAATGACTCAAAAATGGAAATTCTGTTCTAAAAATAAAACCACAATATTAACAACAGTTATTGCTTACTAGAAATTGGATATTTGGTGTAAATGAACACAGGAACACAAACTGTATGTTGTACTCATGCATGCTATCTACAGTGTCATTAAAGTGTGAGGGTAAGCTTGAGTCAGGCTGACTTTTTCAACTCTGTTGCACAAAGGATTGCAGATGAATTATTACCTGGTGTTTTTGTTTCCCTCATGTTGTGTTGATATTTCTGCAAACTCAGGCTATACTCATTAAAATTACATTACCTAAATGAGAGCGAGCCAACCTCAGATCTGGGCAATGTTGTACAACTGGGGAGTGTTTGGAGAGGCTGCATGCATGTATTGGTGCTGGCGCATGGGTTTGCAGGGAGGATGCAGGATGAGTCAGAGGAAATATGTGTGTGTGTGTGTGTGTGTGTGTGTTTTATCATCCTGTTCTTTGTTTATTCCCATCAAAACAAAGCCACACAAAATCTGTGAAACAAGGAGTTTGCCAACACTTGCCATTGTCTTTCTTCTGCTTTTTTCCTTTCTCTCTCAATCATCATCTCTCTGTGAATCTCCTCTTCTTTTTCTACTTCAGTCCTGAGACCATAGTTTGCTGAAAACTAGTAGTGATTGACAATTACAGGAGGTTAATACCTATTTTCTAATCTTTTTTTTTCCTCTGGTCCTTCTCTCAACAGGAGCGGCACCCACTCTGTCTTTCTGAAGACATTTGTGGTATGAAACCAGATCACACACGTCTTTCATTCATCACCTTCATCTCCCTCCACCACTCTCCAGTTAATAACTCTCTCTCAGCTCCACCGCATTGATGAGGTAACGTTGAGTTCCACGCAGCGCAGCACCCACCTGCACAAACACCACCCTCTCCCCCTTCACCCTCCCTTCCCCTTCCTTTCTGTCAACCCTTCCATCGCAACCATGGGTCAGAAGATTTCTGGTGGCATTAAATCGGTAGATGGTCGTGGGGAAAGCGGTGGCTCCCCATCATACCGGCCCTCAGCTCATCGCCGGCAGCACCCGGAGCTGAGGGGCCCAGATTTCTCCAAACCTCCTCGGCTGGATCTCCTGCTGGACATGCCATGCTCTGGACTAGAGACCCAGCTACGTCACGCATGGAATCCAGATGACCGCTCGCTCAACATCTTCATCAAAGAGGACGATAAGTTGACATTTCACCGCCACCCAGTTGCTCAGAGCACGGACTGCATCCGGGGGCGGGTTGGATACACCAGGGGTCTCCATGTGTGGAGGATCCACTGGCCCTCCCGGCAACGAGGCACCCATGCTGTGGTCGGGGTGGCGACCTCAGAAGCTCCTTTGCATTCTGTTGGGTACACGGCATTGGTGGGGTCGGACAGTGAGTCCTGGGGCTGGGATCTGGGACGTAACCGGCTCTACCACGACAGTAAGAACCGGGCCCACAGCTCGCTGCCGTCTTACCCTTGTTTCCTGGAGCCGGACGAGTCATTCACCCTGCCGGACTCTCTGCTAGTGATTCTGGACATGGATGAAGGGACCCTGAGCTTCATGGTGGACGGACAGTATCTAGGAGTGGCGTTTAGAGGGCTGAAAGGCAAGAAGTTGTATCCCATCGTCAGTGCTGTGTGGGGACATTGTGAGATATCCATGAAGTACATCAACGGCTTGGATCGTAAGTAACATATACTACACTAACTACATTTGGGCATGATTGAGTACTGAAAGAAAGTACTCAATACAGACTTCTCTTTAAATATATGTTAGGATGTTAGGGAAAAGCATATAATGTGAAATCAAATGTATCTGCTGAATGATCCTCCAATATGTCAGAGCCATAGTTAAATGGCTGTCAATGCCAGAACAGGAAACAGGCCGTGGTAGCCCAGTCTTATGATGACATTTCACCACACATCTCAGGTTGTGGTAAGATTTGAAATTTGTCGTGTAACTCTGTAAACTCAGAGGTTGTGTATTTGACATCCTTTGTTTGGCAGCAAACTGGGCGAAAGTTAGTTTGACAACAGTGGCAAGACAGAAAATCATTGTGCTCTGCAGTATTGAAGGTAGCGATGACAATAGGCGGTGGTTTAATTACTCATCGTGAGTCATCATCATGTGGTGTGTGGTCATTTTATTATAGAAATATTCTCTATGCAGTAGCGTTACTTCAAGCTGAACAGCAAAGATGTGAGAAAAGTCATTAATCATTGTGAATCTGAGATTTCTGCTTAGTTCAGTTGTAAAAGATGGAAGTTATTTTCTACTGGACGTTTAAGTATTGATAGAGGACATCTGTAGGCATGTTGCTGACCTCAGGAAACAAGAGGATAACATACTTCATGGCTGACCTCTGCTCTGACTTAAGTTCATTATAACACTAATACTTTAAAGCCACAGGAACTGACCTACTGGATGCAAAGTTAATTTTCTCTTGTCCCCATTGGAGCTTCTCTCAGACTCATTACTGAGTTTAATATTATTGGGCAGTTCTTGGGCTAGGTACCTGAGGTAATTACATCCTCACAGGTAGTCTCGCACATGGCACCTCTAGGTATCAACACTGTTATTTTGGCTGTTTCAATTATACGTTTATTGTAGTTCTAAGTTTTTGGTTCACTATCACAGGTAGAAGAGTTGGCTCTGCACTAAATAGTCTGAGATTGCAACATTACATCTTGCTGTAGAACCAAGAAGCTGTTGTGTCTGTATAAACCAGCTGTGCATTTTAGTGAACACGAGAGGGAGAGGAGTTAAAAAAGAGCAGTTTGGATGTTATCCTGCATGCTTTGGGTTTAGGTATTTGAAAATGCTATGTCTTGTTCTCAGGAGACTCTGGATTGTTTTCCAGTACTTCTGTCTGTCTACATGTGTGTGATACAAGAGGAGAGGCAGGATTTTCCTTCCCTCTCAGTCCTAAACACCGACTCTTTGAAGAGCTTGTTAGAAGAGATCTTAGACACACATCATGGACACCTACACACATGGACACACACCTGCCAGGAAGGGAAAGTGTGTGTTATGAAAACATGCCTTATGATCTGACTCTGGCCATCTCCCTCCCCCTGTGTTTGCAGAACCCCATGGGTGTTATTTGATATCACAACAGGGAGTGTTTTTGTCTGTTACCCAGCAGAAAACTGAGAGGAAACCCATCTCTCTCTGTAGTTTGTTGTGTCTGATTTCTCTTTCTCCTCAAATTTCTTAGACATTCTCTGCTCCCATGGGTCACTGTGACATTAAGAGCCTGTTTTTAAACCATTAAAAATAGGTAATGTTGCTCACCCCGGTTTCAGGTTGGATGTTTTGCTCTTAAAACTGCAGCTGGTCGGCTAGAATACGAATCAGAATGAAAACAAAAAAACGCTTTGCTGGATTTTAAGACTTGAATTTCTCAGTTCCTCCTTCATGTTTGGTAATCTCTACACTCAGGCTCAGTTCAAAGTACATACTTTGGCTGTTGAAAGCACCTCACTTTAGCCATTTTCTATTTATGGACCCATCTGCTGGATTTCACGGCGAGTGATGGACCACCTAGGAGAATATGGAGAGTATTGAGTCTCTTCAAAGCCCCCAACTCTACAAGCATACAGACTTCATGCTGTGAAATGAGGTTTCACTGTTGAAAATGTGCAAAGCTTAAATTGGGGGGGGGGAGTGAAGGTTGAAAGGCTTATCCTGATAGGTGTATCTGAAGAAATAGGAAAAGATGGAGTAAATGGAGAAAAGGAGGATATGTGTGTATGAGCAAGAGACAGACTTGGAGGCAGCAGGAAATTTAAAATATACGTATTTGATCAAAATATAAAACAGTTTATCAAAAAAAAAAAAAGGAGTAAAGGCCTTGTCACGGCAGAAAATGGCACAGTGGCATTAACCTGAGTGTCTGCACAAAATATTTAGTTCTCTGGGCTTGGTGACATGTGGACTAATTGTAGGGCTGCCAGTTCACTTACTGTTGTTGCTGAGCTAAACGCTGGAATCTGGAATCTTTCTAATGCCTTCTAAACTTTACACAGTTTTTTTAAAGACAGTCAATTCCTGTCTTACAACTGTCCACAAACTGTTCCTCCCCTGTGGAGTTGTTTACACCCAGACATACAACAGTTACTAAAAAGTGGATGGTGAAACACTGCTAATACGCTACAATAGCTTCCTCTGTTTTGGACCCTCTGACTTTCTGTTCCTGTTAAATGTCAACACTGGTGGGAGGGCTTGCTGATGGTCAACAGTGTGAGTTCACAAGTCAAAGTTGACACCATGCAAACATTTTTGTGGATTCACTTCACCCCCCTGAATGAATCACTGATCATAGAATTAACTGATTTCGCCACACAGTGGTGTTACCAGGCCTTAAAACTGTTGTCCCCTGTTAGAAATCTAAAAGTCTAAAAAGGTACCTTATTATGCAACTATGCACTCCAAGGTTCATAAACACAATAAATGAAATCATGTGTATGTGAGTGAACAGACAGACGGAGACAAAGGCGTTATTGAGAGACAGGCCTCAGGTGGGGGAAATCCACTTGGACCACCAGATCTGACACAATGCTTTTGCTTTCTTATTCCATTCACACATAACCACATTCGTAGCTGAGAGGTCTTTTTAGGTTATTAGCGCTCCACTTGCTGCTCTGGATCTGAAACAATGACTGTGGTGAGAGTAATATCACCAGATTTCATTCAGAGGTGAAGTAAATAGCCTCGAGTGCGCTCTCTTAGTTGCAGAGTGGGCAAACAGGGGATGATTACAGTCTGTTTGGCGGCTTCGTTCAATATCTGTTTTGAACTGAATCGGCTTGTCTGCCCCGCAGATGACTCAGATAGTGAGAATTAAGTCATAATTGCTGCCCTCCTGTAAGTGTGCAAGAGGGTGTGAATGGCAAACCAGCTGTATGTGGTCAGCTAGACTACAGACACTGTATCAGCTGTCTTATGTTGCTTTTTTTCATTGTAATTGCTTAGCGTGTCATTTGTGAAACGTGTGCGTGCGCCTTAATAAGTGTAACATATAAATCTTTTGTGTGTGTTTATGGGCGTGTGTGTGTGTCTGGTCATGAAAAATCCTCTTGGTAGTTCGGTAATGACTTTATCTAACAGGCCTTCCTATGAGAAGCGACTATTGGATTGTTTGTGAATTATTGTTGTGAGGGGAAACAACATGACTGCGGGGTATTAAAAAGAGATTTATAGGTGCGACGTCTCCTTGCCACAAACTGTTTGTTTTTCTCATCGCTTCGGCTCAGGCGTCGCTGCGCCACGAGCCGTTGATCATCACTTTGCTCCACCTCAGATCATTGCTCCCAGTCCTGCAGTAACACAACACACACCAGTGAGACATAAAACAGCAGCACTCCTGACTCGTGGTAGTTTCGGGAGGATCACACAAAGCAATCAGGGTCAGTTAAGTCGGTGTAATAAGCGCTAATGCAAATAAATGCTGAGTGAGGTTCAAACTGCATTATACTGTAAATGTGACGTAAATTATTCATCCTTCCAGCGCTCTGACTTCAAAGAATTCCTCCTCTTCCATCTAGAAGTGAGCAGATCCTTGTTTGCTAGATTGAGTATATTTCACTTAGTTGTTGCTACATTACATAAACAACATGTGTAACTAATTTATTTTACCTTGAAGCACACTCTCATCTGCTTCTGTCAAATGTGTGCTTGTTTCCCTCTCTCTCTCACACACACATACTCAGCTCTGTATTCTCTCTTGTCCTGTCTCTGTAATTGTACCAATTAGCGGTGCTTTGATTTGCTACAATGGGAGCTGTCTTAGCTTCACCCCTAATATGTGCCACTTCCTCTCTTTCTCTTCTTCTTCCTCTCTTTTCTCTTTGTACTCAAGTGCGCATCACATCAAACTCCATTGCAAAATCTGGCAGTTTAATGTTGCCTTCCTTATCAGCTAATACACAAGCCACCCAGAACATAATTTCAGGCCCTTTCTGAATCATCAGAACTCACTGTTGTCCACACATCGCTGTTATCATGTGAAGACCTTATAAATCCAATTAAGGAGACTTGTTTTACTTCAGTTAAAGGATTACATCTAAGACTCTTTTTTACACTCTGGTGGTGAAGCTAATGTCAGCGCTTGTTGTTGTTGTTTACATTAATGGTGCTTTATCCAGCAGCTGTGATATGATTCACCAGCAAAACCACTTTCAGCCACAGACAGATAAGCTGACCGGATGACAGGATCAATCATTACAGTCTCAACGTTGTGGGATTGAAGAGAGGGGAAAAAAACCCCAGTGTGGAACGGTGAAGTTGGGTTGAAAAGAAGGGAAGGCAAGTATGAAAGATGACAAGGAGAGCGACAGAATGGAAGAAACACTGGCGGAGAGAGTAACAGCAGTGAGAATAAGTAAAAGCAGGGTAAGATCTAAAAGTAGCAGCGAACATACTGAAGTTTTATGAGGAGAGGGATGGAGCCAGAATACAAAGGCAGCAAGAGGGAGGGTTTGAACAATAAGGGCTGAGAGTAGAGAGCTAGCAGAGCTGCGCAGTTGTGTGGGATGATGTGAATGAGGCAGCGTGACACCAACACTCAGCTGATCCTGAGCCGACTCAGGAAGGGAAATTGTCATATTTTCAGAAAAGTTTCAGAACTGCATTGCAACACACCCACGTTCCTGCATCGTCACTCTATGTCCTTATGTTTCAACTGCACTGTGTGAAAAACGATAAACACACATAAAAGGGCCGGACTTCCAAGTATGTGCTGAAAGAAATGTGGCATTTGCAGCAGGCAGACACAAACACTGACGCTGCGTTTTCATTGGCAGGGATTAATTCATACTTCATAGTTAAAATCACAACTGCAGGCTCATTCAGGCATCACATTCCAGCAGTTCTGTCAATGAGAAGTGACCCACTTTTTCTTTTTTTTTTTCCCTCCTGTAAGCCAGCCTGACGCTCTGACCTCGCTCCCTCTTCCCTACTGTTTAGTTTGCATCACATGAGCTTACACACTCCAGGTCAGAGCTAAACCAGTTGCTGCCGCTGCCGCATGTAGCCACCCATTCACCAAGACTACAGAAAACTGAGATCCATTCATGACCGGCTTGTTTACATGAAGGCCAAAGCACCCAGAGGTCCCATGCTTTAGTTCACTTCAGTATGGTCGGTCAGTCTTGTCATGTTATGTTATGTTGTTCTTCCCTGTAGAGTACATCCAGTTTTAGCTGTGGAGTTAAGTCACGTTACACCTGTTGGTTGCTGTCCTTAAGATTTCAGTCCTGGCTGATTTGGTGACACCTGCGGTCGTTAACTTGATAACAGCAAGTTCAGGTTAACACAACAGATGATCAACTGGTGCCACTGTTTACAGCCAAACATTCTGTAGTTAGGGAATTTGAACCCATGGTGGGAATGGTGAATTCTGCCACTTTTGATAAAACCTATTCTCAATTCTGGCTATTCAGCCTGATACCAGTTGTCCATTTGAGCAAACAATTACTACAGCCATTATTTTGTGTTAGCATACTCTCTTCTTACAGATGTGCCAGCATAAAAGCTCAGTGAAGTTCATGCTATCATTGTTAGAGAAACAAAACTCTCTTTGACTTATCTGAAAAGAAACTGAGTTCTCTGGCTTTGTTTTTCTTACTGATACAATATATCAGCTCACCAGTGCATTAATAATGTTTATCTTTTCTATAATTTCTGTAATGATTATTGTAGTTTTTCCTCTAGTTAGGAATTTGGGGTAAATTTGCTCAGTTGCCCCTCGTGATAGTAAGTCATGCAGATATTTTTGGTTTTATCTGCGGAGGCTTTGAGATAATCATCTCTCAGACGTCTGCCGCCACTGCAGTACAATGAAGGTGAAAAAATGTAATTTGTGCCGCTTAAAGCACTGAAAAATGACATTAGGAAAACTCAACAGCAACATGTCCTTCCAGAAATAACCCTATTACTGCTTTTTACTGAAGAAATAGTTCCAAAAAAAACTGTCCACAGGGATATCTGTGGATTATCCTGTATAACTGTGGGGTAATTGTTCCTGTAAAAATGCTTTGCCATTGAGCTCTTCAAAGTAATTTTTCAGTTCCTGTTCTGTAGCACATAGCATCGAAACCGTCTGTATGTTTAGACGTAATTTGTGGTGAGTGAGGAGATGTTTTGATTTTGGTGAACTGATCCTTTAATGACTGTTTCTGTGCGCAAGGTTAGGTTCAGTTCAGCTCTGCTTGGTTTGTGCAATTGAGTTTCACTTTGTTCCATTACAGGTACAGTATGTTCATCAGTGTTTGAATTATGAATCTTCCTGTAGGGCGCAGTGACTCAGCTTTCTAGTGGAAGCCTGGCAGTTAACAAGCTAGAGTTTCACACTAACTGCTGGCTGTGAGATATGTGGGTCAGTAGGTTAGTCCTTTAGCTTAACTTAGCCGCTGGCCTCGGGCTTGCACTCTGCTTTTTATGCTTCCCTGATTAGTCTCCCTCTGCTTTTTCGCTGTCACATGAGCGTGCTTGTCTTTCTTTGGGTGGCTTTCTTTTCTCTTTCTTGTTTGTTCCTCTGAAGTGTTGGCTCCTGCACATTTAGACAAGCCATCAGCAGCAACCTCACTGGAGCCCACGCATTGTACAGGCACACAAAGAAAGGTATATATACTATGTGTTTTTCCTGCACCAACCAATCCTGATTTTGAGTGCCTTGAGCACACACGTTTATTTCAGTTAAGTTCGGGTTGCATAACACAAACTCCAGTCCGCACTTACCTAAACGTGAGAGAGCAATTAGTGTTTGCACCTGCACTATAAACTACACCAAGCACATTACAGATGCTAATTGTTTAAATGCTTACAGTGGCTAATTCACAGTGCCTACACAGTTACTTAGTAGCTTCAGCAAAATGTCTGAGTTGACGCTACATCAACTAATATTCTCCTCAAATTTAATGTCATGTTGTCGGATGGATGCCTCTGGATGTCTTTGTAATTGTGCTCTGCAGCCTCGCTCTTGAGACAGTATTACAGAATTGTCTGCGATTGGCTGTTCTGAAACTGCACTACAAGGTTATGTGACACAGAAAAGGCTCAGATATATGTTTGAAAGTGCCGCATGTTTCCTTCATCATCCTCTGCTCTGAGATCTAAACACCCTCAGCCCCAGCAGGCAACAGTCGTGTCATGTCAGTAGGCTCGTAATCAAATATTTAACAGCAGAGATGAACAGAGGAGAGGGGGAAAAGAGGCAAAGGAAAACATGAAAAATAAAGCAAGACAAAGAGTCAGAGAAGAGTGGAGAAACTGATAACATGCAGAAGTAGAAAGACAAACAGAGAAACATATATGAAACAGAAAGCCTGAAAAGTATCACTTATCACTGAAAGAGTTTTCAGGAAAACAGAAAGATGTTTTCTGAAAGAAGAGGGCATGAATAAATGAACAAGAGTGAGTAAAGAGGAAAAAGAGGCCCAAATGGAGAGAATGTGAAAAGACGAATAAACCAAAATACATAGACAATGAGACAGAGGCAGCAGTGAGGTGTGAGAACGATCACGAATCAAAGCGTGGCAGCCAGAATGAAGAGTGACAGAGACAGGATAATAAAAGACAAAGATTGAAAAGTGAGACATTAGAGATGAAGAAGATGAGAGGTGCAAAGAGTGAGCGATGGGTAAGTTGAAAATCATGTGAATTGACTGTTGTCAGGTCTGTGGCGATCACCTGAAATAACAGGTGATGGAGGACTGAAGGGGTAGGGCTGCTCAGAGAGGAGTGGGGCAGTGGAGAAATGGGGTGCTAATGTAAGGCTGCAGGGCGAAGCTTAGACTGATTAGTGAAGTGATGGAATATGAATTATTGTTTTAAAATACACATTATGTAGTTGATTCACATAAAGAAGCATCATTTTTGATTTTAATATGAAGAAATCATCAAAATCTTCAGGCACATATGAAATTCTGTTTATCAATATATATCAATAGCTCAACAGGACCTAGCAGTGAGGCTGCATGCAGCCATTCTTTGAGCTAAAAGCTAATATTAGCATTCTAATATGCTCACAATAACAGTGTTAGCATCATGAATGTATCAATACCGAGCTGCCCCTCAGCATTGCTGCTGATTTGTCCCAGTGGCCACCCATGGTATTGCAACAACAACAACAACAAATCCAAGGCCAACTGTTACTCTTTATACTATGACTAAAAATATATATGAACTCTAAAATTGAAAATGTCAACCTCATAGTGGCACTAGAGGAAAAATATTATGAACACCAAAGTCATGAGGACTCTCTGGGCCAGGAATGTCTGAACCAGATCTCACAACAATCAACCCGACGCTAATGTTTAATTTTAAGCTGAAGAGAAAGACTGGAGTGATCTGTTCTGTGCTTGAGAAAGTGTCCTTGAAATAAAAAAAGCAGATGACCTTGCCGGGGCAACCGGATTTTATTCTGTCAGAGCTGTCGATATTTCACTTTAATTGACCATCTAAAGCCGTGGGTCAGTATTACAGGTGCCACGCTGACCTGGTTCAGCTCTCAAATTTTAGACTGATTTGCAGATTAATTAAGTGAAGTTTAAGAGACATGGCTTGGGACAGTCTTTGATTTAAGCTGGTTTTAGATTAACTCAACCAATTCCCTAAAGGAAGATTAGAGTTACTCATGAACTATAGAAACCCTCTGTTTATAGCCAGTGATGTGGTGGGTACACACTACTGGCTTTTTTCTGTTTTTCTTTTCTTTCTGCTTCTATTGTTTTATCTACTGTCTGCTCACATTAATGGGCTTTTATTGATCCATTCCAGCTTTTACAAGCACCCCGAGGCCAGAGCAACATGCACTTGCCTCTACTAATGAGCACTAGCACAGGTGTTTGACCTTAATCTTATTTAATTTACTACATGACACAATGTCAATAACAAATGAATTGAAAAAAAAAAAAAAAAATCTCAGAAAACCACTTTTTAAACCAGGACGATTTATTCTAGATTAACTCCTGATTAAATTTACATCCTGCCCAGGAAACCAGAGGCATTGTAACAACAGGGACTCACAGATATAGCTGTCTCTATAGCAACCTGACTGCCAACACCTTCACCTGAGTGCCTGGCAGATATTAAAAGCTGGGTGCTGGAGGTTTTCGTACAACACAGACAGTACATTTAGAAATGTATTATTTGGTCCCCCTTCTCTCACTCATTAACTAGGAAACCTTTTTTTTTTCCAGTTTAAAGGAACAGCTCACTAATCAGATATGGAAGTTTAGTGAGCAGATAAACAGGGCTCTTGTATTTACTGATCAGATGCTCTATGATGTGTTACAGTAACATTCTCATAGAGTCATGTTGTACTTTATTTAGTGTTCTAAAATATTTTTGTGTAGTGTATTTGTCTTACATTACATCTGATGCCGTTAATTAAGCTATTTCACTCTCCATTAGAGTCATTCAAATCTCTGAACCAAACAAGTGCATCTCATCATCTCTATTTTTGTCAGTTTGTCATTTAGATTGTGCATCTTAATTTGAAATTTTTAAATTGTCTCTCAAGCATTGTTGCTCTTTATGAGTGTGTTTAGCTCTACTGCAAACAATAGCACTATACAGAAGATTGTGGTCTTTGCTATCTATTAAATGAGCACAATAACGTAGGTTTGCAGAACAATTAGTGTGATCTGTTACAGCAGCTTCTTTTTAGGCCTGTCTCTCTCAGACAGTATTCAGTGTGAGATACAGTGTGTTAAACCTTTTTACTTTAGACAACATTGATATATTCCTTTGCAGCAACAGAGCTTATTAGTTTGGCTTTTGTGTCTAGCATATGCATTTTTTTCTCCATGCCAAACCTGCTGTTACTGTCCAAGGAGTCCATGTGCAACACCAAATCTACTGTTTGCTTTCTGCTGGGCTGCTGCCAGACACCATCAGGCCTGCTGGCTTAGTCACCAACTGTCAAGTGAATATTTTTGCCCAAAGTTTTTTATTGTTGAGTAAAAAAAAAAAAAAACATCAGAAACACACCTACAGGGCAAAATCGGAATATTTCTACATTGCATCATTTTTTTAGTTGACTATTTTTGTCTAATTTCCATTTAGCATCCATAATTTAATACATTATTATTCACATTAACATAATTATATAAAAACTCTACAGAGACACAGAAAAGGAGGGATGGATGGAGATGGGGTGAAGAGGATGAAGGGATGAAAATGGACTAAAAGTATATGTATGAGAAGAATAAGAGAAAATGTATAAAATCTGGTGCTTTCCTGGGAGCAGTGTCATACCTGAGGGACCTGACCTGACATTTCCCAACTGCCCTGTCTGTACAGTATGTGTATTAAAAGCCCTGCTAGTAGATCTTTTAGCAGAAATGACTCTGCTTTGGGAGAGTGAAGAGAAGACGAGGGACGGACTGAATTACCACAGAAAGAAAACTAGAGTAATTTCACACCTGATTATTGCCCCACTTACCCCGCCTCTCTGTCAGAGCCGATGCATTTCCCCTCATCTGTTCCACCCAGTGTGCAGATATGTCATACATAAGTACTGGTGGAAAAATATTGCATATACTGTACTGTGGTATTACCTCTGTGTCATTTATAATAGCAGGTCAGTCTGTTGGAGACCCATTTGAATGCAATTAATTTCCAAAAATACACTGTAAACGGCAGTAAAACCATTTTTATGGATCCATTTCAGTTCAGTCAGTTATGCATCACAACACCAGCCACTAGAGATTCAGAGAAATTTATGCAAGTGAGGAAAGCTTAGGAGCTGAAATCAGCTTTTTTTTTTTTTTTTTTTTACAAACGCATAAATCCCATGTTTAACTCAGCCACTATGATTGTGAGCCATGCTTTTCCTAGACACAACAGCCCTCTTTGTATGAGGGTGTTTACAAAGATAGAAATGGAGAAAAAGCACCTGTTCGACACGCGCTGAAAAAACACCGTGGCATGTAACTGCAGAATAAATGCTTTTGAAAAGGAAAATGTTCTTGATACTGAAGTGTTTGGTGATTCAGAACGTCGTTGTTTTCATTTATTAAATCCGCCACCAACACACTCAGGTTCAGTATTATGAACAGGGCGATCCAATCATTCGGCGTCTCCATAATGAATGAGAGCAGTAATGAATGAAAGCAAGATAACCCCCCCACCCCACCCCCCAAAAAAATCTCTGTCTCCTTCGCTCTTTGTTCAGGAAGCTGTAATATCGGCCTCTAATCAACACTTCAATTTGGCCTCCTGACATTACCACTTTACTGACAGGCTGGATTCCTTTGTGTCCTCTCATGGATTCAGTTCTATTTAAAGGTCTCTCCTTCTCTCTCTCTTTGTCGTTCTTCTCCCCGGTGAATGAAACTCGCCTGATTTATTCAACTGATACTTTGTTCACTTCCCTTATTTTTGTGACTCTAGTGTGTGTTTTCAGTTTTGGCAGCGAACACTGTGTTATTTCACTACAAACGAGGAGTTCAGTTCCAGGCACCTGTAGAGCTTGTATCTTTCTCTTCGACTTTGCCGTTTTCTGACTGTTGTCTCTCCTGTGACACATGAAGGGGAACTAAAGTCTGTCTGTGAACTCACTCTGAATTGCATCCATCTGTTCCCGTTGAGGACACATTGCACTGTTTCCATGACAACACTTCTTTTAACGTTTCCTGTTTGCACATCTTGCAAGGATGATGTCATGACTTCGGTCAGGTGAAGGGGGTTTGCATTAGTGCTCAGGAATCCTGTCCCTCACAACAGAGAGCAGAGACATGATGTAATGGATTTTGTTGTTGTCCTTGAAAATCCCCTCTCCTCAATATGGCTATTCATGGAAAGTTGACAGGCCGGGCTTCGTCTTTTCCAGCAACTTTCTGTTTCCCACCTTCACACATGGGTAGTTCTCCACTGTGTGCCAATAAGCAGCTTCAGAGGAGCTGTTTAGGGTGGAGTGCATTCAAAGTCGTGTCATCACTCTCATCTTTCTCTCTGGCATTACTCGCTCGCTTTTTCATATTTTCCCCGTCAGTCGCTGCATTTACATGCACACAAGAAACCAGGTTGATCAGAGAAATCAGGGTACCTGATTTTATATATATATATATACACACATACACATACACATACACATATACATATATATATATATGTATATATATATATACACACTGTAGCAACCTGTTATTGTAAATCTGTGCAACATGCTGCATGTCAGTACCTGACCTTATTTTGAAGTCACTACCTATTTATTTTAAATGTTATAGTGATACAAGATGCTGTCCTTTCATTGTGCTGCACCGTTGCTGCAGCAAGTTTTTGCCATATCCATGAGCACATGACAAAAAGAAGAGCTGATTAAAAATCCAGTTATGTGTAGATATGGCCAAGAAACCAGGGCTGGGAAAATCCAGCCTGGGAAAATCTCACTTCCCTACCTCAGCTACATGAACTTTGTTTTTTTGTTTATGAAATCAGGTTATGAGAGAAAGCTGACCGTCACCCGGTTACTTAAGTGCAAGTAAACACACTCTAATCTTTAAACCACTACCTGTCACACAATACACACAACAGTTCTCAGGCTGATGTTTTTTATTCTCAGAAAATCATTAAAATATTGGGATGCATGTCAGGTTTTTATTTCAGCCCACATCAGGTTGATGTGACCTGTGATGAATCACAGACACATGCTGATCATTGCCATGTTGTGAACCTAATTAAACCAGACTGTGTGCATTGTGCATTGTTCCCCTTGATATTTTGTTTGTAATATTAAAGAGAATCAAGAAATGTGATTAAAAGCAAACCATCTGTTTCTCTGTGTGCAGCTGGCCGACATTTATTTTCCGCTTGTTTTTTGTGTTTGGAAACGCAGTGAACAAGCATTTTGCACACAAGACTACTTTTCGCTAATGTCTACAATTAGTGTCGATGTCAGTGTGAATATTCCAACTGTTTCTCACATCGTGACTTTGGAGACCAGCAAACCGAAGTAGCTGTGCAGGGCTGAATCTGCCCTCTGTCACAGTTCTCTTTTCGAAGCAGGAACCGTCTGCTCTGTCCTTTCGCTCTGTTTCAAAACAAAATGAGGCAAGAGAGCCAATGGTGACTTTTTCAAGGCAAGACAAGACCCACAGTTTTTTCATGGCTTTCACAATATGTGAAGTGTGAGTAATTATGTTTTGAGGCGAAAACTTTCTAACATTGTGACATGCGTCGTCTCAACCCACACATGGGGAAGTCAGCTGTGGCCTAAAGGTCAAGGTCTGAATTGAGAAGCAACACCTGCGATGAACTACCTTATTAGTCATTTAACCTTGTTACATGGAAATGTACGGTAAATGAAATCATCCAACTCACTCATGTTCTGAAACACTTAAAGTTAACACTTAAAACGAGTGTTGAGGTCAAAAGGCAAATTCATTTTTTTCTCTTTGAATGACTTTCTCTTGCCCCTGTCACACCTGTGACACTGCTTTATGTCACGTCTGTTCCTATGTGACATGAGAGTGATGTGACTGTATGATCATCCAGGGATTTGTAAAATTCATACCATAGCCTCTTGTCAAACACCCCAGCCATCAAATTGTTAAGTCTGCAGATGTTAAATCCTCCTCGACATTGTATTAACATAGATAAAGAATATATCAATCTGCATCTTTTTAATGGTGATGTCCTGTCTGGCCGACAACTGAGCATCAGAGCGGATCAGTGTCAATCCACTCAAAGGGGACATACACCTTTTATCTGCTAGGAGACTTTTTCCTCCTCTACCTCGCTGTGAAAAACTACAGAGAGAGTTGCCTGGGTGGCCGTGTGAAAATGTCACACTTAATAACCTCATAATACACTGTGTGCTTTACCTGGGAATGTTGTGGAAATCCTGCTGGGCTCTGAGCAGGCAAATTAGCAGCGTGTCTCTTACAGAAGAGTGACTCTGGCCTCTATTCCCACATGACCCTGACGCAGAAAACTGCCATTTTAAGGATGAAGGCGCATTAGGGAAAGTGGCTTTTGAGAGATGCTAATCCACCTTGCCTAAATCTCTTCTCTCATCTTTAACAGCAAGGACTGCCCTCATAAATATTGTCATGAACAAGTCAGATTAGGGTAAATTCACAACAGCAAATACAATACAGATACATACAGAGCCTATAAAATACTTTCCTTATACAAGTCAATGTTGAATGTGTCTAAATTTACTAATCTCTATTTCTGCTGCTTGTGTGCTCTCATGATTTCATAACTTCAAAACTTAATGCTGGCTCACAGTTTTTATTTAATACATGAGGCTCTCATCCCCTGACACAGCTCAGTGTGTAGGGTGAAAGGTGGTAATATAAGTATTGTGAATCATTTCTTTGAGGATATTGCTTTACCAGCTGGCGCCAATCCCGTCAGTGGTTTTCTATCTTTCTCTGGTGTTATGATCTCCAGGAGAATCCAATCCCTTTCCGTGTTTCCTGTGTACTGCTCCCCTCAAACATCTAAACACATCTTTTTATTCTGTGCTTATCTCTAAAGTTACAGTCACGGATTTCTTTTCTTTTGTCCACTTTATCCTTTCACTCTCTCTGTTGTCCTCCGTTTCCCTCCATCCCGCTGAGCGTCCTCTGTTTTATCTGTCACTCTGCCTCAAGTTATCCATCACTTTATCTCTGTCTCTCTGTTTAATTCACATTACCCCTTCGTCCCCTCACTCTCCATCAGGCTCCGTGCCCAGGCAGCTACTGTAGCTCGCTCTGTTGGCTGCTGCTGCAGTGATCCAATCCAACCCCACACTGCTGCCCTGTCCTCTGTCATACACTCTGACCGCTGAAGTTTCTGAGAGCAAAAGAAATGTGGGGTTGAGACTGATGTCAGAGATTTGTAATCCTAGTTTAATCTTCATTACAGTGCAGTTTACACATGGTTAGTTTGTAATATAAACTAGTAAACCACAGTTGACTGCTATGACTCAACCTGATCTTATTCTCTACCCTGTGTACTTCTATGTTCGTTCTTCGTGGTGACTTGTCTTTGAAGAAGAATTGATCGTTACAAAACTTGTGTTGTAAATTGTGTGTGTATGTGTGGTAAGTGACTTATGCAGTAAGGACATCCATTATGGAGTGCGTCAGAGTAGAGGAAGAGCGCAGGAAGTCACCTTGCAGTGAATCATTATAGACAAAGAACGTAGCTGCATTGCAGGTCATTTCACCTCGACGGTCTCAAGTTGAATAGTGTACGACTTGTTTGTAAGCCTGAATGTAGGAAGGGTGAGTGAGTTGAGGGAGGCTTTAACAGTGTGTTTTACTGTCACACTTTCTCGCCTCACTTAAAGAAATGACAACAAATTCTGCAATGAAATTGAGCACGCACACAAAAACTAGGCAGAGGTCTTTGTTGATAGGAAGGGAGCATCCTGTGTACTTAACACATGCAAGTGTTGTCATGTGCAGTACAAAAAATAAGACGGTTTCCCTAAAAAACATTTGAATTGTTTTATTTTTATGTTAAATCATCCACTCAGACCAATTCATAAAAAGCAGTAAAATGTGTGTTAAATGTGTAACAGCAGATTTGGAGCTGTTATGAGTGTTTTTAGGAGTAGTAAGAGGACTTTTCCTTTGCACTGAGCTCTATTCTGCATGCACACTGAAGAAACTGTCCAACACAAACAGTTCTCCAGTTCTGCTGATGTTGCCTGATCAATGATTTTTTTAGCTGACAATGTTTCGTGTAAACTAGTTAGGAAAAAAAGTGCAATCTTTGCATCTGGTTAAAGTTTAAATTGCTGGGTCACAGATGTAGTTTACTGGGTCACTGGGTCGTGTTATCATGTAAAACTGTGTTTCTCAATAACTGTGGTGAGTGTCTTGTGATAATTCTACATGCTCGGAAACAGGCCTGCGACATAGGATCAGAATCACATTTTATCAGAGAAGACTGGTAAACACTGTGCTGGAAAAGGGTGTTTGGTTCATTCAACTTTATCATCGTGAGCTTAACAGTAAATTCACCCAAAGCTTTTCATTGTCCATTGACTGTTGATATTGTACAGATATACGGAAACTCATGGGAAAATGTATTTTGTCAGGTTTCCGAGAAAAGTCAAAAAGCTACAGCTTTACTGGACTGTGTGCAGACAACTGAGCCCTTTATCTTGTGCTTTCAAGGGGACGGACGTGCTGATGTGCGTCCTGTTGCTGCTGCTCTCTGAGCAGAGAGCATTTCTTGCGCTCAAGTGCTGAAAGTTAAAAATATTTCAGCTTTTAGCTAAAGAATACTGCAAATCAAATGGGTTGTCAGTTGTCTCATAGCAACAGCAGGAACCGTGACAAGTGCTTCCCCCAAGCAGCTGTTGCGTTGCCAGATAGATAAAAGGTGCCCCTGGATCCAAAATGATGTTTTTAGCTCCTGTCATACACTCTTTGGAGAGCACTCTGCTACTATTAGCTTGTTGTTTGAAGGGGAAAGCCATTACAATGCAAGATGGGTATTCCCTCTATTTAATAAGATTACTTTTACTCTCACACAATACACTAGTTCCCCTTTATTTTTACAGAGGATTGGACTTCTGACCACTGTGATATTACATAAGACCAATTGCTCATAAGCATTTAATTCAACTGGCCTTCAATCAAATGTACCCATATTATGTAATACATGAAACAGTTTGTACTCGGTGTGTTTCATGGCTGCTATAAAACTGGTAATTGATACGCTACAGTATTACCTGACCATGTTCTAAGATTTCATCTTGCGCAATGAAGCCCAGTAAAAATGATAATATGATATCAAATTCCAGCTGATTCATGGTTATGTCAGACGTGTCAATACAAAGACCTTGTGGAACAGGGAGGCATCTTTACTGCGCTGCTGCACTGGCACCAGTTAAATGTTAATACATGTTTGTGAGCTCTGTTGAGTTAAATCTATGGACAAAAGACCAAGGTCAATTCATAATTAGTTGATCGTAAAGGTCCTAAAAGCTGTTCAGCTCTTTGAAAATGCAGACATGTTAAAGCCTCTGCAACTTGATTTCAAATCTTAAGTATTTCTTTAAAACATTAATTATTCATGACTAAATAGGAACTTTGTTGCTCATAGCTGTGTAATAAAATTTGTTGTCAGAGCCATAAACACTCAAGGGTTTAGGGAGTAGAAGGGTTCAGCTCCGTAACAACCTCTAATAATAAAAATATTTTGGTATCAGACCTAATCATGCGCCATCCAGAATAATGCATGCAAGCTTTGATCCAGGCCAAACACACTCGCAAATAAATTCACTGATAGCTTACACTGTCTAAACCAGAGAGGAACTGACGGCTGAAAGCATCTGGTGTGGTGTTTGGTTGCAATAAAGCCCTGTAAACACACTGTATCTCTCAGAGGCACACGTGTGGGGACTCACAGAAAACTACTCCAACCAAATTAGTGTCACAGCAGCTTTCCATATCTAATTACAAGACACTGTTGAGAACAAAATGTAATGTTTGCACTTTCTTCACTGCTGTACCTCACAAATTAATACTGTTGTTGGAGTGTTTGGGAATTTTGGTAGCTTTTTTTTATAATTACTGAACAGTTAGATAGAACTGAATCTGTTCCGGTTTGAGGGATCGAGAGGATTTTTTTAAATTTTATCTGATTATGTGCATTTGAAACTGGCTTTTCTAGCCCTGCCTGATGTCCCGCGCTGAGACCGACCTCGTTGGTTACAACATGACTGACCTTGCATGGCATCATGACTGTGAGCCAGAAATGAGGATTAACTGTCTGTGTCAGCCGAGGAGAGACAGCAATTCCCTGAAGCCAATTGACAATTTGTTCAGATGTAATGAAATGGGTGGTAGACCAAACGTCCCTTAGCTTTGCCATAAAAACCTGCATGCAGTGTAAATGATTGCCTCATTTTTTTTTTTTTTTTACAAATAACACAAAAACATATAAAAGAAGAATAATGACAAACTCAATGCTCAGTAACTGTTTGTCTTTATCACAATTGCTCTCTCACTTTCTTTTTTTCACACATCTGCCTTTCCCTAAGCAATAAAATTTGATTTTAATTACGTGAGTATGAGAGAATATTGCATATTCTCACGTTTCATAAGAATCCCCTGTGTTTGGGAACATACTGTACATAATTAGGGAGAGAGCTGAGGTCTGGGATCACACAGTGCTTCACATTCCTCATGTTTTTTAGTAGCAAAACCAATCCAATTTAAGCACTCCTGCTACGAAAGGTTTTATAAGTACAAACCTGCATGGGAGCTGAATGTGTGACCAACAATAGAATCACCACAGAGCAGAATGGTTAGCAATTCAAACCACAAGGCATTTTACAGAAAAGGACTTCATTTATTATGCAGTGCAGATTTATAATTTAACATTAGATGGAGCTTAATAGGAGTTTTGAACAATTTTCAAAGGTTGGCAGCACATGAAAAAGAAAAAAAAATAGCTTGACATACAGTTTATGTACAGTCCTTGTGCAGTCAAGGGACAGTTTTGATATTTTGGGAGTTACGCTCATTTGCTTTTTTGCCACTACCATGAGGTTAATATACTTGGGCTGTTTTCATGCCAGCTGTTTCCTCCTGTTCTCAGTCATTATGCTAAGATAAGCTGGCCGATTGCTTGTCTGTCTGCATTGTCTGCAGTACAGACATGAGGTCCCAAAATGTAAAACTATCCCCTTAACATTTAACATTTCCAGGGTTAAGTGCATTGGTCTCTGTGGAGCAGGAAACAGCTGTAACATCCATGAGAATAATATAAGTCTGGCCTCTCTGTGAGTATCTGCAGTTGTTCTTAGGTTTATTGCTAGTGGGTAATCACATGACGAGAGTTATCAGTGTTGCCGCATGAAAGGCTAAATGTGTCACTGGTGACTGCAGATGTTGCAGAACCTCTGGCTCAGAGTCAAGCTGTCCACTTGGACTAAAATGACTGACTGTGTTACTTTAGGCAAGTCTTCTTACTGGGCTAAAGGCCAACCTTTGACCCCCATTAGGCCGACATGGAGCCATCGTTCCAGTTTTCACTTGAGTGCTCTCCTCCCTCTCCTCGTCCATCATTACTCTCCTCTCGTCCTCCTTCTCCCCTCCACTATCACAGCTTGTTTCCCCCCCATCCTCCTCGCTGCTCTGCCTCTCGAGCTCCACCCTCACTCTTTCCTCTTTGGCTTCCTCTCTTTTCATCTTCCTTTCCACACATTCCTCCTTCTTCTCTTGCTCTTTCCTCAGGCTACCTTCCTGCTCCTCTTCTTTAGTCTCTAACCTCTGCTCCTCCTCTAGTTCCATGTTTATCTTCGTCTCCACTCTCTTTTGTTTTCTCCTCACACTTCCCACATCGGTCTCTGCCTCCAGCCGAGCTCTCAGCTGCTGCTCTCTGCGGCTCCATTCCTCCTCCAGCCTTTGGTACATGTGAAGGGAGAAGTGCCAAGCCCCATTCTCCTGCAGCATATCCTCCACTTTACTCAGCAGCTCTCGCACCTGCTCCTGCTCTCTCTCCTTTCTCCCACTTGCCTCACCTTCCATGTTCTTCTTTCCCATTCCTTTGTCATCTTTCCTCTGCCATGTCCCTTCCTGTTTCCTTCTACCTCCACTCACCTCCTGCTTTAGTCTTTCATTCTGGCCAATGATGGCTGCCTTGTTATCCAACACATGGTATCAATAGTGACACTTATCCATTAACCATTGTAAGGGAGGGCCCGCTGATTGGATGTGCTCCTGCACGCTTCGCCCTTGTCCCCTCAGCCAGTCTCCAAAGGTAAACAATACCATTGTGTGTCTCCAGACTCCTGAGGTCAAGATCTCCATCCTCTTCTCCACAACTCTCCTCTCAGGTTCAGTGAAGTCCAGCAGAGGGATCACTAACAGAATAACATGAGGTCCTTCAGGTCCACACAGATCCAATGCTCTCAGTAGTTCAATTTTCTCCTCTCGGGGCACAGACTCCTTAGACAAACCCCAACCTCGTGCATCCACCACGGTCACATGACGTCCAGCAGTGACAGAGCTGGCAGCTGTGCTGGTCCCACCTCCTCTGGTGTCAAAAACCCGCCCATAGCCCAGCAGGGTGTTACCAGAGGAGCTCTTGCCTGTCCGTCTGGGACCAACCAGCAAAACCCTAAGTTCTTTGGAGGCTGGTAGAAAGAAAGGGGAACTTTTAACATGACATGTAGCATTGTCTCTTTTCATTATAGATTGATCAATCACTGACGATAAGATAGCTGAGTGGAAGAAGTGAATCTGAACCACTCACTGTTCCACTGCAGATGACTCATATCCATCTCATTATCTGAGATTTACTATCATTTTTAGGCTTATTTCTTGCTTTTCTTCCCTCTTCACTCTAGTTTCCATAAGAAGTGATTAAATCTAGAGCTGATTGCTGTGCATCAAAGTCCTGCCAACTAGTTAGGTTGGTTCAAAATGCAGAGAATGAATTCTGAAAAACCATTGCACTAAATTGTTATGACTTAAGTCTTTGTGAAATTATTCAACAAATTTGTACCTCAGGGTTAAAACTACACTCACCAACAGGACCAGGTGTACTCCAGCTTCCCATTGTGGTATTCTGTCGTGTGGATGATTCTTAGAGGCTCTGGGTGTAATATCCCTCCACGGTAATGGCCTAGGATTCCTGAATCCTATGATCTACAACTCAAATTCTTGTTTGAGTACTGTCTCGCTGGCTGCTCTGTCTTCCTCACTTACTTAGTATCTGATGGCGCTGATGCACTTTCCTCTTATCAACTCTTCTAACGTAAGCACCTCCTAGTTTTATTGCTGACTCTGAGGAACATAAAACTATCAAACTTTGTTATGATTCCTATCTTTCAGGAAGTCTGCGATTGACGTCTGAGGCTTTATTGCTTTATAGAGTTATTTAAGCTTTTCGTCAGCATCTATCATTGTTAAACTAGAGTCACTCACTGTTGTAGGTTTTGATGAGCAACAGGGAGTTTATTTACCACAGTAGGACTAAACGATTCGTTTATAGAGGCTGTATAGATGATTTTGTTGCATTACAGCAGAATTGAGCTTGTAGAGTTGCGTCTATGACATGAGAAATGTTTCTAGTACATTCTGATACCACAGTAGATGCGTGGTTACTAAGAAGAGTCTCAAAACACAGGGGCAATAAGGTAATTGCTGGATGTTACATTCTTGAGTGATCAACAGTAATAGCTACATGGAGTAATTCATGCATTAATTATTAGACCCGGTCTCTTATATGCTCTTATATGCCTATAAGTGTGTGTGTGTAGAGAAAACTGTTACTGGTGTATTTTATGTTACTCCTGCATCTATAGCTATTCTCTACATGGCAGGTTGGTACATTACAGCAGCATAGAACATAATTTAAACAATTTGACATATGTTTACATATAGACATCTGAAAATATATGTAAATATGGATTTCAAAAAATTGGACATGTATAACGAGTTACACTAAATCAAATCAAAATGCAGTAACTTTGGGGTTAGCCATTCAAACATCACAAAAAACCTTAAATAAAACAAACCAACAAACAATAAAGCAATA
The DNA here is from genome assembly GCF_001640805.2 of Lates calcarifer. Lineage (NCBI taxonomy): Eukaryota > Metazoa > Chordata > Actinopteri > Centropomidae > Lates > Lates calcarifer. The sequence goes on along the minus strand of NC_066836.1, from coordinate 16,011,756 downwards.
AATTAGTGTCATTTTAAAATCTATTACCATACTATAAATAAATAAATTACGTGATGTAGTATTAACACGCCCCTCATCTGACGTGTTGAATTTCAGCTTGTCCAGTCTCCCACAGTCATAATAGTTTTAGCCTTTATAAAGCTGCAGGCCTCTCACATTTTACACGTGTTGAGGCTCTTCCACATGATTTGTTTCTCTGTATTTGCTGGTATCCCTCTCTCCCCTTCTCTCTCTCTCTCTCTCTCACACACACACACACTGAGGGCTCACGTTTTGTCCGTCTGCTACCTTAATCTGAGCCCGTGCACCTCACAGATTATCGTTTACTCCGACTCTGAATGTGTGTGTTTGTGCATGTGCAAGGTGTCATTGTTATATCAGAACTACCAGTAACGTGCAGTACGAAAGTCATTTAGAAACTATTTCAATGTCATTTATTTTTCCTGTGTTCTGTATTTGAAAGAAGTTTAAAGGGCCACTCCAACAAACTTATACATGAGCTCAGCTTGTATAAAGTTGAATTAAGTTTTCATCCTAAATCCAAAGTTTTTGGAGATTGATCCACTCTATTTAACTTAATAGAGTGCAGTACTAAAATTAGTGTAGTACCACTTTAAATAAAGGTCCATGCTGAGTGTCTGCTACATGTATTTGTGATGAAATGCAGTAATTTACCTCTGTGTATCCACCTGCCTCACCAACATCCCTCACTATGTGATTTCCAACATTACTCAGAATGACTCTGGGCAATTTCCACACAGCAAGTATAAACTTGTTGCAGTCAGCTACAGTACCTGTGCTTCAGATAGAAGTGGAGGTGAGCATTAGTGGTATTGACACATGATATACAGCTGTATTCTACTCTAAAGTGAAGGTCTTCTACTTCTTCCTGTAAATTAGCTGATTTCTAATTTAAAACCAGGGAGGTGGAGTGTTACACTCCAGTGTAAAGTTACATCTTTCTGTCTCTTCCCCTTCTGCCTCCTTTATCTGTCTCCCTTGCCATGTTTTCCCCTTCCCATCTTCTTTTTCTGCTGCTTTAGAGTGTGTGAGTGAGCAAACACCCAAATAAACACCCACTCTGACCTGACAGGTAAAGCCGGTGAAGGATCAGCCAGGGTGTTTTATCTCAGTCTGTCTCCAACAGGCTGAGGCTGGTGGTGAGAGCCTTCCTGCTGCGTGTGCACACGTGTGAGAGCTCATGCTTGTGCACGTGTGGTTTTCCCACCTTCATCTACACACAATCCACTGAAGCTACAGCAGCGGGAGGAAAGTTCTCCCCCCACGTCTTTCCTGTTTTCCACCTTTATTAACTTTTCTCTCCTCCCTTTGTGTGTTCTGTTTTAATCTTTTGCTCTCTGATTCCCTCTTTATCGTCTTTGTGTGTTTGACTTGCTTTGCTTTTGTACGTTTGTGTGATACACACACAGTCAGCTTTCCTAATTGTCCATATAATTAGGTGACCTTGTCTAATGAGGCTGCCTATCAGTTTTGTTCTCTCCTGAAAGGCTTGTTTTCTTTAATCTGCATTACCATACACACAGGAGATTTTTAGTAGCAACTACTGATCTAAAAAACGAATGTCTGCCTGCACAGTAAACATGAATGAGTGACAAATTATTACAAATAATTCCTCATTATTTTATTCTAATTACAGTTATTTACTGGAAGCAGTGATTTAGATGGATAGCATACATATGCGAAAGTGTTATACTGCTGTTAACCTTGAGTGTAAATCTGCTATAATGGGTTCTCTGTGGGTTTGTCAGTACAAGCATCTTTTCCATTGTTATTCTAAAAATACTAATTTCAGCTCTAAGCGTCGATATTTTCTGTTCACCTCATCTTATAAGGATTTACCATTTAACTATTTACACTGATACTTACACTCTGTCAGACCGTGAACAAGTTATCTTCACCAGTGTCAGTATGTTTTTTTTTTTCCTTCAAATACATACTATCAAAATGTCACAGTGGATCAACATCAGCAGTTTCTCTGCAGATTATGCACAGGGACGAAGGATGGTTTATCATGTTTGTGAAACTGGCATGTAAGCAGGAATTTTAATTGAAGGTTGTGCTTAGTAAATTATGCCAACAGATTTCCTCTAATATTGACATTTTTATGAGTAAGGTCCACCTCCCTGCAGTTTGTAACAGTCAAGGATATCTGAGGGTCAGACTGCCGGCTGTGCTCTCTCCTTTTCTCTATTTATCACCCTCTCTCCTCTTTGTGTCCATGCTTCCCTCTCATCTCACGACCTCTTAACATCTTTCTCTACTTCATCTCCTCTGCTCTTTTCTCCTCTTCTTCACCTCAGTCCTCCTCCTCTTCCTCCTCCCCCACTCTCTTTATGTTTCTACCTCTCCTTCACATCCTTCCTCCCCCCTGTTTCTCTTATCACTCTGCCTCTCATCCCAGAGGAGACAGTGAGCAGTGGATTTACAGTAATGCAGGATGGTAAAGAGAGAACAGGGCTTTAAAAAGAAACAGCACCATGGCTTGTATTACCACCAACTCCTCTCTAGTAGCCAGCTCTACCCACAGTGCCCATCTTTCTGTGTGACACTAATGTGGCCACTAAGATATGACTCATACCACCGGAACTGCACAAACAGTTTAAGCATCAAAGTTAGCTTTAGCCAAATATCTCAAGATGGAGTTTGCTCAGGGGGAGGACTTCAGAACCAAAAAAAAAAAAAAAAAAAGGATTTTCACACCCTCCTCCCCTAAATCTGTGTGGGACGGACTTAGTATAACTATGTTTGTAGCCATTAGTCCTCCCACGCTGTGGCTGCATCCTTTTTTAGTACAAAAGGGTTTTCTAACAAATCCTCTGTGGATTGTAGCAACAATGCTGTGTTAGTTCTGCACAGCGGCTGCTTCAGTGTGTCTTTAAGTGTGATTTTGCTAAAAAACTGGCTGTGTGTTACACAATGTGCCGGGGGAAGAAGATACAGGACACCGCCGGAGGTACATTAGTTATGGATAATGCAGACTTCCCTTCCCTGTGAAGGACGTTGGTGTTTGGCAGAGTTCAGCGTCTCGTGTGTTCGAAAAAGGAGGATGCTGTACTCAGAGAGTAAAAGATACACCTCCTGCTAATCCCTCCTTTGTTGCGCTGTTTTTGGTTTGAGTGAGGTTTGAAAATGTTCTCTTTGTTGTGGCATGAGGATGAACTTAAAACTCAATGACAATGCAGCTGTTTATGTTCAGAATTAACCTTCTTGCAGTTACATTAAGCTGTTTTTAACGGCATTGCTGCCCTCTGTTAGTAGATCTGATATCCTGGCTTCATATTTATTAAGTGGCATTGTGATGTTCTACACACAGTATTAGAGTCACAGTCTAGGGTGTACATACACTAAGGGCCATAGACCGAAGTTGAGATTAGCCACTGGTTGGCCACTTTGTTTGCATTTGTGATCTACCAGTTACTTTATCGTATTAAGATTCGAGGCCTCCAAACACATTTTTCCCTTACTTTTCCCGTCCAATGACATTTCAACACACTATTTTTTCCCCTGGACTAGGTCTCTATGTCTGAACAGTCCTTCCTCAGCAACAACTAGCCTATTTCATATTACTTATTTATTAAATCAGGTTGTACCACTACAACTTGAAAAATGTCGTAAAGTTAATAAGTAATGTGTAAATCTGTTGCAAGGGAACATCAACAGTGCTCTCCAATCAAGAGCAATGAACTATGTAAACACATTACAATTGTAGAGGCGTAAAAGATATTATTTGTAAATTTAGGTGTTACTTTATTTCATTTATGTCCGCCTACATGTAGAAGAATGTGTCTTTCAGAGTTAGTTTTATTCACACAGTTTAGAATATGTGGGAAATGTCATTACAGTGACCTAACAAACCTGATTTAACTTACTGCTAATGCAGTATGTTGTGTTATTTTTGTGAAATATGATTTAATGTCAGTTCAGTCAGCTACACAGGAGGTTATGGGTGTAAATATTTAGTACCAACTAATCTCTACAGAGGAGTTGGTTTGTGTGTTGCAAATCACTCAGTAAAACTTGACATTAGAAACAGGCAAAGTTTGAACATATGAACAGCTGTTGTCACCAGCTCCTGAACTCCTCACATTTACAGTTGGTGTTATGGATTGGCAAAGAGCCTCTGCACAAGATTTAACTAAAAGGCCTCATTCTTTAGTCAGTATGACAATTAAAACTATAGCAGAGAGCCACTGAAGTGGCTAACTAATTAGCTAACTTATCTGCCTTTTGTCAAGCACAGGCCACCATGCACTGCCAGGGGCATGCTTCTACCTGAAGATGAAAAAATACATCTACTGATTTTGCTGCCTTGAAGCAGATATAAACGTGTCTCACTACTAGAAAAGCATAAAACATCTGTATAAATCTGCTGAGATTTAGAAAGAAGTTCAGATGGATATTATTAGCAGCTCACGTGCTAAAAACGGTAGTGTCTTTATAGCTCAGAACTGCTCTGATGGTTACACACAGGTTAAACCCGAAGATCTTGAGATGCTAAATCTCTTATATTAACACCTGCCATGCAGCTGTTTGTTTTTATTAGCGTGTGAACTCTTGTAACATTTCTTTGCCTTAAAACAGACAGATATTAAATCCATGCGACTACAGCTGGATGGCATTTTGAATTTTTTTGATACTTTGAAGTTTCAGTATCAATGCCAAACCTCAGGAATATAAACATGTTTTTCTTACCAAACCCTTGAGTTTATTAAACCAGTGGAAGCTTAACTTAACAAAAAAACTTTGCATTAACAAAATTGTGTAAAAATAGTGTGGAAAAGAGTGTGATTTAATTCAGAAAGTGACAAAACTAAAAAAAGTTCAAATTTGAGCAAGCACTTGGTGCCAGCTATCAGTACTTTATGGATTTAAATATTTGCCACAGACACATTTGATTGGCACCAGGAAGCAGAGAAGCTCAACACCCAGCCCTAGATGTGACTGTACTGGGATTACAGTGTTCATCCTTGATCAAGCTCAAAGCCTTTGTATCTGCATAACAAGGAAGCATGTGTGCTTTTTTTTGTTTGTTTGCTTCACACCGTCTCAGTTTTTTTCTGATCTTTCTTGATTTGTAGATGTTTGTGTTTGTCAGTTTGATTTCCTATATTCGTGACCTTGCATATAAGTCTGCTCTTGTGTGTCTGTTTGTCTACCTGTCAACATCTTTACAAGACAGGTTTGTGGATTTCCTTTATGTAAATGTTTGTTCTTGTTTCATATTTACAGGAAAACACGCTGCAGTGGGCGAATAGTGTGACATTAGATTAGGAGAGAAAAATATCTGCATTGGTGAGAAATGTGCCAGAGGTCACATTATTGAGCTGTGGGTAGTTTTAAACTTTTAACCATTTGATCACAACATGTGCACATACACATGCGTATGAGCAGACACTGGGGTCGTACATTAGTCATAATTTTACCACTGTTGGCATGTGAAAGCCTTGTAATTACAGTTTTGTTCATTTTTTTTTATATTATATTGACTTTAATTAAAGGATTAAAGGATTACATGCTCCTCTAAATTCTTCAACCTCTGGGGCTTTGAAGCACCTCCAAAACCGGGTGGATAATGATAAAAACTGTATTGTTATCAATAGCTAAACACATCCACCTGTTTTTCCTTCTCTTGTTGACATTTTGGAGATGATGCAGTTTTCGCCCGATAGTGATGGTCTCTAATGTGCAAGGAAAGATCAAACACTCTGACCTTGAAGAGTATAAAAAGGGAAGAGGACGAAAGAGCTCCAGAGAAGAAAGCAGGCAGAGGAATTTTTTTCTCTGCAGGTGGAAAAGCACTGCAGGAGGAAAGACAAGAGAGGTGTATTGTTACAAGTGAGATGGGGCTGTGGCAAAAGGAGGGAGCAAGATGAGAGAAAGAAAGAGGAGAGGATCGTGTTTTCCTGAGCCGTCTCTTCTATTCGTAATGTGTGTGTTTGTCATCTCCAGTCTCTTCAGTTCATACAGTTTAAGACGTTACCCAACCCATTTTTTTTTTTATTTAAAAGGTGCTATATGTAAGATTTTGCTATTGGTACATAGCTGACATTAGCATCAATGGCAGTTTACTTACCAGTCTAGAGGAAATGTTGCAAGTTTAGCATCAAACTTCATTGCTTTACTCACCAAGAGCTGTGTCCAGAGGTGGAAAACAACACCAATGTTCTGGCTCTAATCCTATCACTTCTTTTATTCTATTGAACCATGCTAACCAGCTAGCCCCAGCTAACCTCTTGTACTGTAAATGCAGCAAGCTCTTGGCAATGACCATCACCACATCCCAATCCCAGCAAGAAATTATGTTTGGCAGCAGAGAAAACATTTAAATAGCCCTTTTAAAGTTGACAAGCTGACAATATCAGCACTGTAATCTCTGTGAATAGGCACTAACAACAATTTGTTATATTCCATTGGTCACATAGGTCGTTAACTAGCTGTGGGAACCAACATTGTTAGCTGTTGTTTAGTCTCATCTGTGATTTTAGCTCAATGTTTCTCTTGTTGCTTACAAAAGGGGGAAGAGGAACACATTGTATCAACCTTGCTAGCAATGGTGGCTCTCAAATGTCAATCGCTGACATGGGAACCGCTCAACCAGAGGCTTTTATCTTAGACTATTTCCACAAATGTGTCCAAAAACAACTTAATCCTTTTTTTAAAAAAAAAATGGCCAGTAGCTGCAGTGTCATCATAGTTCACCATCTCCTAATACAAAAAGTAAGGACTTCGACTTTAAGCATTTCTTCTTTTCCTCTGACTCTGTTTCTAGTTTTTCCTCTTAAACTCACTGATCATCTGTCAGGATTTATTTAGCTCCAAGCCCTCCCTCCTGGTCAGTTTTTACATCCATCATAAAAGTGATGCTGCCGTTGCCATTTTCACCTTCTTTCCCATTATCATTGTCTACAGACAATAAATCCTGCTCTGCGCTGCTGTGTGCTGCATCTCATTACAGGCGTCATGTCACATTGTGTGCCCCTATTACTTCTTGTTCCCATTGCAGCAGACCTGAGGTCACGATTCATATCCATATAAAATGTCTCATCAGGGAAGCGGTTCTTCACTTGCTGAGATCACTTCACACATGGTGTCAGTCTGACATTGCCAAGTAGTCTTCATCAGTCACCCCCTCACAAAATTTATAGAGGCCTGTCACTTCTGTGTAAATGGATCAGTCACAACAGATTGCGAGGAGGAAACAACTGGTTGCTGAAAGGTTGCTGGTTTGATTCCCAGTGCTGCCAACATTTACCTGAACAAGGGCTTAGAAATGAGGAGGAGAGAAAGCACTTAATGTGAGTCACTTTCATGATCTTCTTTGAAGAAATTTTTGTAGTAATGGGTCAGCTTTCCCACAGGGGTCATTCAGGATTAATCTTGCAGCTAAACTAACAAATATTAATTCAGCTCTGGGGAGATCAGAGGAGGACAACACCCTAAAAACAGACCTTATCTTACCTGAGCCCATATTGACAACCAAAATCTCAAATCAAAATTCAACTTTTTCCTAATAATATTGATTCCACTTGGAAAAAGGAGTAATAATTCACTGAAGACACAGTAATCCACCATTAATGATACATTAGGTCCATTAGGTATTGTGTTAGCATCTTGTTCATCTTAAAAAAACTGAACAAACATAATGGAAAGTGATGTACATATGATAAACTACAGCTAGATTTCTTCACCCACAATGATGATATTGAGTCCTGCAGCATTTTGAAGCATGATTCTTCTTAATGCACTGAAAAGTGTAATGATGCAGAGGTAAATGACCTACTGCTGATCATCTGCAGTGAATCTCCTCATTAGCTTGAGGAGATACTTATAGGATAAAACGTGAGAGAAAATGTGTCATTAAGAGTGAAATCTCATCATTAATGCACTAAGAATTCCAATAGAAGTTATTAAACCCAGCTAATTACTTGTGTAATGCAATACAGGCTATTATATAAATCTGGAGGGCAGCGGATGATTAATGTGGAGATGATTCCAATTTATAGCAAATAGTAGCTACTGGATCACCTAAAGCTAAATTTATATTATGAACTAGGTAATACAGTACTTCCTCTTGAGCCCACACCTTATGCATTATACTGTAAATACACAACACACTGTAACACATGGGTAATGCATATAAAAGATGGTGTAATCTTTTCTAATGTCTAATAAACCACTCTTATAAGTATGATTACATTATTTATAAGGTTAAAAGTAAGGTTTATTATCCATCTCTCCATTTTTCAGAGGTTTAAGGTTAAAATCAACTATTTTTGTGCTAACAACAAATCAAATCACTACTTGTATGTGTCTATAATGAACCCACTGATAATTTTCACTTGACATTCAACAGCTCTTTGTGGCTGTTGTTAGGTCTGCATGTAAGTCATCTATAAGATATCTAAATGCATAATGATAAAGCTTGTAGAAGCTATTATAATGCATTAGGTAATCATTAAAATTAATTATGAAGGTATTAGTAATACATTATAGATATGGGCTCCATAAAAAAGTATTCCTGATATTACCTGGCAGACAAAGCAAGACTGAGATTTCAGGAGTGGAAGGTAATTAAGTTTGCTTTGGCTATATAGACATGTCCAGTACAACTAGTGAATTTCTACTATTTCAGTCTACTTTTCACATATTTATTACTTTAAGTTGTCCAAGTGTTTTTCCCAGAGGGCAAGACAGGAAGAGAGAGAGGGAGACACACAAAACTGACCGTAGCTCTCTCCTCTGAGCAGCCACAGTGTTTTCTGCTCAAACTGTCTCCACATAACTGAGCGCTAATGAGTCTACGAGCGTGCTCAGATTAATTGGATTTGGTACAAAATTGCTCCCCGCGATAGGTACAAGCACACATCATGCACGCAAAGACACACACACACACACACACACATGCAGTCTTGTCTCCATGACAGGGTTCAGGGGACATTACATTAACTTACATTCATTTCCTGGAGACTTACTCTAACCTTAACCTTGACTACAACGTGACTAACCCTAACGCTTACCTTAACTGAAACCTAACCTTACACTAACCTTAACACACGTCTTCACTTTAAAATGTAATGATTCACATTATAGGGACTTTTTTGGTCCCCATAAGAAAGACATGTCCTCAGAATGTGACTGTGTAAACATATTTAGGTTCCCACAACATGAGTAATACCCAGACCACACACACACACACACACACACACAGAGAGAGAGAGAGAGAGAGAGAGAGAGAGAGAGAGAGAGAGAGAGACCTTATTCACCAAGATTCAAAAAATAAACCTCAAATTGACATTTTCATGTCCAGTCTGTGGTTTCAGTTCACCCCAATAGCCACTTTTCTCTCTAAGTCGGGGGAACAGGGGTATTTTTCCGCAGAAGAGCTAACGAGCAAAATGTGTGTGAGGGGAAAATGGAGGATTGTGTGTGTGTGTGTGGCTGTATAAACATCATATTTCTGTGTCTCCTCATACAGCATAGATCTCACGGTCATTCAACACCATGTTGTACTTTGGCTGACTTCTTCATAACTTTTGTGCGAGTTTAGTTTTGAGTCTACATACAATTAAAATTTTAAAGTATATAAATACTTTTGGCAAGAGCTGATTTAGCTTCATATTACATTCTCGTAACAAAAAAAAAGAAGACATTGGCCAATCAAAAGCAGGTGTCAGTAAACACTTCGTGCCTCTTTGGTCATCAGCCAGGGAGGCAGCAAAGTCAGCTTAGCATCACCGTTTATTTATGTTGGCTCTATATTCAGAGCTGTTAATGAGAGCCAGCTCTGTCGTTTACAAGCTGTAACTACATAAAAGTCTAACAGTAATCTGAATCAAGGTGAGCTGCTCTGCTCTTCATTAGTCATTCTGTTTGTGTTGAGATACATTAGGGCTGAAATGATAAGTCGATTAATTGGTCAACCAATCTCTGGAAAACAACAATTCCGATAAGCAGCTCATTTTGGATGTCATTTATCAAATATGTCAATTAAAGACACTTCTAATTATTTGCTGTGGTACAGAATTTTTCCCCCCTAATATTATGTTTCACTGCTCTTTAAAGGGAAATGACAACCAACCAGTCTTAGCTTATCTACTGAGCACAACTGAGGACATTACTTTGGGCTCTGAGAAACTGTCATGGGCATGTTATAGACTACAAGAAGAATTTGTCAAAATATAATGAAAATAATCATTAATTGCAGCCTTAATGTACATGCATCATCTCATGTGAGTAACTCCTCTGCAGCTGACTGTATCTGATGTTGATGCCACTCAGCCATGGTACAACAGCATTCATCCACAGTGTATCGTATTAACATGAGGAGAGCAGCTCTCACAATGGCCGCATAATTGAGAGTCAAAGAGAGGTCAAACTAAAAATCAACACCGACGTCGTGTCATCGTGACTGTGCACAAGTGAGTAACAGTTTTTCTGTGGCGGGCGTGGATGAGCATTAATGTACAGTCACATCACAAGGACATGTAGATGAAGTTGTGTGTGTTTGTGTAGAGGCTGGGCTGCACTCTGTCCTGTTGGTTTGACCTTGAACACACACACACACACACACACACACACACACACACACACACACAGCGGCACAACCACAGGATAAGGTAGTAGAGGACGTCCAGAATGACAACAGGTGATGGCTGTGTGTGTTCTAAACAAGAACAGCAGGGAGATGCAGACTAATAGACTAGCTGTGCTTTGATGTCACTCAGGGTCCTCACAAAGCACTTCACACCTCGAAATTATGATCCGCACCTCTAATTACAGCCTGTTTCAAGATAAACACATTATCTCAGAGGATATCTTCACTAACAAAGAGTCTGTTGTTCTGCAATTTTACACATTTGCCCTTAAGGTTCTCTTCTGTTTTTTATACCTGTTACAATCTGTATCTCTGCTCATGATTGTTTTTGAATGTGTATTTTTCATCTCTCCTCCTCAGTTTTCACTGTTTGTCTCCCTCCTTCCATTGTTGCTGTTCGTCTTCCTTTTTTTTCCTTCCTCTCTGATGGTTGGGTGCCATTGTGTTGTCGTGGGGGTCACTCAGTTCAGAGGCTGTTCTATGTACAATACAGTGCAGTATGCCATGCGTGCATATGGTACAGTATGTGAGAGTTTGGTGGGTGAGGGGGTTGGTGGGTTGTTGGATCACGGAGTTCATTTTTGATAATATCTCCCTCCCTCCCACTCTCCTGTGCTGTGTAATTAGGCCAATCAGACATGGTCATTACTATTAATTGAAACTGATGATACTATAAAATCCATGTGGACACTCACTGAATGGAGAGGGACAGTAGATGATTGGCTTGTGCTTACTTACTGGGTTTGATGGTAGAAAAAAGCACAAACAATTAATATCACTAGACATTATGATTATTATTTTAAAGAATGTGATTCAGTCATGACCTCTTATCTTCTCTATTTCAGATATGTTTTGAGATACAGACAAGTCAAGGCTTATCATTATCTAACTTTGTTGCCAGATGAAACACTGATGAGAACAGAAATGATCCGAGTTGGAATTTACAAGAACCGAGCCAATGAAATCATTGAGTCACATTTATCTGTAATTCATGCCACTACACTCCCTTTTCAACTGTTAAAAACAACAGCTTTTAGCGCATAAGCATTTCCTCTTCTGGACTTCAGCTAATCTGCTGGCAGTGATGTCTTGTTACTTAAACTGGAAAAAGAGACAATCTTCTCTCGAGAAAAATTTGAAACTGCTACCTAAATGTATTCTACATTTTTTCTACATTCTACTTTTTTTTTTTTTACTTTTCTTTGCTCATTGCTATTAAAAAGAGCAAAGAAAAGTTAAAGGTGTTGAAGTTTCAGTGTCAGAGCTCAGCCAAACAGGACCATGTATGTGATGAAACTGCAAACTGGTATTCAACCATACATCTCTGCCAAGCTAAATTCAGCCAACATCCATGCCTATTTATTGATCAGCAAGTAAGTTACCACAAGACTGGCAGTTGGATGTGCTCGGTAACATCAAATTGAGTGTTCATATGACTATGAACCAAGAGACAGCACATTTAAGACAGGTTTCCTCTAAAGCACTTCAGTCCTTCCTCCTCCACCTCCTCCACACTGTGGCGTGTGTGTCCTGCAGCTCAAACCACTGCCTCCAGTATCTGTTACCTCCCTAACCATCATGTAGAGGTGAAGGTCAGTGAAGAGGCTGACCAGGACCAGGAGTACAACATTTTTGAGCAAATTATGATATTTATTTTTTCAATTTGATTAAAATCTTTTCAGTGGCGTCAGAGGAAGTCAGAGTGACAAATGCTTTCCTTGCTTCAAAGTAATGTGTCTGTATAAGCTATTAGAAACAGGTGATTGGTGGCATATGTGTATAAGGAGGAGGTTTGAATATTTAAAAGGCGTGCATCATCTCTCTCTGCTCCTCTATTTCTCATTCATTCATGCATAACAAATATAAAGATGTACTATGCATGTATAAAAGACAGAGGTGCACGTATAAACACAAACATGGAGGCAAATCCATTCAGAACACACTGCATGCAAAAACAGTCGTAAGTCACACTTATGAATAATACACCAGTCATTTTCTAAAGTGTAATCCTCACAGACGTCTGCAATCCTCCCCTAACTTTTAAAAATCTTTTCTCTCCTTCTCTCTAGCTGAGCCTCTTCCTCTAATGGACCTGTGTCGGCGTGCAGCCCGCCTGGCCTTGGGTCGGGAGCGGCTTCAGGAGATCGAGAGCCTCCCTCTGCCCCAGTCCCTCAAGAATTACCTCCAATACCAGTGACTGACACCAGCAGAGCCAACTGGGAATACATGGACACAAAACCAGACCACCGGAGAGTCTAAAGATGGATGGATGAGAGAAATTAATTAAAAAGATGCAAAAAGGGGGATGATGGATGGGAGAATGTCCACAGCTCAGCAAAAGATGGATTTATACAAGAGTGGTGGATGAACTGACAGTGGAGGTCCAGGCTTTCACACAGAGGATAGGACAGCACCAGCTTCTCTTGGATTCTGAGCTGCTCTTTCATTTGTTTTGGACTTGAAATAAATTATTGATGATGGTATCCCAACAGCATCTCACTCATCCAGAAAGAAAGCCCATCCCCTGATGGCACGGTGTGGTTAAGTGGTGAAAGAGATGGTAAGATGACCGCCGCCACCTAGTGATGAGAACGAAAACTGCGCACAGAAAGCACACTAATCCTATCCCTGGAGGCCTTTCTGACGTACAGTCAGTGACCATATCATTGCTGTTGGATACCATAGTGTGTATTCATGGTCTCCACTGGCACAGGTGACAGGCTGCAGAGTCTAGACGTCCAAGAGGATTTTAGCACTAATGTTTTTATGTGATGACTCGGGGCCTGACCAGAAGCTCACACTGCATACACAGTAGAATGGAAACATGGCTGCAGGGTGTAAGCAAAGTTTAGCACAAGAGACTTATCTCCTGGCTTTATGCAGGCATTTGGTGATTGTTAAGCCCTTTCCAGACATGGAATAAGTGACACCTGTCAGTTCAAGTACAGAGTTGAAAAGTAAGGAAGGAAGAAAAGTGCATCTGTGATAGATTTTAAAATTAATTTAGCCACAAGTCTTAATGATTGTCAGATTTCATCATTTATTAGTATTTTTTTTAATTCTGTGGCCTGTTTCATACTGTAATGTCAAACAGTGCACACGCACATGACAAGACGTCATATTTGGATGCTTGTTTGCTTATATAAAGCATTTCTCTATGTCATTTCATCCATGCAGTTAGTTTGAATAAAACCTGAAACTGAGGGTTTAACTATGACGGTTCAAGGTTTTTCTAACCTCTTTTGCCCCCTGCTGCAAAGGGAAATAAATTTTTTTTTTGGCCTGACATTAGAATAATCTCAATAAAATCTTAAAAATGTTAAATGTTAATCTTAAAATATTTCTCTAAAGCTTTTATAATTTAATAAGTATTCATCAGAGTTGAAAAGAATGTGTTTAGGTGTTAATTATTAAGAATTAAACTTGTAGATTAGGTGACGTTTGATCGCCAATAACAAAACAATCCACCAATTGTTGTCAGATTTTAACACAAATGTTGCTTAATTATGATTGGTGGATGGTATGTGACATCACATTTTCCTCAACAAGCCCTGCCCACTTCAAACCACGACAGAAAATCACACCGAAGATGAAAAACACAAATCTCTAAATGTGAAATAACCAAAACTGCCATCTCTCAAAGTAAGAAGCTTAATGAGAAAATACTTGTAATCTCTTTATGTGCACACTTTGTGCTGCTGCAGCCTTTACATTAATGTGATTCAATTAAGACCTGCAGTGTGTGGGAAGTGTTGGAGTAGTGGTACCAGGTCCAGCTTATTAAGACTGTCGTCATGGCTTTTACACAAGGAGCTGCATGTCTGAAAGGGGCTTCATCACAGAAACAAATGGGACAAAACTGCCTGCTGTTAAAAGAAGTGTTAAGTTGCACTGAGAAACATTCCTCACAGGACACTAAGTCACGTATTATGATGTCAGTCATGACCAAAGTATTTCATACTAAGCCATGGAGTGTACGAGTGTGTCTGTAGGAGCTGTAGGTCGTGGCCCGCCGCAGTTTAACTAGTGCTAACATGCTGTTGGCAGGAAGAGGAGCCTCACCTGTTGTTTGTAGCACCCTGCTGTAGCTCACTGGTACCAGACAGTATCTGTCTGCTGTCCGCACAACTGTCTTAATGACCACAAACAAACAAACAAAAAAAAAACAGGACCAGATCTAGACTCACTGGATCCACAATAGAAGCCTGAGCAGAACATAGGAACATTACTGCTAGTGCTGTGGCATGGCAGATATGTTTTTGGCTCAGAGTAGGATGCAGATGACCAATGCACAACCACACGCACGCGTGCACACACATATACACACACATCATGTTTTCTTTCCTAAAAAAGGCTTGAGTCACTTTTTTTTAACTTCTGAGTTTGTATCCTGCATTATTATTATTATTATTATTGTATTATTATTATTAATATTATTGTGAGTGTGGAATCTGATTCTGATGATGATAGGATGATGATAATGATGAGGATGAGGATGATGTTGATGATATTTACTTATCACAAGCTAGCTCTATGTTTTTTAACTGATCAGTGATGGTTACATTCAGGTAAATGTAATGCAAAAATGCTGGTGATGAAGGGAGAGAGAAATCAAAACTAGTTTCTTCAATGCTGCTTTTATTATTATTATTATCATTATTTCTATTATTATTATTACTATTGTTTTTATTTGTGATGGTGGTGGTCTTACCTCTGTTTCCATCAGTTAACATGGGGCGAAAAAGGACCATTTCTGAAAAGTAGTAGAATGTATGGACACGCAGTTGAGATGTCAACAATGTGAATAAAAGCCAAGTGAATTTGATAAATGTCTCTAAAATATTATTTGTGTTTCTTTCCCCTCACCCTCTCAAGGCTAATTTTGGGTCTAAAAATATCACAGCTGATAATTGCTAGGAATGCTTACAAAAATATACATATTAAAGTCATCCAAAATAAATGTGACTATTATAGAAACAGACAGAGCTGTAGTAAGATGCAAGAGCCTGATGGTTCAACTGGGGCGGACACAATTTCACCATCTTTAATTGTGTCTAAGGGAGCATTTAATCCATGGAGGGAAGCCTTGGCGAAGAAAATTGGGCCGTGAACTACTTGGCTATAAGTTCTCCCAATTGTCAAGTGTGCAGTTTCCACTTCAGGATGTAAACAGCTAATGCACAGCTCATCAGCTCCTGCAGCTGTAAATATAGCTCACACTCCCACACTCAGCCAGAGAGATATTGATACGCTCAAAGTGTCAAAGTACAAAAAACTGCAGGGCACCACAGAATGAAAGTGCAGACGTTAGTGAGAGCTGGTGTGGTTGCAGGCTTCATATTTCTGCTGCACAATGTGGGATCAGACTCTCACTAGCATCATCAGGTCTGGCTCACAGTATCTAAAACACACAGGGGACTGGTGTTTGGGAAATCAATAGCAGACAGACAGTGTAATGATGCTCTAAACACTCACAGTTTAACAGGACCAGTAACACAGTCTTTATTTATTTTCCTCGTCACACACTGACATGAATACTCCGAAAGAATATCTGCTGCAGGACACAGGAGCTAAACACTGATAAGGCTGCACGAGACAGCACCAAGTGATTTATAACAGAGTTTTAAATCTGACGGCAGATGCCAGTAAACTAACAACAAATTTACTCTAAATAACGTGGGCAAGGTTGTAAACAAAAATGGAGCCCGGCTGCTGCCTGATGCAAGTGTCCGCAAAGCTGTAAATTATACTGCAGTGGTTGGCAGATAGAGACAGCTGAAGGATTTCCTAGTATAATTTCAATAAAAGGGGAAAAAACAACAGTACCTCAATTCAAAACAGAATAATTAAATGAAACAGATTACTTTTGATCACACTGAGTGGTGATTACTTAATAATTACATTTAAAGTGTGATAATGCAACACAAAGCGTTAATAGCTAATAGTAGGTTTTTGCCAAATGAGTATTAAAATAAGCATCTACTCTGTTAGCCCTCACAGACTAATGGAGAAAATGACATGCCCTCAGATACAATCCTATAACAACCACTGTACCTGTTTTGGCTTCCACAGTGAACAATGACCCACAATCAAAACTAATGGCTGACCCATGTTAACCAGCTTCTTCATTACATTCACTTTGCAAACAAGCAGCATCCTCCCTTCTCTGCTGCTTCTATTGTTTTTTTTTTTGTTTTTTTTTTTTGTTGTTGTTGTTTTTTGCACAGTTATAAAACAACAACATAAACAGGCAGATTTCCCAAATGAGAGCTCTGCTCCACCTTCTCTCAAACTGGCTGCACATCAGAGAGTCTAGTCCCTTTTTTTCTAAAAATGAAAGGTGAGAAAAATCCAATACTGCATCATAAAGGAAGGCTCTAATGGACATTTCATCATGATGATTTAGAGGATATAAAGTTAGTAAATGTACTAGTTCTTCAACATAACATACTCAAGTAAAAGTTCTGAATTCCAATTTACTTGCATAAAAAACCCCAGGTTTTTCCAGTTTATACCATCAGCAAAGTAAATTGATGTTTTTTCTTTTATACTTTGAGTATCATAATTGGAATTTACTATATACATAGAATTATTATCAAAACTAATAAGTACTCATAATGGATAATTTAGACTGTTGTAATATTATATATTCCAGTATTATTGGATTATTATTACAGATGTATTAACACACAAAATATAAATTTTGAGATGGAGCTAATTCGAACTACTTTACTGCTGTTGGTATTTTAATTTACAAGAATGTATTACATGTTTAGAAGACATGTTTTATCTGAAAAATAATAATAATAAATAATCAGTAACTGTAGCTGTCAGACAAATGTAGTGGAGTAAAAAATTAAATATAGCAAATGGAGTTACTCAAGTTAAATACAGGTGTCTGTCTGTCCAGACATACACACACACACATATACACAAAGACTCTGCTGCTGCCTTTGTCTCATGTCAAACATTTAATCCTAACACTTGCAAAAGGCAGCAAACTGCACTTTTCTATTCCGGGACTCTCACGGGAAGCTGAGGTGTGAAAAGGGTCCACAACACAACACACAACACATTTCTCTCCTGGGGTGGGCAGTTTGCCCTCAGAGTGACCATGAAAAACATGGATATTTTCCAAATCTTTCTGATAAACAAATAATTTTGAGTAATTGCAGAGTGAGCAGCAGTGATGTTCCTCAATATTTTGCCTCTCGGTCATCAGTTTTGACATAAAAAATGACTCACTCAACAAATGTGCTGAGACAAACAAACATTATGAGATGCCAATGTGGTTGTATGAGCCAATACGCTTGTCAGATGAAACTGTTGTGACTGTGACCATCTGTGTCTGCACGGGCTGTTCTGGCTCATCTACAGTACACTCACTGTACCAATAGAAACACTGAATAAATAAATCAAAGAGGGCAGAGGAGACTCCCTGTTTGCCTTAAAATCCAGAAAAATATCACGTTGTTGTGGAGGTGATGATATAAAAATTCCTCAGCTCCTACAATTCATCAACAAACAAGAGGAGGCGTGTGGATGGTTTCCACACAAAGACATGAGACATGAGGGAAACAAGGTCCTTCAGGAGTCCTGATAGTGAGGTTCATGTCACTGTTAATGGTTGGGTGTGTCACACAAGGGAAGGGTTGTATGCACGTATGTGTTTGAGAGTGCAAATATGTTGTGTGTGCGCATTCTTCAGTTTAATGTGCTCCACATATGGCATAAAAAAATACTGTATGTCCTCTTATCACGAGCCAAAACACACAAATATACACACTATGTGCATCATATGATGATGAATTTATCATTTTTTCTAATTTATCAATTAATGACTGACTCTCAGTCCAAAGATAGGATACAATCATCATTAAAAATAATGAACAGAGAGAAGCAGCAGATAAGAATGAGAAGGTCGATCCAACAACAAAATTTTTTCTGAATACACTGCTGAAATGATTAAGTGAATCACCATCACCATGTTTGCTGATATTCACTGCCACTAAAAAAACTGTTGGTGAGCATTACAGTACATTAAACTGACAAGAAAAAGGCCACGCTGAGCAGAAATATTTTCTTTGCTTCAGTTTAATTAAATCGATTAATCATTTGTTGCATAAATGTCAGAAAATAATGGAAAAACAGAGTCCAAAGCTACACCTCATGTTGTTTTGAAACACAAAAACACCCACTTTACTCTCGGACAACAAAGAAAAGCTTGAAAAAGCTGGAAAAAGTAACGATTGGTCGATTATCAAAATAGTTAAAAATCGACTAATCGTTGCAGCCAAAACAAATAAAAGCCATAATGAGTTCCCTATGGCCTGTATGGATGACAATCATGTTTCCATATCTAAACCCAGTGTGAAATCTCCATCTAAACACCTGAGTTTGCCAACAAGAAACCAATGAGAAGTCTCCCTCCAGGAGACACCAGTGACTTGCACGCACAGAACCAGTCCAAAGGGCATGACCCTCAACAAGGCCGCTGTATAGATCAACAACATGAAAGCTGACAGTCAAATATCAAACGCAAATCCACACGATCCAAAACCAGCAGCAGCTCTGAAACAACCCGAGCATTAACTCACGATACACACGTTTATAAAACCAGCGAGTACTTAGCTCTGTGAAGTGAAGAGCGGATCCTCTGTATCTCGACGGAGAATCGATCCTTTTCAGAGAAGATCCACATCCAAGAGCAGGAGAAACACCGGAAAACTCGTCTCATTCCTCCACAGAGTATCATACACACACAGTCCAAATCCATTTCTGAAGCGACAAGAACAAACTGTCCAGACGATTAGCTCCCTCCTGAAAACGCCTCACGCAGCAGGAGCGTTACAGGTGAACGGAACCCCGAGGGTTTAAATATCCCGCCTCCATCTCAGAGGGTGCGTTTGATTTATGTGTCAGTGAGTAGCGGATGACGTCCCTCCATTATTTTAGTCTACCATACGATTTCCTCTCTCCCTTTCTAGTCTTAAAGTTGTGTGTTTGTATCTGTAATAGAAGAGGTAAAAGTAACGTAACGAGATGCAAGATTGACAGTTGTTGTGAGGAGACACATACAGTATGAAAGCTGATCATTAAACACCCAGCAGCCTGTCAGAGATAAATCTGTGCTGGTTATTCATACTGCAGTCTAAATTTAGTTCAGTTTTTTTTTTCAGCAAATCTCTTTTAGATAAATAAATGGAAGAAGAAGGAAACAATACTAAGAGAGTCAATTGAGAGATTCTAGAAGAAAAGAAAGTAAAAAATCTACAACCTAGGAAAAACAAATTGCCAGCAGAAAGCTGAACAAAGTCAATAGCAGTTAGTCAACTAGAGTGTTATTGAACATGTGGTGCTCATCAGTTAAAAAGGCACATTAAGCTACTAATTAGCCGATTGTATTTCTTCATCCTCAGGGAGCCGCTGAGTGTGGAAATGAACAGTCAGCAGTGCTGTGAGCAGAGCTGCAGCACTTCAGCTGCACAAACTCTGAGCGTTTAATGGATAAACGCCAGTGAATGAAAGGCTCTGTGGGACTGACTGAAGATCAGGGATCCTTCAAATTTAATGTCAGGAATGTGATGCTAACCAGAAAGAAAAGTGTCAGTTATAAAAGAGAGATATTGTTACTGTTATTGTTACTGCAGAACGTTTTATGGGACTTAAATTTAAGAGACAAGCTAACCTTGCAATCCAAGTTTACCAATGTGAGTGTGAATGGTTGTATGTATTAAACCTTGTAGTTGACTGGCAGTCTGTCCAGGGAGTACCCTGCCCCTCGCCCAGTATCAGCTGGGATAGGCTCCAGCTCCCCTTCTAGCCTCACAGATAAGCAGTATAAATCATGGACGGATGAATGATCTTTCATTGAACTGTCAATAAAGGATTTATTAATCCTTTCACCAGCAGAGGTCAGTAACGCTCCACAGCAGCTGCAGCTGATTTGGACCCTGTGAATACGCAGTGACATTATTATCAATTCAGAAAATAAGTATTAATCTGTTCACTGTCTCATGTCACAGAATCTTTACACGTTTGGTTTTGTTTACTAAAGAAAAGTATGATCATAAAACTTGAAATAATTGCTTCGATCGAGCTTTTATGTATCTTCACACTTCATTATATTAAATTCATTCATTCATTGTTTTTTCTCTCTGTGTGACCTCATCACCACCTTTGTTGTTTCCCTCCCAGCAGCCACATCACCCTGATGAATTATGCAGACGCTCACAGTGGACTATAAATTATTTTCTTCATGGCTGAAATCACCACATTTTTACAAAATGTTACATCATTAAATGCAAAATGTCAGTGTGTCAGTGTGTGTTTTTTTAACCTGCCACATTGAATGTGCCTGAGCCAGCAAAGAAATATGTATATTGCATGAGTTTATATGAACCTACTGTTTCCTCTGTCACACTTGTTATTTCCCTTTTGTTTGTGATTGCATCTGAATTCAACAGAGATATTTTAATCTCTGAACTTGTGCCTGGATGTTTTAGCTGATTTTAATTTCTCACTCAACACATCTGTGACTGTTTATATGTCCTTAAGTTTAACCTTTTATTTTTGCTTCCACTGTTATGTGAATTATGCATGTTCTAACACAGTTTCTCCAAAACAAAAACTATCATCCATAAGTTTACTTAATCACAGTGTTCAGAACTCAACAAGAAAAAAGCACATTTTAGAGGAAAACCTTCTGCAAAGAAGTGTATATCTTTCTTTCCTTTACCTTTCATCATCTCACTGTATCACTCCCTCAGATTAATTCTGGGACCCTTCGGGAGGTCTTAACATTCACTCTGTTCAAACAGCTCATTTCATGCGCACACACACACTTTGTTGCAGATTGTTTCCTGCAGCTTTAATAAAGGTCACGCACAGAGGCCAAATGCTCTTATGCAGCACTGACTGTTGTTCAGCTGTACAACAACAACACCACAGACACTGTGAAGTTTGTCTTCAGAGGCCTTTCTGTAAAATGGTTTAGATTTGACACTGAGCTCTGAAAAATCTCCTAAATTATCCTCTTTCTGTTCCTTTGTCTTTTGCTGTAACGTACAGAACAATGAGGCTTCAAATATAAATTTCTCATCACATGCAAACCAATTACATTACTCAGCTTTCTGGCCCAGAAATACAAACGCTGTAAACATGCAGTGATCTCATGTAAATCATAGCCCGCTCTGTCTGTGTAAGCTTATTATGCAAACAAATAAAAACCCAGTCATCCAGCTCCAACATGTGATGAATTCCATCAACTCGCCAACATCAATAATGGCAGCTTATTAATCATGTAATGTATTCATTTCAGACATCTACTGTACAAACAAGACGGAGAGCAGCGTAGAGTCTAAAACAAGTCTTTATTGGTCAATATACAGAAAGCAGTGGGATGACCACTAAAGAGAGAGAGATCCCAACCATTTTGTTTACAAAAAGAAAAAGAAAACGGATATATAAAATAACTGTCTCCAACATTTTTACAGGGTTTGTTTTTATATGTAAAAGAATCTTTTTTTTTCTCTTTAATCTTTCAGAAGCACAATATGACAAAGGAGGACAAGGGAAACAAGGCAGTTGTTTCACAATGATGACATCACAATCACAGGTGCTTAAAGGCCGACAGGAGGGAAAGGTGAGCGGGGAGACGTATCAGAGCTCAGAGGGAGTAATAGTCACCGATACTGTCTTCAACAGATGAGAGGGGACTTCTCTGAGTGGAGATGGGAATGTCAAAGGGAGGTGGGGTTTTTTTTATTTTTTTTTTTAGATCATCTGAATGGAGACAAACTCACAGGATTAAATGGGGGGTTTGTCTGAGCTGATTTACTGAATCTGCTGTAATGAGATGCAATTGATATCAGTATATCAGTGAAGTTTCCGATTCTGCTTGTGGTTCTGGAGAAGATGTGCAGGACGGTGGACTTGACAACACCAGTAAAATAAACACATCACTCTGCTTTTTTTCTCCAACAAAGTTTAGCAAAGTTTCTCTGTGGGTCTTCACTTTAAAGGGGCACTCCGCCTGTTTTTCTCGTGAGGGTCTGTACTACTTAGCCCTAACAGTTGTGTCATGTCATCTGTGGCTGTGTGTAGGAGGTTTGTAAGGTCTGAGAAAATTATATTCAGGGTTATCACTGCTTTGACATGAGACAAACTTAACATAAAGCCTGTGTTACAATCTGAAGGTGTTGTGCGTAAAAAGACCTGGAACCAGTTTCACAACGGTTTAGACTGGTCTGTAGTGTTAGGTCAGTCTTGATTTCGCTCTTAAAATACTCTAATGTTAATTCGACATGTCATAAAAATAAAGACTGACTCATCATAAAAGTAAACCACACAGCCACCTGACTAACTTAGCCCTAGGAGCCATGTTTCCATGGTAACAATCAGTGATACCTGCAAATCAGAAGCACCAAGCAACAAAAGGAGATGGCTCATAATTTGTGGTTTTCTGACGATGCTGTGGAGAAAGGAATGAGAAGGGAAAGAGAAACTGGTCGGAAATATACGTACAGCAGTGAGGACATCATCAGTTGTTTTGGTTTGGCCAGGAAAAAGTCTTATGGACACATTAGCAGAGGTCACATTAAGAAGCTGCAGCATCTCAGCTCTGCTACAGGTCTGCACTACTCTGAGATTTTCAGCTACAGCAAGTTTTTTTGTTTTTTTATTTAATATAGTCAACACCTACAAGTTTGTGTATTGGGCTAATTTAGATGTTTGGCAGGTCAGGCAAGTGAGTTGCATTATGGGTAGTGTAGGATCAGGCATTTTTGGAGATTGACCCATACTAGGCACTAGACGTCAGGTCAGGATATCTCGGCCTCTTATGCACTGATCGTTAACCAGTTTTAAATCTGTCTCTCAAAAGTCTAAATCTCTGGAGTACCCCTGTTTCTGTGTCCTGGTCTGTTTACCGGGCCCATTATTGCATAGAGGGCTCCCTTTATTATGGAATTAAAAATGAAAGACAGCACACAGTAACATCTCTGTATCATTTCATCTGCTGAAAAAGAAAGATAATATCTAACCCTAAACATCAAAAGGCTATATCGGGCCACAGTATGAATAGATACGATGGAGGACGCAGATGCAAACAAACAGGCTTTGAATGCCGCCAACTCTACGAGTAGTTTCATTACAATCAACTTTGTCAATCAGCTTTAAACTGATAGAAAAGTGATTAACTTAGCTAAGAAACCCAAAAATGTAATAGTTAATTATTCTGCTTTATATTGTCTGTAAATCAGGACAAAGGTGGAATGTTTATGTCAGAGATTAACATGTTTGTCTTTGCCCAGGCCACAGAACCACAGCACTGTGATGAGTTTAGAGAAACTCAGCACTGATCACACAGATTTTAAAGACAGAAGAGCATCCGGTTTGAGTTAAAGATGAGAACAGAGGATATATACTGAGTGACAACACAGCTATGTTATACCTACTATATAGGCTGAAGGAAATATATTTTTAAAATTTATGGATACATTTATCAATGGATATGTATGTGGATACATCTCGCTGATAAATCTGTTAATAACTGACCATCCTGCAGATAATCTGTTTGAAAAGTAAACAATACAAAAGTAATCTGAGGACACATGTAAATATTAAATGTTGGGATAAAAATAAATCATTGTTGTGTTTATATTTGTGTTGCCATATTTAAGATTTTGTCCGCGATTGTAATTTTTACTCTAGTTAATTTTGCACACACAATGAGAAGACTGTGCTTGTTTGATATAGTTTTGCTCAGCATCACTGACTCTGATGTGAATAATAATGTGCATACAGACACAGTTCAAGCACTGTGGGACTGTAGCTGATTCAGTAGTTCTGACTTTGTCCAACAGAGGGCGATGTTTCACTAGAAATAACACCCTAGGACGATTTGAAGTCTCATTTCCAGCTATGGATTGTAAATAATTTTATCAGAGATTAGG
This sequence comes from Lates calcarifer, assembly GCF_001640805.2. Taxonomy (NCBI): domain Eukaryota; kingdom Metazoa; phylum Chordata; class Actinopteri; family Centropomidae; genus Lates; species Lates calcarifer. Next base: position 15,987,186 of record NC_066836.1, on the reverse strand, counting down.
TTTTTGTGTCTGTGTCTGTGTGTGTGTGTGTGTGTGTGTGTGTGTGTGTGTGGTTGATAGAGAGGGGGAAAGGGAGAGACAAACTTGTAGAGAGTGCTGTGTACATGTAGTTATGATGTTTATATATATGTGTGTGTGGTCAGTATGTTACAGAGGAACTGTCCCACTCAAGTTTTCCCTTCTGCTTCCTCTCTTTCACATCTTCTCTTTCTTCTTCCTCTTCCTCCTCCTCATCTTCATCACTGTTGTCTGACTCAGCACTTGTCATTCCTCCAACCTGTTCCTCATCCTCTTCTTCTTCCTCGTCCTCCCGGCTCTCCTCTTTTACCTCTTCGTCCAGCACCTGAGCTCCTCTTATGTTCTGGAAAACAAAGCATCATTTAGTTAAAAGTCCCAAATCCAGTTTAGATTCGTTAGGTGAGTTAAGATAAATCAGGGGAAAACAATATCAGGTACTTCAAGTCATCACACGGCCCACTGTGGACACAAGGAAGGAATAAAATACCCAACAATGTCAACAACTTGTGAGTTACCTCCATGGGGTTGACAGTGATGGTGAGAGCAGAGTTGTCCCAGTCCGCCTCAGGGTCTTTGACCTCGTCCTCGTCCTCTCTGGACCCCTCCTGATGTGTGGCATGGATCCTGTACACTCCGATCACCACAATCACAACCAGGGCGGCGATACAAACCACGATGACTACTGTGGCTGCTGGAGGTGCTGCTCCTGGAGGAGAAGAAGAGGAGCCTTCTTTTAGCCTTGAATAAAATTTGATTTCTAATAGCTGTGGTCTAACTTTTGTTGTTTTGGTCATCTTTCTATTCAGCAATGATACAATTTTACTCTCAGATTTCATTTCAAGATGTGAGGGTGCAACAGGTCGTCCATTAGAGCAAACATCATGAGCAGTCTATGATCAGACAGGCTGCAAACAAATCTATACACACTGCACTGTAAAAGTGGATCTGAGTCTATATACCGCACACCTGCAGCGAGTAAATCCATCCATGGACTGGTGATTTCAACGTTATTTTCATTCTCATTTGATGGTTTGATGCTCTTTTAAGTGTGTATTTGGCTTAAACAGCAAGTAACAAAAACAAAAACAAAAAAAACAAAACAAACAACAACAACAAAAAACCCAAAAAATAGTGATACCTGGTTTTAGACATTTTTGCCACCAGCTTTGGCATTTCAGTCCCATTTCTGGCTTACCTGATGCGTGTGAGTTGAAAGTGTGTATCATGAGTGGGTGATGGACGGGTCTCATGTACTGAGGCTGGGCTGCCATATGATTGACATGCTCCACAGGTGCCGAGTGGTGAAGAACACTGACCTGCAGGGGCGGGACAAAGAGCCATTATCCTCAATGAAGAGAGAGTGGATGACAATTTGTGCCATCACAAAAATGATTTAAGAAAAAAAAGGACAATGTGGTTTGAACACTGATCTAGGTTAGCATTAGAGATTGATCTTTATTAATAATGAATCTTAAAAATAAAATTCAGTGAAGAGTGTGTGACCCGAAGAAAAGGAAAAAAGGTTGAAATAGGAGCGATGAAAGACATGTAACCGACCTCCAAAATGAACTCGTTGCTGGTGTAACGTCCGTTGAGTTCGGAGCAGGTGAGTCTGAACCTTCTCTCGCTGAGGGTGGCAGGTCGCCAGTTCCTGTAGCGCACCTGTCTCAGTGCCTGCTCATAGTGGGCCATGGAGTCCACACCTTGTAACGCACAGGGAAAAATGTTGTACTAGCTGCTACACAAACTCCATGTTGGTGTAATAAATAAAACTGACAGCTTATGACAGGTGTGAATTTTAAGGTGGAAATGTGGTGCATTTCATTACGTCTGCCCACCACAAAACATTTCTGCCGTGTCCCGTCCTCTCTGCCTACCATATATTGAAATTCCCGAGGTGGAGTTGGTAGCATCCAGGTGTTTTCCCAACAAAGCACTATGATGAATCTCCAGACTCTCTTTCTCAGGATTCAGTTCCTCTCCAATTACCAGGATGTCACAGTAGTCCAGGTTGTGCATCACCTCCATCACACCTGGTCTGTGGACTGTATGTGTGAAAAAATGAGTGAAACTGATTTAAAATCATAAAAATCTCTAAGAATAAAACTGCTACTTTAACTGGGAGCACATTTACTGTAACATGAACTGAGACATTACTACAGAGCTGATGTGACATGAGAACATCCTAACAGCCCAGTGCGGCCTCTCCACTCACATCCACCGAAGCTGTCTCCCTTCATTACTGTGCTGGTGATGTGAAGCTCTTTGAAGGGTGCCACACCCAGCGGACCCCGCAGGTCACCAGCAGGCCTGACGAGTCGATTAGATCCTGTAATTGTGATTCTCGGTTCACTGGGCGGCAGCACCATAACCACTGCCTTGATGTCTGGGATGGAGAGACACGTGTCCTCTCCGAAACACCTGACACACACACACACACGGAAAAAGAGAGGAGAGGTTACAGGACGTGACAGCGCCAGTGTTACTGCTTCACTGCTTATTTGTCCTGATTTAATAGAATTCATGTTGCGTTAGTTTTTTAAAAAAATGTATTTGTGGCATTTTTTGCCCAAAATACTGATCATAAAATGTAAGAAAATCCATTTCTTTTTTGAGAATTATTTAGATGAAGAAAATCTATTACACCCACACATTATAGGATCAAGTAACAACATGGACAGACAGTGTGCGTTAAAGCCCCTGAAAACTTGGTTTAAAATTGAAAGTGATTCTCTACAGGATTAAAAAATCATGACTAAATAGGTCTAAGCAATCATGGTTAAAGTTTAGAAAAATGATCCTTAGGTATTTTTTGTTTGGAGTTTAACAAAACTGAGCTAAACTGCGTCAACAGCACTATGCAGGTGTAGTTTCAGATTTGATTGACAATAACCAGAAAACATCAGCAAACAAACACCTGCCGCTTTTCAGAAGCTTTAAGTTTGAACTGGGGGTCGCGACTTGTTGTTTTCCAGTAAGGAACGATGACTGATTACCATAATAAAAGATTCCTGAATGTTCTTTCATACTGCCTTATCAATAGACAACAGTCAGTTTCTACACAGAAGCATATTAATTCAAAGAATTTAGTTGACATGCTGGTTAATCTAAATACCACACACTCTCCCAAATTTAAATATCACATAAGAGAGAGTGAGAGTTTAACAACATTAGCTCTATGTTATGATCAGGAAATAATATGAAAACTAGAAATGGTTCCCCAACCTCAATAGGTTTACTAACTGTTAGAAATGAGTTCAATGTAAACTGAAGAAAGTAATAACAATCACAAAGAGCAAAAAAGTTAGACTATTAAATAAAATGTTGCAATTAAATGAAGCATTTGGAATTAGCCCTGACCTCTGCTTTGACCCTGTGAATACTGAAGTTGTAACTCTCACTGAACTACACCTGCTACTGGTCAGGATGTATGACACAGAGACAGGAAACAGTTTTTAACAACATAACACCTTAAAGGAGAATACAAAAAATACATCAACAATGTGTAATAGTATTACGTATTATCATTGTTTCCTTAGTCACAGGCCGCAGATTCAATACATCTGCTGAGTGTGAAGGCGGATCTATCTGTCTTTATCTCGAGGGGAGCTGTGAAGTGTTGTTCAGAGTTAGACAGCCTCTACTGCTGCTCCTCAAGCTCGTTTCACTTTATCGACCAGCGCACATCTAAGCTGATTTGACCTGCCTGCGTTTGCTGCTCAACAAAATGAACAGGCGCTAGATGCATGTGGAGACGGGAGCAGACACGTAGAGTATATTCAGACACGTGAACAAGCACTCACCTACACACAAGTGGCATGCAACTAAACACACACAAGCTTGCATTAGGACGAATAAATACTTCAAGTGCGAGGAGAAGCAAATAGAGGCGCGCGCACACACACACACACACACACACACACACACACACAGGATCACACACAAATGCAATCAAGCATGTTACATTCAGTGTGCTACAGTTTAGTGCTTTGAGGAGGAAATCCAGATCAAGACTGGGCTGCAACTGCAATTAGAAAATTAATTAACTAATTACTTTCTATTTTCAAACAGACCATTTAATAAAGCACTTAACAAATTAAGGAATTTATTAGTTAGTACACGTTCATGATGTCCAAGCATAAGTCAATCAGTAGTTTTTAAACAATCAATTAAAGACATTGTAACATAACAAAATACAATGGTTTTTAAATTGAATGGCTCAGAGGGACAAAATTTAATTTCTCTCTCACTCTGATGTTAAAGGGACTGTGGGCATTGTGTTATTTTTTATATACAGTGCACATGTATGGTTATATCATCATCAAGAGGAAAATAACAAATCCAGTCATAATAGCAAAAGCATATTATTTGGTCAGTTAATTTATAATTGCATTTCCATTGGGCTTTCATATTTCCTGTGTGTACATGGAAATTTTGCTGTGATGGTGGCATTAGAGAAAATGTCAGGGGGGCAACAAGATTAATCCTTTGAATATCCACAGCAAATATCAAAGAAATCCAGCATTTTCAAGATATGTGTTTGTGGATCAAAGTGTAGATTTCATGAAAATCTAAGCCGAGAGAAAAGATATTTTGTTTTGGACAAATGTTGGACAAACAGACTGACAGATGTCACCCATCCTTGGGACCTGCATCTATTGGGAAAAGTGGACAAAGTCAATTCAATCCAGCCAAATCAAATCAAATTAAATCCAGAGATGGCTATACAGATAGGCACAAAGAGAACAATGGACAGAAAACAAAAGAAAGAAGAATCTAGCAATATGGTCTCTCCAATCACCAGAAGGTCTAATGTTCCTAATGGCCAGCTGGTCTGTTTTACACTAATGATCCATCCTCTGCCATCTCACCGGGAGTTCTGTGGCTTTAAGACAAAGACAGACACAACATATCTGACAGAGCCTTTCTTTTAATGCTGTAACCACCACTCATCTGGCTGTTTGTACCATATGTGACCATCCATTTATATATTATGTATGCAACATTTCACATTAGTGCCCTAAGGATAGTTTAGAGACCTCACAGCTCCCTCTGACTTTAATACTTGCTAAAGGTGCAGTCCTATACCAAGATGTGTGTGGTAGAGTTAAAATCTTACTCTGCAAAGTAACTAGTACATTCACAGCAGAGCTCTGCATCTGATACAAACACAAAAGCGGGAGAAATCAAACACCATAGACCTGATTGTTAAATGCACAGCTGCACATCAAACAGGTCTCTGTACCACCCAGCAACACACTGTTGCACATAAACAAGTATCTTCTTTACCTAACCACTGTGCAGCCTGTGTAATGAAAACACACAGAGACACAACTTACACTGATTCAAGTTAAAATCAAGCCACAAACTAATGGGCAAACACACACACACACACACACACACACACACACACACACACGCTATAATACAACTAATCTAAATATATTTATATTATATTCTGCTTTTTTAGTGGCCTATAGTGGTTGTAAATATTAATGCTGGACAAAGTCTAACAGAAAAGTGGGTGGTTTACCTGGTGGCGTCCCACCTAAGTGACTGGATCTGTTATGAACAAAAACAGTAAAACTGTGCTAATAGAAAACAAAAAACAGTGAACTCACAGCTGCACTGGTGGAGCTGCTGAGTGAATGTGAACTGGGCAGATGTGAACACATGGAGCTGAGTGAACCTGAAACCTGATGTCGTGCAGATGTACAGTTTGTGTACTCACTGTACTGTGGTGGTGATGTGCAGCCGTCGGAGGCCTGCTGTGGGGAACTGGCGAGAGTTGATGTAGGAAACTTTGGTCATAGCTGTGTTGATGCTGTCCACATCCTCTCCTTCCACCACCAGCACAGACTGGGCAGGATTAAAATGGAACTGGACACACATACACAAACACAATTTGTCCTCAAAGAAACAAAGAGATCCAGATCAAACAACTTTATGTTGTAACTGAATGTTTACATCCACTGTGTCTTACTGAATTCAAGGGATGCTTGCTATAGAAGAACATCATCAAGCTAATGATACTTCTGCACAAACACCATCAGCCTTTTCTGCTTAAAAGTGACACACGAATCCCGGAGAGAATACACTGTCTTACTTCTTTTCCTACAGAGGAAGTGTGGAGTCTGTGTGTGTGTGTGTGTGTGTGTATTGGGAACCTTGTCTCTATTTTTTCCACGCACCTTGATGTCCTTAGCTAGGCTTTCAAGGGAGTTTATATCAAGGCCTTCTTTGCAGGCCTGCAGACAGGAGATAACCTTCTGGGTTTCAATGCGGCCTGGTCGGATTGTCAGACCTGACAGGCTGCCATGGAAGTACTGGGTGAACCTTGGGGTTGCTACCTCACCGCCTGATGGGTGAGAGGGAAGGCAGAGAAGAGAAGAGAAGAGAAGAGAACAGAAGAAAGGGTTAAGGAAAAAAGTAGAAAGCAGGAGAGTAGAAGTGAGTAGAAAAAGGACAATTGGATAGAAACAGATTGAGTAACAGAGACAACAACATTTATTATGTATGTTTCCAAGGGAAAAGCACATAGTCTGTGAATCTGCTTTAGAAAAAGCTTACAAGACCCAGTGGATAGTAAGATATGAAGAATTCAGTGCTTATTTTTTCCTGAGTTTACAACTGTGGTAAGAAAAGAAGCTTGTGAAACATTTCTGACACTAGTTCTGAAACACGACATGAAATAAATGTCATTTGATTGCCTTGATAATGAAAAACTGTTCTCATAGTTGTATAATGTATTATATGTGGTCCATAGACAGATACATACCTCTTTCAGAGTATGAAACTGGTTTGAACAGATAACCAAATCATGTTTTTTTAAATACACAGATGACAGTGAATAATGAAATTCTTGTAACTTGAAACAAAAGAAGAAGAAGAAGAACAAAAGACTGACACCATGACTGAAAAGCTCATAATCACATCTGTGGATTTTGCTATCTGTTGTCCTACACTAAATATGTTGTGGGAGTAGGTGACAATAACTGTGTAATATTGTTAAATAAAGAGAAAAGGCTATACCTAAGAATAGGTAGCATAATAGGATCACAAGTTTAAAGCAAATATTATAGGATACATTTCCAGCACCGAGCAACAGCAACTATTCTGACACATTTTGTCAGGGTTTGAACTTGATACACAGGTTTGACAGATGTAATGCATACTTGCCCTGAAACGTTCTGCAACTGCTGCAGCAAGTGGGAAATACATCCTTTCATACAAAATAAATGGAACCTCTAGGGCAAGGCAACACATTGGCACAGTCTCAGAGAGTGCGAAGAGCTGCAGTCTGTGGCGTCAGCTCCATCAAAAATTCAGTCAAGCCCTGACATCTTCTTAAGAGTCTACTTTTTTCATACAAAGCACCAGATTTTCCTGCAGCACAGGTCAGCTCAGCCCTGCAGCATAATTTCACCACTTGTGATGAAGTGTGTCATTTTTTACCAAATCATAAAGGTCTGGTCCACTCAACACAAATGACTTCCAATGTAAGTCTTTCAGATGTAGGTCAACTATGGCTTAAATATTTTGACAAATTCCAGAGAAGGGTGACATTCAGGTCAAGGCTCCTTTAAGTGATGTAAATAACACCAGCACTGAATGTATCTCAGCCTCTATTTATATTCTAAACTATATTCAGTAGCAAATACAAATATGTCACAGTGGCATAGTGTCCTGAAAATATCATGGTTTCTAAAGTTACACATGTAAGATTTTAGAGAGACTTTATTTGCACTCTGACAACTTAAATGGTACTTAATATTGCAATTTTTTTGTTACCCAAAATATGAGATTTAGAAAAATATAATATTGTTGATATTGGTTCAGAATTACAAAAAAAAAAAAAAAAACAAAACAAAACAAAAAAAAAAACAATGAAAAATGGATGACAGTGTTTGGTAATGTTATTAACCAGATTTATTTTAAACTTCTTTACTGACTTTAATGAGATGTAAAATAATTGAACAAAGTGTTGATTTCTGTTGAAACTTAATACAATTCTACAGTAAACTAGACTAACAACAACCACACAGTGCAACTCTATGTGGATGTGGAAACTAAAAAAAAATCCTTTTTTTCTTCCCTACTGGGTAAAACTTCCTCAGTGTCACTGAATGTTGACTCAGTAATGTTGCTGTTTAAGGTTACTAACTCACTAAACACAGACTTGAGGTTCTCCTGGTATAAAACTATTCTGTACAGTGAGGTTCAGGGGAAGGGTAGATGGTAACAGCAGATGTTATTCTGAACAGCAGCTACCAGTCTGACTGCACAGGGCTGGAGGCATCTACTCTCTCAGCTCTGTCAATATGAATCATACAAGGACGTACAGTATACATGTAGAGCTGAGAGAGAAGATCCTGTCACAGAGTTCAGAGACACTGAACAACTGCTGTGAGATGCAGGAAAAACACCAGTGAGTAAAGGCTGATCATGATGGTGAATGAGTGCACAAGGTTAGAATGTACTCAAAGAGCCATCGGGTTGTACATACTGCACATATTATACAGTAAGCTTTAAAATATATGGAGCTAGCGTACTATTGTGAGCTTGGAAGAAAGCTGTGCAGAAATATAAATAACATTATAGTGTTTAATATGCTGCTGAACTGCAAAGCAGCAGAGTTGCCACTGTAAATAAACATCAACTTGTTATTCATATTTATAGATGGTCAAATATTAGTGAATAATGTCTTTGGATGAGGAGGATCTCTTAACTTTAACAGAGAACACCCATCAAATTTCATGAAGTGTTGCACAAAGCTGCTTCACACTCACCGACAAGCTGTGTGACAAGAAAAAAGTAGCATACTCCTCAGCTTAGTCACTAATCAAATACTACAATGCTGAGGTTGCGGTTTAGCATAGCACTTCAATATCGCACTACATCAAATACATATAACAAGATGTGGCCGCCTCTGGTGTCAACCCTGAGGAAGAATTTTATGTCTACATTTCTTACAAGAACATTTTCTGTAATCAAGGCTTTTTGGCAGATACAATGAAAGACACTGTTGATGTGTTTGGTGTGCTCGGGCTCCTCCACCTCATGTCTGATATCTGACTCACAAAAATAACAAAATGGAGTGTTATGATAAAGACGTTTGAGATTAATTACATTAACAACACTTATTAAAAATTTAAAGTGTGTTTATTAGAACTGTGTAGATCTATTACTCCCTTTGTGTCCACTGTGACATTGTTTGCTTCTACATAGGCACAACCACAAGACTGTCCACCTCATTATAAGCAGATTACTGTTGTTATTCTATATTATTTTTGGCCATGCATTAGCAGCAGACATGGTGAGAACTGTGTTTTTGAGATGATAGCAGGTGTAAGTAGGGGCACACTGAACTGCATGACCATCATCTCCCTTTCTCTCTGCAAATGGAGAAACATCCATCATTATTCTGCAGTTTACTCTCCTTCATCTCTCTGACAAATGCATTGTTGAAAGGTTTTCATCAAGACAAGGCCTCTGTGATTCAGCAAATCAGGGACTAAGAGCAGACTGATATTTCTGATTTCCGTGTGTCTAGACATGCATAATCTAGAAAAAAAAAGGATAAAAGGACAGGAGAAGTAGAAGAGTATACGTGCCACAATTTATATGATCTTCTACACACAGCTTCTTTATATAAGAAAATCAGTTAGTAAACAATCAGTACAAATGTTGATTTACTAGCACTATATTAAATTAAGCATCCAAGCATTATAGTTATTTTGATTTGATTTTTTTTTTTTTAAATAAGTCCAAGTAACCAAATAATAAATAATGACTTCATTTGCCCTGAGATACTGACAGTGTAGTAAACAAGTTAGTTAATACTGCACATTTTCAATCCCTGGACTGAGGCTGTCAAAACAAGTGTAAATGAAAACATGTAGAATATTTTGTTTCTGTCTAATTAAAAGCTGTGCAGACTGTCAGTGGGAACACTGTCTCTTGTCCTTTACTTTACTTGTTTTCTTACTTGTAAACACATTTACATCCACACTCACAAAGATTCTCAATTGATCCCACAACCAGATCCTGTTTAAGCTTGTTTGTCTGCTGAACGTCCTCATGGCAGACACTGTGACCATAATAATGGCTGCATTTGTTTTTCCTGCCGTGGCGAGTCAAAATGAGAAAGTTCTAGTGGATTACCCTCAGTTCAAGCAACAAATACTGTTTATGCTTGTGGCAATGTACTGGTGTATTACATTTGACAGTTCTTTTCTCATATCTGTGTTTGCTAAAAGCATGTTAAACAAATAGCACATTGTCCTTCTATATGAGCTGCAAATTACTGATCGCATACGTTGAGTGATGTATTCATTCTCCACATAAAATCCCCCCACGCTCTTTTTGATGCCTTCTCTGTGCTGCCTCTGCTTTGGTTAAGTATTTGCACACTGTAGAGCTGCTTTGAAAGTTCACACCCACCTTTCTCCTGCAAATGAAATGAGATGGTAAACACACATTTTCCATTCTAACTCAAGAGAAGCTTACTGCCACAGAAAACTGCTTAAGAAACACCAACAACCAAGAACACACAAACCAAACCATTTTCTTGTTAACCTTGTGCGGTGACAACACGCGTCTTCTTTTTGCTTTCAGGGCAGTGAAAGTACAGTCTGAATGCCATTCGCTCCACATGTCTCATCATTATGTTGTTGATTGTGGGGAAAAGGGGACGGAGAAATGAGAGACTCTGAAAGGCAATCTTGCTCGCTAATGGCCTGCAAAGTTATCAGTTGCGGCTTAGTGAAGCTTAAAGCGGCTTCATTGGGATGTAATAGCTGGCAAAGTTGTCCTCCATTCACTCCAGCTAATCCTTCCTTCAGGGCTTTCTCTCACAATCAGAGATTCATGGAAAGAGGCAGAAAGAGCAGGCTGGATGAAGCAAGGAAGAAAATGATGACGACAAAAAGAAAATTGCAATCAGGCACAGGATGAAAAGAAATTTAAACAGCAACCAAAATACCATCAGGATTGAAGCTTTGGATGATGACTGGCGAGTGTTATTTAAGCAAGCTGCGGAATGGATCACCACTGTCTCATTCTGCCCTCCTGTAAAGCACTTTTGTGTAATTATTCAACTCATAAACATGGCAGCAGGGTAGCTCTTATTCATTCCAATGTGATCACTACTCGCTCTTGTTCCCTGCCGCTGGAGCCGACGTGCAGAATTTCCTGCTTGATACCCTCTCGGCTTGTGCTTCTCCATTTCAGAGAAGAAATACTTGCAGCCCTGGGGCATAAATCTTAATCTCTTTATTTATCTAAACAGCAAGTCTCCTGCTTTCTCCCTCTCTCTGTTTGTGCCTCAAATGTAATTTGGAAAAAAAAAAATTGTTGTACCTCTTTGCTGATGCATTTTCTCTGTGTTTACCACATGTCATCATCACATCAGGCTGCTCTTCCCAGTATATTAGAAAAAACCAGCAGGTTTTTGACCACCACACCTGCAAACTGTGTTCTCATTATTCTGCCTCTTGAAGCCCCATTAGTTGTCCTGCTTTGAAAAAATTACATTACATTTCATTACACATTTCAGTGCACTGATTGCTTGACATGCTCAATTGTGTTTCTGTGCCAAGTAATTATTTCCTGTTTTGAGAGTTGCAGAGTTTCTGATCAAAATAGTACGTTTTGCTTTTAATGCCTTACGGTGCTGCTTTAGTGGTGCAAATGTTCTTTGTGTGAAATGTGAAAAATTAAATTGTGAAGTAAAGTTTCATATTCAAACAGAGCTGCCCCTGAGAAAGAGGAGCAGTTAAAAACAGATAAAGGGAGAACATTAAGTCCACTGGTAAAAAGAGTGGATTTATTATCTTGATGTATGTGTTTATATATCTGTCAATATGGAGTCATAAACCAATTATATAATGAAACAAACTACAGTGTGTTTAAATGAAGTGATAAAAATGATGTTTCTCCTGTACTGATGAGGATCCTTTTGGTGAAAATAGCCCCACAGGAACTGGTTTCCTAATTTAATGTGCAGTACATAAATAAATGCCATAACCTGGAGCTGAGGAGGCTGCTGCATATAAAACAGACAAATAGTCAGGTTATAGTATAGCCATAAACAATCCCAACAACACAATCTAATAACACGGGTCCTACCCCTGTCTGATTTCATCTTCTTTCATGCTTTGAGCAAATTTCTGCATTACACTAAAGCGACTGTATATTTTTAGATACACACACGCACACACTCACACACACTGACCTTGCCAGCAGGCACCCACAGTCAGCTGCGTATCAATCTTTGAGGCATGGATCGGCCAGTCGTCCGTCACCAGGTAGGGTTCATAGGTCACACCGTCCACAAATAGTGTCACTGCAGGAAATTCCACGTTGATCACATAATAGTGCCATTCCTTGTCACAGATCTGCAAAAGGGGAAAGATAGTCATGTTATTATACAGTACCTCTGCTATCAGACTACTTATTATGCATTCATATGCATAATATGCATATTCATCACTCCAGCAACTACACTCCATTTTTCAGAGTTTTATTAGGGTTAGGAGTATTTTCCCCATGGAGGATTATACTTATAGGGTTGCTGTAATGAAGATGATGATATTTACTCCAATCATGCAGCCGAAACTGAAGGCGCATCTTTGAATGTTCCCTGTCTTCCCACCTTCAGTGAAATAGATGCAACAAATTCTGCTCATCATCCCTGGATCATTTGCTCCCTGTCGTCAGATAGCTAATGAGGTTTCCGTCTAATGAGCTGTTCATTAAAGGCACACGTTGAGTGACAAACACGGCTGCAGAGGACCCGTGAGCCACACAATTTTTATCAACCATCACAAACATTCTTTGATTATTTGGAGAGCTTCTAAGGATCCATCCTGTTCTCTCTATTTCCCCTTCCTTTTTACCCATCACAAACACACACGCACACACTTTCCCCTGACTAGGGCCACAGCAATAACACCAAAACATATTTACTACTTTGCTGACTTTAGGGCTGCAACTAACAATTATTTTCTTTATTGCTTATCCTCCAGATAATTTCTCTATTAATCAATTATTTGCTTTTTCTATACAATGTCAGAAAATAGAAAAAAATGTCTAATATAATTTCCCAGAACGCAAGATGACACTGTTTGTTTTGTCCAAACAATAATCCAAAACTCAGAGTTTTTTCATGGTCATATGAATATCAAACTGACTTTTTATTATCACTTTTTTATGTTTATATGGCATGTTAGAGAATAGTTGCCACAGATCCAGCAGTTAAGGGATATAATTATCATTCATTTGGAATTTCTGCCTCCTCGGGACCTAAATTCTCTGTGTTCTTTACTAGTTAACCACTGTGTGCTGAAAAACATCTGCCCTGTGTTTGACTGCATGTTAGGATATCATGCAGTCATACAGTAGAAAAATGTTAAATAGGAATGCTGCTATCATTTATTAAACTGGCTGAAAGGATGAATAACACATACAACACAGCACAGGGTCGTGAAAGCAACAGCACACGTGTAACACAAGGCCGGTTCTTACTGGATCACAGTGAGATTTGAAAAATATCAGTACATCAACTTAAACCACTCAGACTCTCAGTTTATAAGGTGATATTTCCAGATAGGTAAATACAGTTTCAAAAGGGTTTAGCAGCCTAGTAAAGTCTTAAAGGATTTATAAGTCCTCCTGTTATTCTTTCCTTTATTATGGCAGTGGCATCTGTTTTGCTGTAATCACTCTGGTGTGAAGGAGTCGGATGAATTAACAGCAAACTGTTTATTTGCAGTGAAAAGGAGAATATCTTCTAATTTGAGATGCACAGAGAAAACACAGCAGGAAAGGATATAACATTCACAAGGATTTTCATTTGTTAGATTTCTTTCTAAGCCCCCTCCCCAACACACACACAAACACTCACACTCACACTCACACACACACACACACACACACACACACACACACACACACACACACATTGGTAGTTTATTCAAGCTATGATATGAACTAATGGGGTTGAGGCTTGTGCTGGAGCAACCAGGAATCTCCAGGGATGTTTGATTTAGAATGTAGAGTCTCACTCTTTACGACTGTGAAGACACAGAAATTCCCACAGGATATCACAGACACCCCTCCCACACAGTTTCACATCTCTCGGCAGATACTGCGGTAAATATGCCTCATTACTTTGGTTTCTATGGATTAATATAAGGAAGTTATATGACCACAAGTAGATCTAAACCTCATGATTCAAGCCCTGACAGTTTAAAAACAAAAAATTTATATATATATGCATCATGTACTGAATTATTGCATTATTAACAGCTTTCATCAGCTCACATTCAGGCTTTGTGCGTGTGCTAGACTAGACAGAATGAATTGCCACTTTCGATTAGCTGCTGGTTGGCTGACTGCCTGTGGAGTTGAGGGCAAAGTAACGTGTCTCTACAATTATCTGCACTATTTGTGTTGGTGACTCTCTCCCCCTATACTGCACTTAATATTCCCAAAGCACTGATTATGTGAAGCTTATAAAAGCATGACCTGATAATAGTTCAACAGCTCCACAATACATAGGGCTTTTAGTGAAAAACACAGGCACAAATCTAACAATAAATTACAAATAATGAAATGACTTGGCTGCCAGTCTTTCTCTTGCTCTTCCCCTTTCACTCTCTTCCACCACTTTGCCTGTACTGCTCTAACTTCCCAACAGTGGAAAATATAAAACTGCGCTGATTCATCGATTAGATTTACATCATTCTAATGTTGCTGACCTCTCCCTGTTGAAACACAGTATCAGTTCACACTCCCTATGCCAGGGCCTTTTTGGGGCAAGGTCAAAGGGCTTAAAATAGACACTGAAAAAATAAAATTACGAGAGCCATTTGATCTTTTTGAACTTGCTGGACTTTGACTTTGACAATGTTTTTCCTGCTACCTTTTGGGCGTACAGCCAGGGTAAAAAAAATCTGATAAAAACAAATTCTGTCATGTGTGAGACAAGACTTTACAGAAGAGTTTACACGTTAGCAGTCATGTGAGGTTGCAAATGCTAACACGTGCTAAATACTCACAATAGCAACGCAAATGTGTAGATGTTTAGCAAGTACAGTGATTACCATGTTCATCATCTTAACTTAGTGTGTTAGCATGCAAATATTAGCACTAAACACAAAGTACAGCTGATAGAAATATGATTAAATTGGCAGTGATAAGTGAGATATTTCAGTCTGGGCCAAAGTCGTGGACTGACAGACCAACAGTGTCATCCATAGAGCCACAATGTGTCACACCTTTGGGAAATGGCAAAAATAGAGTTCAGACAGTATAGAGATATGACAGCAACAAATCGAGTTACATTAATTTTCTCATACTGTAAATCTGATTGCTTCACCTGTAATCTCTTATTTTTTGCTCACCTTCCCATCTTCGAGTGGACTTACTGATGGAGTGGGTGCTGGACAGAAATGCAGAAATAGAACAAAACACAATACAAATGCACGCACAGTGACTACATGCATGAAAATCCTTACCGGGAGCTTTCATACACTCGTAATCAGACTTTATTGTGTGAATGTTAAAACACAAAGGTATCATTCAATGTCAAGCTGACAGGCACCAGGCACCATGGGCCGGATAATATTTTATAATATTTCATTTAATATGCATTTTCATGAGTAAATGTGACCAGTGTAATTAAGTTACAGCTTACACAATTTGTTAATGTTGTTGACTCTCTGAACATGAGAAATCAAACTTGAATGCTTACAAAATGCACACACATGTGTGGGTGCGCGCACGCACACACACACATCATTAGTAGATACCATCAGCTGTGCTCTCTTTGCTGCAGAGGCATGTTTGTATACACGCTGCTTGTCTGAAGGCACATTAGTCAGTGAGAGCATGAAAGTATTTCTCCTCTGCAACACTTTAACAAGACAATGAACACTGAAACGCTGTAATGAGCTGGTCCCAAAGCAGGTTGCAGGCTCACAGAAACAGAAATAGAGGCAGAGGTAGAGATGCACTGAGACCATGTCCCTGCTAAGTACATTTTTAAATTATTTATTCTTTTTTTTTTTTCATTTTGGACTTCTATTCAAACTAAATTGCTGCTTTCCAACATCAAAAACAGAATATTTTGAAAGTACTCTCCAGATGGGGTAATTCTTTGATAGACTTCCAAAGTTGACTATTTCTGCCTTTTTGATGGATTAAACCTCTTTTCTGCATAACTGAGAGGGAAACAGTAATTTATGAGAAACTATAACAAAAACATACCTGGAAGCAAGGTGTGGAAAATGGCAAGAGCATTTCCTCCAATGAAAACAGTTCATCTTTCTTACTTAAATCATTCAGAATGCTCCAGTTTCGTGGCCAAATGGATAAGAGGTTCAGCTAACTACAAACTACTCTAGACAGAATGAACAGCTGCTTTTCAGACAAAGCCAAAAGAATTACTGGTATGAAATGCCTTATTTCAGCATTTCATTAAAAACGTCAACCGAACAAGCTGAGGGCGGCAAAAGCAGAAGATGTTGGGAAACACACCAGGAACTGGACATAAAGAAGGTGCAGAGGGATGATGAGCAGTTAACTTTTTTGAATCCTGGCTCCTCAACATGCTGGATCTTGATACTGACGTCATTTTAAGACTGACAGTGCCTTTTTGAATATTAATATGCATATTAACACCCATAACACGCCCACACAGGTGCTTTCAATTATTTAGTCTGACTAGCCCTTTTCTCAGGACTGTGTGGGCAGGTAGAGACGGTGATTGACTGACCTCTCCCTCTACGACCTCTTAGTTTTATTGAACCTTTTAGGCTGTTCTGTTTGAGTGTCCTGGTAAAGCTGGGAAGTCACTGAATGGATTTGTCACAATCTTAGGACTGAACTGGTCAAATGCAACAAATTGGTTGAATTTCTGCCCATTCGGTTGCTGGTTGATGTGCAGTTTAAGGGCGGTCTCAAAACCAGATTAACTGCCTGAATGACAGATGACATGGATCTCAGACAGTTGGGTTTTTGGAGTAGTATTAATGGAGAAGTATTTTACAGGTGGCTAAAACCGACAGACCATATTGTCCTCATCTTCCATGCACCTGTGGCTCCATATATTTTCCCACTCATAGTAGAATTGTTGCAAAGGTAATGGTGAATGCTTGAATAAACTCTATTGGAATTATCAATGGACAAAACCATGCTTATGCTTCATTGCCAGCAGCCACATTATGACCGATCAATTGAGTCTGTACAGTGAGGGTTCTGAAGTCAAGGATGAAGAACAAGAACAATTGAAACATAGATTACACACATTATCTGCCCAGTTTAAGCCATGATGGAGAACCAGCTCGCACTATACCAGGACCTGAAGCTGCTAAACCTTATTCAGCCATCATTGTTTTAATAGTCTGGCAAAATGTCTTTGGTGAAAAAGACTTTTTCTTTTTAGTACAAATTGTTTAGTGACATCATTCCCAGCACAACTCCAACCCCCATCAACCAGCAGAAGTCTAATCAGCAGGAAAATTAAAAACACCTGTGTGAGTATGCTTTTTAAATTAGGACAGAGACCGCCAGGGAGGTGTTCTACTCATTCTACAATTTCTAAAGTATAAGGGTACTTTTCACACAATTTCTTCCATTTAACTTAGATAAAACAGGAGCACAGAGGGAGGAATGCTACAGTATATATTTCTGGCTGTCTTTAAGGGGAACATGCCGCTCTCCAAAGTATTAACTCTCTGATTTTCTTGCTACATTAGTCTCTTCCTACATAATTCTATGGAGTGATTGTGTTTCTGACCCTGATATTGACACGTCACCTCTCAAAGTCCCAAACTTTGTCTACTTTTTAGTGATCTAGATTTCTAAAATCTGGAGAGTGCTCTATTCCTCAAATTGAAGAAATACAGTCTCTTCCTTCAGGTATTCACAAAGACAGATTATTTACAATCAAGGACTGTACCACTGGTTTCCAGACACTTTGTAATCATTCTGCTTTTACTGTAACTATCTCCCATCCTTATAGAGATTCAGCTCGCAGATGCTAGTGACTATATCTTACCTCACTGAACCAGATTCCCTTTCTTAGTATATTACAGAAGCAATAGCAGTGTTTTATTGCTGAGAATAAAACAGCAGAGATAAGCCTGTCTATCTTGTGGAAATCTGCCAAGGCATATTTACGAGAGGCTATTACATCTTACAGATGGGCATCAAAGAAGGAAGATCTCAAGAGCCACTTGGACGCAGAAAATACTCTACAGTTAGGGGGCCAGAATTAAGGTTGTCACCCGTAGGATCTCGGGCACAACAATTAGATGTTGCCCGCACAATGTTACACTAATTACTAACAAGAAGAGCAGAATCCTTCTATTTTTGTGTCAAACAGAGGTTATATGAATCAGGTAATAAACCAGATTGGCATATTGTGCATCTTGCAAACAGAACCCCTTATTCACAGATAGCACTGGGACATTTTAAAGCTGCTGACATAAACAGAATAATGAGGACATCCTGCTGGCTGCTGTGGAGCCCTTTAATAGGGTCAAGTTTATTTTGATGCATTGGGGAGGTTGAGGGTAGAAGGATACAAACCATGCACAATAGAGTTCAGATCTGTTTTATGTAAAATACAGCGCCCGACAGTATCCCTGTTTAAGGTCTTTTGCTGATGTGAGTGGTATAATGATCGGTAATGACTGATGCATGAATTTGCCTTGTATGCTGACAATTTCCTTTTGCTGTTGTCCTCTACAAAACCATTGACTGCTAACTTTGTGTGAATTTAGCATTAATAAGATTCATTTCAGTAAATCTGAAGCTTGGCCTTCAGGCACGACTACCCTCCATCCTTGTGTTCTCATCTGTCTTACTCTGTGTACCTTTATCTGAGTTACTTTCTGTTCATCCCTCTCCTGCAATCCTCACTTCCACCTCACCACTCCTTCCAAACTTCCACTTCTCTCTTCCACCTTCTCTCTCTCTTCTCATCTCCTTTGTTCCTATTCACATTCCTCTGCTCTCCTCTGCTCTCGTCTCCTCTGCCACTGTTGTGGCACTGCATTATTGACGCCAGCCCATTATTTGTCAGCGTGCTGGTAGGGAATGACAAGGATAGTGAAAGTAAGAGAAAAATAAAAGCAAAAGAAAGAATGAAAGAAAGAAAACAAGGCTTTGATAACATGCTCAACAACAATTGCTCTACTGCACAACACAGTTAAATGCCTGCCATGCAGACCATTTAATACTCACAATGCACAAAATAATGTCAAGTTTTATAAAAGAAAAATATAGTTATCTGAAAAATTCATCAAGTCTCCTTTCAGCAGTTTTGTCTGTGTATGTTGATAAAAGGAAGCTATCTGTGATCTGATTTATGTCAGTAACACAACTGGAAAAGCCAAACCAAAAAGGAGTGAGGCCTTTGTTTAAATAAGATCAATGCAAAATATGTCTTCAGAGTCAGAGTCAGAGTCTGCTTTGAAATTATCTTCATCTGCAGGATTTTAACATTTTTTTGTCTGTCTATCTATAGGTTAATGAACCAATGCAATATCAGTGAATTAATCAAATTGTACCTTAGATTCAACATAAAAAATAACTTTTTTAAAGACAGGAGGTAGAGAGGAAGGAGACTAGACAAACACTGAGACAGAGAGATGGAGAGAAAACAGAAAATAGAGAGACAGAGGAAACAAGCGGTCAATACATTAGTATGCTGACTGGATGCTTATGTAGTGCTTATAGTGCACTCAGCATGTCTGGTGAGTGGTATATAAGTAGCAGATAGTGGCATTAAGTACCCCACCTCAGCACACACACACTGCAAAGACATTTACATTTAGTGAAATGGAGCAGCTCTACATGGGAGTAACACAGGAAGCACCTAAAGGAGACAGGGTACAGCTGTTCTCAAATGAGGTCATTTGAAAAATAGAAGCTAGAAATGAAATAAACACACACATACACTGAAAATGTATGCGCCAGAGGCAATGCTCAATATCTTCTCTGTTGCTCTCTGTCTTTTTCTCTTTTGCTCTCACAGAAAAGCCAAGAATGTGTTTCATCATTGCCAGCTAGTATTCTTTTATTCTGAAGCACGCTGCATCCTGAGTCCTTGCAATGGGATGACTTGCAAAATTAGAGTGATTCTTTGCACATAATATTAACACTGAAAAGTGAATAAACACAGCAATGTCACAGAAAACATGTTACCAGCTGAGAGAAATTACAGATTTGTGTGTGTCTTTTATGCAGCAAAAAGAACATCATTTCAAGGAGATTTTTTGAAAATGCATTTTTTTTCACATGTGACAAACAAACACATCCCTCTTGCACTTTTTTCAGATGCTCTTTGCTTTAACCTTTAAAAGCAAACTGCCACTATACTGCTGACTGCATTGTTTTGAGAATTGATGTATGAAATGCAAATAAGTTTAAACTCAAGTGAAGCATTTATCAGTTGGTTTGAGTTGTGTTTGAGATGGAACTAAATCACACTCTGAATAGGCACTTCAATCTCTCCTGGTATCTACAACAAACAGGCAGAGAAGCAACAACATACATACATGCACACACACACACACACACACACGCCACCAACGCCATCCAATTAATCTCCTGAGAAACAAAGGGAGGCTTCTAATCAACACGGGACAGAGAACAAGCCATGGCACAACAAGCATGGTAATAGCAGGCAGATAAGACAGATAATTGTAGATGCTATAAAGACAAGCAGTGAGGGGGATTTTGCACTCCTCCAACATTCAGCCCCTATAATCGAACTCAGACATGAATGATAAATAGCGGGGGGCCTGCAGTTGTTTCAAGCTGCATAATTGGTGAAATTAGAAAGTTTATCTGTGATTCACAACACGTGACCCGCCACCACGCCCTGCCAATTGTACAGTTATCTTGGATTGACGCGAAACAGCTGCCAGCACAAATAAATCATTGGCTCTTTTAATCTTTTTCAAATCTCAGGCCTTGGCTGAGAAAAATACTGTGTATTTGTCTCACCTCCAACCCTTCTGTTAACATGGATTTTTCCTATTCTATCTATAAGGTCCCTGCAGTGAGTAAATAACAAAACACCATGTCTCTCTCTCTCTCTCACACACACACTTGTTCTTTATCTCACTAAGCTGGGCAAACATAGAAAGCTATTCAAACTTGAAATGCATGCCCAGTCAGGGAAAAAATGATTTTCTCTTTATCTTCTTTTTGTTTTGTATGTTTTTTTTTTTCTTCTTCCTCTCCCCGTTGCTTTCTGACTGTGCTTGACACATTTCTACCATCTTTGGTTTACAGGACATTAGAAACACAAATCTTGATTTGTGTGGGACTTGTGGGACTTTGAGTGAGGATCTTTTGGACAGCTGGATTGTACTGACAGGCTCTCTCAACTCAAGGAGAGTGAATAATGTTTGTAAAGAGGAGTGATCCATCCTCTAGTCCACAAGGCTGAAAGAGAGGTAGGGAGGAAAATAGGTGTGCATGTGTGTGTATGTGTGTGTGTGCATGGTTATGTTCATATATACACTGAGGTTCGTGTCAGATGTGACATTTCTTGGGAGTGTTCAATCGACATGGAGAATAGAGGCCTCTCTCTCGATCGCTCTCTCTTTGCCAGCTTCCTTTCATCCCTCCCTGCCCCTCCTCTCTCAGGAGGGAGAATTGCAAAATCAATAGAGCTAAATGGAGTTGCCACGGAAGCCATTGAGTGTCCTTTCTAAGTGCTGGAGGAACAAGGACAGTAAGAAGCAGCTGTGATACCCCATAGTCACCTCTCCTCCCTTTTCCTTCCATCCACAAAACTCTTTTCTCAACAGTCTCTTCTACTTTCTAATTATTCATTAATAGGTAGAGTAGCAACTCCTATCAATGGTTCATCCAACGTTTGGTCTTGTTATTACTGCACAACAAAGTAGTAATATGTAATTTCAATATTAACTAATATATTGTTCAAAGTAAACAACTGTAGGTTAAAATAATACAAATATAGTGCATAGAAAAGAGAAATTAAGCTGCCATAAAGAGCTCTTACAATAGAGACCAGAGACAAATTACTGTACCTATATCCAACATTACAAGAAGACAATTTAGTCACACAAACCAATCAGCAGATGCCAGCAGATGCCAATGCACAAGGAAATATATATAGATATATATATGTGTGTGTGTGTGTGTGTGTGTGTGTGTGTGTGTGTGTAAATACAAACTATGAGTTCATACTATATGGATCTATACATGAAATTACTGTATGAAAAACAGGGTAAAAGCATAGTCCGACCATAGGCACACGTCGACTTAGAACTTGAGAACTCTGAGATCACACCCTGTTTACAGTGCCATCAAAAATTCCCATGATAGAACAAAAAAGTAGTCTATCCCCCAATTCAGTGCCCTTTCTCGATGCTAAAATGACATTTTAGAGGATATAATTACAGTGGTGAGACACTACACCTGTCAGTGATGACACAGTAATGATTTCTCAATTTACTGCTCCCTATAGTTGGGAAAAGTGATTGCTATTCAATCACTATTTTTCTGCATGAAAAGCACATGTGTAACTAATAACATTAACAATGGCTCTGTTCTATCAAGTGTCAGTGTGCACAACAGCAGGAATGCAGCCACGATTAATGTTATTAATTACACATTTTCCCTGCTATGACACATCAAAAACATCTGCAGAGAAAAAGCTTTTTCAGTGACAAATATGTTATCAATATTTCACATTAACTACTCATGTTTGAATCTACATGTGTTGATGATCATTGATTCATGATAAAAGAATACTTTTTTTTTTAAATCCATGTGCCTGCATTTTCACCCAAGTTGTACAGTCCACTCCACCTTCTGGCTTCTTCTTCTTCTTTACAGAAGGCTGCAGCTGTTTTCAAAGACACGGTACTCACTTCTCTTTGACATAAATACCATGCGCTGCTTCAGGGCACACATCAGGTTTTGATGTCAGTTCTTGAGATTCAAAGAACAGTGGTCTCTGTCTAGACTCACCATTTTGCACCAAGATTCCACAACAACACAGACCTGAATCAATTGTAAAAGAGGTAGAGACACTAGTTTTTCCTTTGGCGATAGCCTGTGGACAATACTGCAATCCAGCTGCAAGACATGTTTTCTTGTCTGCAAAAACAAAATTTCATCAAACCAGCTTCACGAATGTTCTGCTTTTTCAACCTGCACATAAAACTAATAGTTAACCAATAGTCAGGCATTTGTTAACAAAATATTTTTAAAAGCACAAGAAATCAGTACCATAAGCAGAGAGTAGATTTTCCTCTTACTCTTATAATTTGCACTCCTATGATGTCATTGCTCCTGTTAACCTTTGGTATTTCATACCAGTTTCCATTTATATTTAATGAGAGTCTGTCCCCAAGTGATTTGTACTGATGAGTAACTCAACACAAATTCTCTTTGACTGCACTGCATGCTTCCTCTGTGGTCCGTTACAAGATCTCACTAAAGGAGCAAATGGGATCCCCGCTATCTATGTGTGTGGGAGAGAATGAGTGAGAGAAAGAGCAAAAGAAAGATAATGAGAGAGTGAGAGAGAATAAGATGAAGCTGAGGACTGAAATAGAACTGTGTCTTCAGGTTATTTGCTAAGAAAACTCAGCAGCCTGCTACTTGGCTGCCCTTCTCTTTTGTCGCATCCATCTCTGTGGGCCTCTGGAGGAAAGAACGCTGGGCTGAGAGAAAACACTGTTCAATCTACCTTTGACCTAGAACAAACAGCTACCTGGCTGGAAGGTTCACATGAGGAAAATACATTTTGTTGTACCTGTGACCCACAACAAACAACTCTCTGGCTGAAAGATTCACACCTGGACCAGCAGAGACAGTGGCGAGAAGTCACAAGTAACAAGTCACAAGTATATGATTTTGCACAAAATTTCCCATGCAAGCATCAGATAAAAATCTAAGTTAAAAGTAGTCATCGGAGTCAACGCAAATGCATGCTCAGACATGCATGAGCACACATGCAGAAAAACCCAAATACAAATCTCCTATAATCTGCTTAGCGAGCAAAAACTCTGGAGAGTTTGCCGTAATTATAAAGCATTTTCTAATAACCTCAGTGTGAGGTGGATATATGCTGTATCCCAAGGGTAAACAATTAGATTAGATTTACATCTACCATGCATTATTAGTGAACTGGGGAGAGTTTGTGGAAAGGGGAGATTTCCGTACAAGAGAGTTCATTGGCTTATCATTAAAATCATCTCAGCTCCGGGGATTTTCTTTTCTTTCTTTTTTTTTTAACGGTAGGATTTTCTCTGCTCAGTGACTGCTAGGTGAGCCGGAGCGACTAGACACCCTTCAGTCGGATGATTCTCATCCGAGCGCTCACCTTGCTGAAGTCTTGAGCAAGACCTTTAATCCTACCTGCTACGGGGTCACCGGTCTGACCCTGCATTGTAATATCTCAAAGCAAGTGGGAATAGATGTCACTATGTGGAAAAAAAAAAAAACTAAAAACTAAAAAGTAATTTTTACTTTTATACCTCAATATCATACCTGTCTACTGTGCATCATGTCTAATGTAAATCAAAAATTATTTACAGTAACATAATGTAGATCTACAGCATACTTCCTGGAACGAAAGGTCTGTGCAACATTCAGCAAGAACAATATCTAAGCCTAAGCATCTTCATATCCTTTCAAAGACTGAAATACTGAGCCTCACTGCAAATTAGTAACTCTCCAGAAGCATGACAGATAATCAAGATCTGCTGCTGGGTGAGCTATTATCCATAACTAAACAGACTTTCCACTCTACATCTATGCTTGTATATGTGTGTGTGCGTTAGTGTGGGTATATGTGTGCAGGATAATGTCGTTGTCTACCCTGTTATCTCCTACAACGAGCAGAAGAAAGTGATGGAGGGCCGCTGGTAATTAGAATGGAGAGCCTCTCCCTCCACTATACAAATAATGATAGCCCTTCACCTGCTGCAGAAAATCACCCAGAATCTCTTGCACTCAAATAGGACACAGATCTCAGGCTCACACACGTGTTTGCAGGTAAATACACACGCGCGCACACACACACACACACACATACTCCTCACCTGCTCCAGTTTCCAGTGGAATTCGGCAGGTCTGAAAGTGTCGACCTGAGTGAAATCTCTTCTCAGCAGGAACACCAGGCGGCAGTTGTGAACGTACAGAGAGTAATGGTGGCGGTTCATCTCTGAAACAGGAACGTCACAGCTGAATATAATTCTACATTATAGAGCATATTAATCAACAAGATTATTCGCTCTGCATCAAGGACAATAAACTGATGCTCCTTGAGTTTCCTTTTAGAAGTGATTCAAGTTTTTTCTGGGACCACTGAAAAAGTATTGTACAGTTCATCTGTGTGAAAGACTACACTCTTCAGCTACTGGAAATTGGTTCTCCATATCAAAACATAGCACTCAGCATGACAAAAAGGGCCCAGTGAGCGTGGTCGCAGAGTGCACGATGCCAGTAAGTCTACCTTTTGATTATCGACTGGCATCTGTATAAGATGAAAGGCGAGTCCCTCTTGCTCCTCTTATATAATACACCTGAACAATCTTGAGGTGGGATGAGGTGAGCGGTGTGCAGCAGATTCTCTTCGAAATACCACAAAACTCCACCATGATGAGCTACTGGTAGCCTTTAAAGACAACGTTTGTATTGTTTTTGTGAGTAGACTTAGTTTTGGTGTTAGGATATTTGTCATTGAGAACCTGCTGTTTACACTATTTGATTTATTATGACATGAGTCTTAGCAATTTCAAGCAATTCAAAATCTGAAGAAAGGCAATCCCATTTAATTTTTTACCATTATACAATTGATATTATCATTTGTTGTCTGTCCACATAACTGTATTGTGCAAAAATCTCACACTGGAATATCAGGGTTCACAATCCTCATGTCTAAATGAATCATAACATGTTTAAATGTACCAAATTCTATCACAGAAAACGCTCCTAAGTTTTCTCCAAAAATATAGGTCGTTTTATGGGTAACACACACAAAAAAATGTTTGACTTAGTGGGATATATGTGAGAATAAGTTATGAACAACTTTGTAATTATAGAGACATGTCAATATAGAGAGAGATAATTGATACTGATGACAGTTATCATGACAGTAATTTCTGATCATATTACCCACCCTTAAGACACCTTATTCAGAGCAATGATGGAATTCAATACATTGCCATTTTATCACATTGCTGATGTGTCCCTGATGCTGAGCCTTTGGACACTGTTTGTGCTCTTTAAAACATTACAAATGAAAAAAGGGGTTATAAGACTCTAGTGGTCTAACATGAACTACTCTGCAATTTTGCATTACGAGATCAGACTACACATTTCCTAAGCTAATAAGCCATCTGTGAGACCATTGTGAGAATGTGCAATTTGCAGATGGCCTACTTAATTACACGGTTCCAGCTCAGTTCAGACATGCAGTGGGGAAAAAAAGTTTCAAGTTTCAAAGTGTATTTGCTATTGTAGGCTTCAGCCTCAGTCTTAATTATGTTGTTATTTTGAAAGGAGGTTTTTGGTCATCCAGTGTTTATGTCATGGCCTCTTTGTAATGCACGGGACAGAAGAAAATCAAAGTATAAAATGTTTAAGTTTCAATGAAAGGTTTTCAGTAATCCTAGCACTGTTAAAATACAGGAAAATTAAAGGTCAAATGTAAATATTAATGACAATTTCTAGTCCCAGACTGTTAATTTTCACCCTCTAACATTAGATGGTGTAATTTTGCATATTAACAATGAGCAGATGTTAAATCATTTCCTCACCGGTCTTGTCAGAGTTACACAGTAAGGTTTCCTTCTCAGCTCTGAGTCCTGGACTGGGCCCGTGTTTCATCCAGGTTGCTATGGTGAACTGGTCTGTCAGGTTTTGGGGCACCACATGATCTGGAACGTTGGCAGCCTGACGCCCGTCGAACCTGTAGATGAGGTCGCTGTCTCGCCCGCTGTCAGTCAGCAGAGACACCGTCCAGTTTGTGGAAGGGCTGGGGGCAGGAAGGAGGTCTGTGCTGCCTGATGCTGCACCTGGATGTGCCAATCAGAAGACGGGACACTGTCAAGATGGCTCCACAGAGAATAAAGATGGAGAGAAACTGCTTCACCAGGGTTGCTTTATTCTTTCTGTGTCTCCTCATGTGACAGTTCATGGCCTAATGTTTGTGCGTGTCTGTTAAGACTTTAGTTCAATCAAATACAGCCTTATAAATCAGGATATGTGTTTGGTAATGGTTAATGTATTAGTTGTAATATGATATTACAAATGTCATACAGCTATTATGTGAAATCTGCTTGTGTGAGACTTGTGTTTATGTTTCTACTGCCAACAAGTACATGTCAATATTTCAAAATAAGATGTGTCATCCTTACAGATGCAGTGAAGCTCTCCTCCACTTATATCACAAAAAATGTACAAATTTTGAAGCACAGCATTATTAAGATGTTACTCCTGTCAGTCAAATAAAGCACATCTGTGAATCCTCCATCTTTCTTTGCTGTTTCTTCTTCCCGTCACAGATGTGACGGGTCAAGAGGATCATTGAATAATGAGATGTTGGAAAGTGTTTTCATTTTTCCTCCAAAATAATCTAACTGTAGGTTCTCAGGATGCATATTCTCCTTATTGGCAATAATTAGTAATAGTATCAAATTTGTGTCTTACATGTACTGCATATATTACAGTGGAGAGCTGTGTTCCAGGATATAAATGAGAAGTAATAATGAACACGTATCACAGCTTGACATGATGTTTGGAATTTAATTTAAAATAAAAAGTTGAATCCAAAATAGTCCCCAGGATTGAAATGGCACCCTGGAAACTGGCATATTAATATATAGCAGAGGTTAAGACGTCAAGAGGTAATTTCTTCTTTGAATTAAAAATTTCCTTGTCTCTCATTATTATTTCTACTCTTTGCTCCCTCACAGCCCTCTACTCTTAAATAGCACCTCCCAATTTCAACAAGACATTTCATTTCATCATCTTTTCTTCTTTTTTTCTTGTTCTCTCAATGCTCACTTGGGCTAATTTCTTTTTTCTTTCTGTTTTTGTTCCCCTTTTCTTACCGCAGAGTTTTTGCAGAGACTTTTCAGAGTAAGTTTCACGGTCACAGCCCTTCCCGATGTGATTGGTCTGCAGCTCCACCATGGCCCTCACGCCAGACAGGGGACCGCCACAGGTTTCCAAGTGCATCTTGGGGAACAGCTGCTTGCTCCCAGTCCCTGGCTCGTAGTCCACACGCTTGTTCCAGCCTTTAAGGATCAAGATGTGTTTAGTAGCTTGTACATAGTGAATAGCTTATTCAGTAGCATCAAGTAGCATCATGCCATTGTTAGTGTGTGAAAATCACAGCTGATGATTGCTCCAGATTAGTACCATCCGCCAAAAATTGGACTGCTGATCCAAGCTCTTATATTCCTGTTCCCTCCTATTGAACATTTCACTTAAACTGACATTTTTCTTCAGACATCTGCAGGCTAGTACTCTCACTAACTTCACCAAGTACATACACACTGGGATATCTAAGCATCAGTCGTTTGCAGGTCTGGTTCAGCTCTGCCTATCTGTTCTATTTCTGTTTCTCATTTCCTTCAGATCCTCCTCAATTTTAACATTACTTATATAATATTTGTTCAGTGTAGGTCTCCCATTTCTCTTGTTGTGAATCTTGTTGTCTTTTATTCATTTCAAGCATTATAAGAGGAGTCCACAAAAATGTGGGAAACAAAACTTCATGTTCTACCGTGGGCTCATAATGAGCATGTGGGGTCTTAAGACGATGACAGCAACCACGCAGGTTGGGAACTTAGGAGCTTGGAATTCTCTCAGTATCAAGTCAGAAAGAGACTGAAATGGCCCAGCAACATGACAGGCCTGGTAGAAAAGGGCTGCTCCCTCCCTTATAACTGTAAGTCCCCTTGCCTGGTGTTATATTTTCATTACCTAGGTGTTATATTTATCCCCAGTGTGTATGAGAATCCCTGAATCTGCAGGTGAGTGGGATTCAAAGGCATGATTGTGTGCAGGGAAGTGTGTGCACACGTGCCTCTGTGTGTGTGTGTGTGTGTGTGTGTGTGTGTGTGTGTGTGTGTGTGTGTGTGTAGGTGGACACCTGGCAGCTCTTGCCAAGCCTACAGAATATGATATCAAGTCTCCTCAGACAAACATTCACAAAGAGAGAACTGGACTGTAATTAGGTAGGCAAGGAGGAATGAGAAGTGAGGTGGAGCGAAACATATTTAGCCTCCTTTTAAATGACAGAGCTTTCTTCAAAAAAGCAGCAGCAGAAGCACAGCTGACCTTTATACACAGATAATAAATAAAGTTATGTGTACAAAAGACTTGGTGTTTATGAGCATCATGTTTTATTCATGATTTGAAGCTACTGTGGGTTAATGGTTCTACAAGAGGATTATGCAGTATGGCCCCCTTTCATAAGCCAAATTGCACAGAATCATGCAACATTGATGAGGATGTTAGCAGGATACGATAGCAAGTGTTTGTGGTGCAAATGTAGTTGATAATGTCTGTGATACCATCTGGAAAACATTTGTGTGTCTTTCTCCAAAAGCAAAAGCTTGAATTTTTCCAGATCCAGCTCTTATTTGGTCACCATCCATCCACCTCCATCCTTAAACTCTTTCTTTCGTTGTGCTACATCTCTACATGAAGATGGCTTTTACATAAATCAGTGTGCCACTTCAGACCACTTTTCTCAGTGCTGTTTTACTATTTCTGTCTAAACCTCCACCCCACTGTGATGTGCACTGACATTTCCTTCAGTGAGTGTCCTTAAAGTCTAAACAACTGGCATTTGTGTCGGTTTTAGTATGTGCTCTCGTTTCAACTTGTCAGTAACATCATCTCTATTAAGACTCAGTCACATGTGATTTATTCCTGCTAAATTATCTTTTCTCATCACAGCACAAAGTAGCTTAAGGCAAGGGAATGATTTTTCCTCTAAGGATGGGGAAGACATTTCACCCTCCAAATGTTTATTTGCTCCTCTCGATTATTTTCAGTCATCCCTGTTCTCACAGCAATTAAGCTTTACTTGCAGTAGGGAGTGTTTGCCCAGCTTCACCTCTCAGGCTACTGCCCTGTCCCCTGATATCTGAATGTGTTCATGTTTTTGTTCATGTTGTTTGTTTGTTATATCAGTTATATCATAATTTCCTGTCTTTTGGATGAACCTATGTCCTCGGTTTACAGGTCAAGATGCTGACCATAAACTACAACATCTCCAGTGTGAGTCCAGCCATAAACCTTTGTTGCATCTCTCTCCTCTTTGTTTTCTGTCATCTCTCCACTGTCTGTAATAAAGGCTTCAACTGGCCAAAAAAAAAAAAAAAAAAAAAACGTCAGAAAATGACTCACACGCCACATAATTTTCAGTGTATGTAGAAACAGGAAAGGAACAATTTGGTTCATGAATTACCAAGAGTTGTTTTGTAGCATCCTTGGCTTGAATTATCTTGTAGCTTTACAAGAATATGATGGGAATTAATGACACTGTTAAAGGGATCTGGTCATGAATTTCAAAACAGCACTACAGTGCTCTGCAGTTGACTGGAGCTTCACAAACTGATGCACAGTAAGATATATCCTGGTCAGGTCATTTATCTCTACCCATAAGTTTTTAAGACTGTAAGAATAAACATCACCTCTTTCCTTCACTGTAACTTTGTCTCTCTCTTCCCTCCCTTGAGTTGCCCATTCAGTCTGCATCTTTCTTTATCTCTTTCTCCCTCCTTTTTCCCTCTCCTCTCTTATCTCCCTCTGTCTTCCGCTTTCATTCCTGAGTCCTGAGATGCTGTCAGCGCTGACAGGTGAAGCAGCATGGGAGATGGGCTGGCTCGAATGCCAAACTGCTGGCATGTTAAAGGAGCAAAGAAAAACCCACACATACACACACCAGTCAGCTTTCCCTCTGGAGGTTTTTGTCAGGTCCTCTGATTTCCTCAGGAGACATTCATTCTAAAATGAAATAAAATTTCCTCAAGGGAAAGGATGTTCTTAAAAACTGCACTGGTTTGCCTGCTTCAGTTTTGTTGGTACTATATTACATTTACATACATTTAAACAGTATGTCAACGCACCTTATACCAACATAGAAACGAGTACATTTCTGTCAGCTATTGTAAGGTAAACTACAGCATTTTGAAAATATTTCAGCTGCTTTTTCTTTATCTCTGACCTTGCCATCCAGGTTTGCAAACAGGCTTGACATCAATATGCACAGCCACGTCCTCCTTTGCTCTCTTCTGACCACAGTCAAAGGCCGTCACCATAATCTTGTAGGTCTGCTGCTTGTCATAGCTCAGTCGCTCCGTATTTCTGATGTTTCCTAAAGGAAACAAAACAAAGAAGAAGAAATATAATTATGATTATCCACCGATAGAGACAAATAAACTGTTATGGTCATTTGATGATAATAAAGTGAGAAACACTTGCTGCTGAGCAATAATTGAAACTGACTTTGCATTAAAGGAATGGCTCCTTGAAAACAAAAATAACTCTTTGTACTTACTGAAGCATTTTACTGAAAACACAAGGTCCAGTAACCTTGTATTGCATTTTAATATTAAAGCCTCTCTGTGAACTGTCAATGTAAAATTGTAATGATGGATTATCTTCACCTGCCACCAGGGTAACAGTGTAAGAACAGGGTGAGGTAGAGGGGATGATTCAGGCCTGAGGATTTTTACATATGTGCTTCAAGTATTAGACATTAGACAAGGTCATATACTGAGGTTATTATTGTCTAACAGTCTAACTTTAATAGATATTTAAGGGCAATGAATCTTGCAGTTCTTTACTGTTTATAAACTCTCACCTTTCATACTGATAATACGCTTCTTTAAATATTGTCTAGCTACAGATATGCCACTAACCCTTGTGTTTTACAACTGTTTATAACCATGTCATATTTGTATTTATTTACTCACAGTTTTTATGTGTGTGAATGAGTTGTTTATTGTATTTCTGTTGCAATGTACAATCCACTACACAGACATGCTTGCCACAAATACATCCTTCAGGGACAAATATTGTATTCTGACTTGAATTGAAATTGAATATGTGTATTCTTTTTTTCTTGTTTTTTAAAATCAATATCTCTGTTGTGGCTTCTGTGCTTTCTATTTTCAGTATGACTATCTACAGTCTTATGTTGGAGAAAGTGTTGTGGTTTTATGAGAAAAATGTGAGGAAATGTGAGTAATATAGAGCATTATACTATTACATGTAATGGTGTTTCTGCTGCTGAAGCCAAGAGGATTATTGAGGAAAAACTACACAATAACAGTTCAGTAATTACTAATGTTGTATATTTTTGTTGTGGTTTTTCATGATTACAGACAGATATTGTGTATGCCAAACTTCTGTCCCCCTTGAGATCTGAAAAGCAAGCGAGCTGATTAGTTAGTGAAAGAGCTGTTTGCAGATTTCATTTCAAAATATGAACTTGCAGCATAAAATACTATGTGCATGTGAGTTTGTTTTGTGAGACCAGAAGGCATGAGCTGAACTCAAAGTTTAGCTAAGTAATTGACTAATCTTGCTTTATGAGACTGGCCCCAGGTGCAGTGAGGTCTATTCAACTGTAGCCACCAAGCACATGGATATTTGTCAGAAGCAGACAACAGACACAGAAGTATAGAAAGAGAGAGAGATAGAGGAGGCAGGGACTTCAGTGTATTTCATTGATCACTGGTCATTTTATAAATGGGATGCTTTAGACACAACATCACGCAAGCATATTTTAGTATTAAGCTACAAAAATTTGCAGCTTTCAAAAGCAAAAAACTGCAGTTACTGAATCATTAACAAGTTTTATAGTGATCTAATATTTTATATTTCCCAAATGTAGTCTGTACTTGAATTTGAATTGTGTCTACTGTTGTATACCCATGTTGTGTTAAAAGTCTGAGGTCTGGCCAGTGACGTGTGGGTTGGAAGAGTCTACAGTTCTGGAAACTTGTAGTGTGATTTTAGAAAACGTATGTAAGCAGCTGTGAAAACTATAGAAGTGTGTCTGTCACAACGGATTGCACCCCAGGAATGCTGGTGCAACAATCCTACAGTAACAATCCTACAGTATGGTTTACAGACTGAGCTAAATGTTGCAGCAGTGATCTATACTGCTGTGTCTGTAAATATAGAGTGAGTTGCTGGTTGCAACTGATACTGTATATCCCTAAGTCCATCAAAGTAAAATAAAACAGAACTTTTCTAGTTGATGAATAACTGTATTTATCTGTCAGACATCTGTACAGACTTTCTATACAGATACAAAAGGCTTCAAAACAATGTTATATTCTTATTTTGTGAAAGATGCGTTGCATCAGTCACTGCAATTACAGTGAGTCTCCGGACCTACGAGGACAACTGAAGCTATTTTTGTTGTTTGCATCTGGCAGCTCGGCTGTATGAAAAGCTGTCATTCTGATTGCTGTCGGAAAGAAGAGGAGAGGAGAGGAAAAGAGAGGAAAAGGGGGGAGATGAGAGGAGAGGAGGTGCAGTGAACACTGAGGAAATCAGTTCAGAAGACAGCAATACAAAAAAAAGAGCTAAGCTTGAAATGTCAGAGAGAGAGAGGGGAGGAGGTCAGAGTCACAGTTCCTACCAAAATCTCCTACTTTGGCTATTTGATCTGCAGCTAGTGAGAACAACAGCAACAGTAAAGGCAGTGGATAGCTACCGTTTGCCTTTTTCTACAACAGGTGAAACCTAAGGTGATATTTCAATCTGACAGGACATTTTCATTTCTTACTTGATTAGCAGGCAGCCACTATTACCATCTGAGGACCCAATCTGGATTTAGGATGTTCTTAATCTCTATGTAGTTAAAGGGACACGCAGTTTAACACATAAAGTTCAGTTTACTTGTCACGATGGGTACTACTCTGTCTGTTAAGCTGTTTCCATGCACTGCATCCCTGAACCTATTCAGACATTACCCAGAGGAACTGTACGTGAGAACACAAATGTCCAAATCAGTTGGACTGGACATTAAATGGACTTTACCCTGCCAGCTCCCCAGTAAAGTCTGTGTGGTGTCCGACTGGGACAATGTATGAATAAAGCAAGTCATTGTCTGGAGAATTCACAGCAATTCACAGCATTGTGCATGTTGATGACGTTTCTGTCTGCCCTCACCTAAACCAGAGTATTTCCAGTAGGTGAGAACAGGTCTGACATGGACAGTTTCCTGCTGTGTGTTACATGTGTGAGAGGGCAACTCAAATGAGTTTTACATAATGTCTTCTGAAGCTCTGAACCTTTTCAAAGTTTGAAAAAATAACCCTGCTGATGCCGTCATACTGCTTGTCCTTAAGACTTAAATTTTTAAA
Source organism: Lates calcarifer (assembly GCF_001640805.2). NCBI lineage: Eukaryota > Metazoa > Chordata > Actinopteri > Centropomidae > Lates > Lates calcarifer. Next base: position 15,952,762 of record NC_066836.1, on the reverse strand, counting down.
CAAGCCTGTGTTAAAAAACTGGAGGTGCTGAGTTTTTAAAAAGGTGGGCATTTTGTGGGCAGGGAGGTTATTCATAGAAGAAGTCAGAGTCAGGATATCTCAGCCCCTGCTGCTTTGATTCTTTTTTAATCTGTCTCTTGAATAGCTTTGCACTCGGACATATTACAGCTGATGAACATAGACTGGTCATTCCAACAAGAAGTTAACTATAAGTGAGGAGGAGATGGTCAGCTGATTATTTATTTTACAGGTAATGCGATGATCTCTTTTAAAGGGGGATAAGAGAAAGCATTTTCATGCAGGACAGTGCAGACAGCGTTCCTTATGATGATACACCTCACTCAGACAGCACTGGTTACAGGATGAGTAAGTTCTATAATCAACACTGGGGAGTACAAACCACATTTCCTCACATCACTGAAATGAGATATTTACAAAAATGCAGTAATGAAGTCTATCTGGGTCAGCAGTAGTCCCTATAGTCTTAACAAGGTATTCATTAAATTACATTCCAAAAATATGAGCAGCTCAGGGGAACCATTGTTCACATTACCCTTCTTGTGGTAAATACAATATATATTTAATATGCGAATCTCTCACTCACCATCCTGAAATGCAGTTGCAACTACACTACACAGGCAGAAAAACTGTGTTGTAAATGTACTGTTTACTGATACACTCAATTCTGCTTGCAGAAAAGCAAGAAAACGTGTAACCTGATGTTCACTGTGGGCGTTTCAACAAGTTAATTACTACAGTATATGTTGTCAAATCACAGCAAAGAAATGTCATATATCCAGCTCAGGTTGACAACAACAGCACAAACAACATGTGAACTCTGAACCCTGCAGCACTGATTCAGAGTTAGTTTATTATCATCACTCAACAAAGGTAGTGTTTTTGAATTTACCTACTGACACTTTTAAGATGCACATTTTAGTCCATATTAGCAGAGGTACAAACTGCAGCACAGTCCATTTACTTCTATATTTTATCTTGGACTTCCCCCAGTGCACAAAATTACCATTGTTCAAAGTGGGTCTAAACAATGTCTTATGTTTTGCAGTTTCTCCAAAACAATATTATTGTGCCTGGGAGAAGATCAAATCAAATGAGCCAGACCTCTGTAAAATATGGTGAGAAAAAGACCAGGAGTTTGAACTCCAAAAGCAATGACACAAAATAATAAATATGACCCAGAGAGAAAGACTGAGATACAGTGAAGAAAAGCAGTTTGTGCTTCGGTCTGATCTATTGGTAGAGTTCAACACACACAAAGCCCTCCAGTCTCCATTCAGTTTGGATTACGCTGTACTCAGATCAGCTCAGGGAGAAGTCGGCACAAAGCCCAAAGCTGAAATTTTATACCGGCAGATATGCTCAGAATAGCTCTCAATCAGAAATGAAATACGCCCCGCCAGTCAGCAAGGACGGATGTAAAGCCACAAATGAACACAAGAAAAAATAAAAGAAGAAGCTGTCACAGCTGAGGGTGGATCTTTGTCAAGTAACTTTTGAGCTGTGCACTGATGAAAAACTACTTCACAGATCACAACAATATTGCAATAAAAAGAAGGATCAGCTTGCTTTTCCCCCTTCATGCTGTATTTCTATGAGTGTATTATTCTGTTGCTCAGTGTACATCCATAAATAGGAGATTGGTACAGTCCCTACACATAGACAGTTTTCCCATTGTTCTACCACTTACAAAACTTATTGCAGTAAAATCAGCCTCCATAATATTTTTTACACATTGGTCTCTAGTTAACTGTCTGCTCCATGATTCATCTCCAGATTCAGTCGTCTGAGCGTTGGCTCTCTCATGTCTATCTTTAGCAGAGACACGTTCATGTTCATACGAAGTTCGGCTGGCTGAGATCCTAGAGAGAACATATGCAAATTCAGCCGAGGAATGGCTTCTTCCTTTCATCAAGACATTAACAATGCTGTTTGTGTTCAAGTGAGGCAGGAACAGGACTGCTATTAGAGTATTCCAAATTTACAATGTGTCTCAACTAAGGATGAAATTAGTTTTAACACAAATTATTATGTAAGTGATACTCTGAATGCCCGCTTTTACACTACTTTGTTTCAGTTGAGAAAATAATCGCACCAGAAAGTCCATTTAGTGGCTGCTGATGTGCAAATTTAGATTTTTTTTCTGAACACTTTTAAGAGCATTTCATACATGCTGGCTTAAGAGCAGGGGGTCAAAGTTCATCCTTGACTGTGGCACTGAAAATCTAATCACGGGCTCCATTTAGTAGCTGCTCTGGATTTGTTTTGTTTTATTTTCTTGGCTTCATCTCAGAAAAAGTAAAGTTGATAAGGGCTTACACTGTAGTGCTTTCATTGCTGTCAAACAAATTTGCTGATTAAAAGCAAAATATAACTACTTAAATGTGTAATCCATGTGGTTTTTATTAAAATGATCATACAAGTTCATACCTTAACCCATGAAAAACAACTATTTACTATAGTATACAATGCATTGTCTATTTCTCTCAGGTTGAGGTCAGATAAAATAATTTTGCATTAAAAAAAGAAAGGTGACTTATTTAAGTATAAATTAAGGTAAGTTTGTGGTTTTGTTATGGTTTAACTTGATCTGGTTTGGTCAAGAGCTCATAACTTACAGTTGTGTGTAGGTGTCACACATGTTATGTCCCCTCAGTGTAATTAACCTAAATGAAAATTTTCCATGAATAAAGCCTCCAGTCATGCAAACTGTCCCTCTCACTGCTATCCTAGTTTCCCTATCTCTCTCAGACCCATACATCACTCCTAATCACATCACCATCACAGAACACAACGATGGTCCAGTCTCTCATTCTGACACACACACACACACTTACCATTGCGGTCTATGGCAAATGGTGTCCCTGCAGTGACAATTTCATAGTTGCAGATCTGGCTGTATTGAGGTGAGCAGTCCTGGTCCCAAGCTTCCACCTGTAATAATGTGAAGGAACATCCAGTTCACTCCCAAACCATCAACAACTGCGCTGACAACACAAAAAAAAAAAAAAAACAACACCCTGAATTTTAACTGAAGGATATTTGCGGCTTTGATAAACCATGTTAACTTGTACATGGAATTATATTTTTTACAATTAACACCTGAAATGACAAAGGTATCTGTAAGTGACAAATTCAAGGTAATTTGTTTTACCTCTTCTTTACTTAGGATTTAACTACACAAAATGAACCAAAATACCAACAAAGAGGAAGGACTGATATAGACACTAATGATAGTAAATATGAAACAAGATGATTGGCTCCAGCCCCCGCGACCGTTGAGGATAAGTAGTATAGATAATGGATGGATGAAACAAGTTTCAAATTCTAACCAAACATGTTTTCACTGTAAATTACAATATCAATATACCTGCAAAATGCTGTCATAGATCTTGCCCTCTGTTACTGACGCCTTGTACAACGGCTCCCGAAAGACAGGACTGAACTCATTGACGTCATCAACCTGGATGTGAACCACCGCCCTGAACAGAGGAAGCAGTGGAAGAAAGTAGAAGAAGGAGGGAAAGGGGCGAGGTGGAGAAAATGACAGAAAGATGCAAATAAAGTAAATTGGAGATAATTGATGGGGAATAGTTAAAGTAAGGACACAGGGAAAGAATAGATGGATGGAGGAAGGCAGAGAGGAGAGAGGGAAAAAAGTCATTAGAGATGATTGAAATTAATTAAGACCTATTCAGCTGCTTATTTTAAAAACTGGTTAGTTGAAGGCAGAGGAAAGTGAAAGGAAAACAGTTCTTATGCTCACATGAAAAACAGATTTACTCCTAGAAAACAAGACTGAAAAGAGTTGGTTAAAAGGCTGTGTTTATTGGTATTTCTTTGTGAAATGGGTTTCCATTAATATCTAAATCTTTTATTTAATAGGCCTGTCTACTGACACAGACTCATCCACAGCAGATCCTTAAAAGCTAGATTGTTTTTCACGCTTTTTTTCCCTTTTCACTCCTTCTGTCTGAGGCGGACACACAATGAAACAAACAGTCTGATCTGCTGGGAGGAACTGCTGGAGATATTAACTTGGCACTCTGATAACATTTGTGCACTAAAGTATATAAATGGAGTCATAATTCAGATGTATCATGAAGTTTTCTTTACCGGTGACCTTCTCTGACAACAACTCGCAGTGAATCTGAGGAAGCACATCTGGCTAATTAATGACATTAGCTTAATGAGGCCTATTTAGAATGTCACGCAGTGATAATGTCACACACACACACACACACACACACACACACACACACACACACGTACACTATGTGGCATTCATCTTCCACTGCAGAAATTCATCACAGATCCCTTAGCTGATAAATTTCTCTCCCACTTTCTCCCTCTTTCTCTGTTTAGTACCGAGCCTGCCTCAGCTTATTTTAGCAGCTCCCTGTCTCTAACTGAAGGACCAGAGGGTTTGATTTGCCGCTGTCCATGCTGGTCTGCCTGTCTGTCAATCTCATCCGCATAGCACTGCCACACACACACAAATGGACACACATTATATTGATGGGCCATTAGGGGGACATATCCTGGGAACAGAACTGCAAGTTCAATATAAAAAAGAAAGTAGAGAAAATAGAAACAGCAAAAACAAGATCTAATAATAATAATGTTCATAATGTTAAGCTATGTATGTGTGTGTAAATTCATGATATTCATGACTGTCTAATTTAACTCTACTAACTGAGGCTGCATTTTCAAGTGATGTTTTACAAATATCCTTAATGTATTGGTGAGGATCAACTTAAGACCACTTCCACTCCAAAGTTTTCCTCTTTTTTTCAAATGCTGTCAGGATTGTTGAGGCTCTTTGAGAACTTAACATGACTCATTTGTGCAGCTGCCTTTGTAACTTTGATTTAAATACTCTGAAGTTAATATTTGTTTGTGTGTCATGTCTCTGATATGTTGTCCACCCCCCTGTAAATCTGAGTTACAATAGCAGCTTTACAAGTGAGTCATGCTAACATAAATAATAATTAGCAGTATGTGACAGTTTAATACAGAGTCTGACAATCAGAGTTGTTTGGGAAGCATGAAGAAACTTTCAGACACAAACAGGCCAAACAGTCACTGCATCATGAAAGACAAACAGTGGCTGTGGTCACAAACAGACTTGTTGACTGAGAGACAAGGGCTATTTTCTAGTCCTTGTTTCTCAACCTACGACCTCCATAATGTTAGATTTAAGTCAATATTTATCTGACATTGTCACAACACAAATTGAACAAATAAAATTGTTTTTGCTGTGATAGTGAATTGTATTATACTGCAAACATTCATTTTGTTTTCTTTAATGTCAAGGTAGAAATTGTTGTGTGATTTTCTTGTCAGTGTAAATTCAACCAGGCAAGAGCCTGAGGGTTTTTCTCTGTGTTCCTTATGTGAACCACAAATGCGTTAAAATGTTGCTCTGGTATGTATGGAGTGAAACATTGTAAAATAAGTACAAAACATGAATCGACCAATTGGTACATGATTTAACTTTTTTGGGGGAAAAAATGTCACACATTCACTGGTTCTAACTTGTTACATGTGAGTATTTTCTTGGTTTCTTTAATGACGACCTTCTGATGTATAAGATATTGATCAGACAAGAAAATAATTGCCAGATCAACTGTCAGTGAAAGTAATCATTAGTTACAGCCCTAATGGAAACCAAAAGCCCTTGTTTAAATGGTAAAAAAAAAAAAAAGAAGAAGAAGAAGAAAAAGTGTGATATCTAATGTCATTATCTGCACATTAGATTTCAATTAAATACAAACACAAACACACGCACACCTACACACTGCTTGACTCACTTGTGGGATTTCTTCCAGTCGGCCCCACTGGGTCCAGCCCCGCAGTCGTAGGCCTGGATTATGAAGGTGTACTCTTTCTGGCTCTCACAGTCCACTGGGCTGCTGGCCCTCAGGACTCCCTCTCCAGATGTGCGATTCAACACCACTGCTTCGAATGGAGCATCCTGACCATAGATCTTAAAGGCACAAATCTCCCCTAAAAAGAAAGAAAAAGAAAGTTATAAATGATGTGATGTTTTACATTGATAATGTTGAGCTTTATTCAGTATTTCCAATATTTAGTAGGAGACTACACTATAGGATTTCTTCACTGGGTCTAAAGAAGGCATAATTGTTGAGAATGGAACATCAAAACGTATTTATTCTCCTTTCATGCCAAAAATGAAAGCGGAAATTTCAATTTACTGAAAACAGCAATGTCATTTAGTAAGTCAGAGGCAAATTAAAACTAAGAAAGACAAACATAAACAGTGTGAAGACATTCAGAGAGGAAGGGGAGAGATAAACATCCAGTGAAAATTGAAAGGGCAAACAATCTTGAACACTTGATCAATTTTGTGGAGGAAAAGTAGTTAGTTTATCAGTAGGAAGTGTTGACTAACATTTCTCTTTACCCCAGAGGAAAAAGAAATGAACCTCAAGAGTTCTACAGAAAGAAAAGGCAGAACTATAGAAAACATCAGAAACATAATGGGCTTCAAGCCTGAGTCTGAGTCTCATTTCTGGACACAGTGATCTCTCTCAGCACGAGTTGCTCTCAAAAATGCAGTATACAGCTCCTGGGGTGTAGTTAAGAGAAAAATAATTTTTGATGTGTGTCAAACTGTGCCAGCTCCACAAAAGATGAAATTTGTTGTGTGTGTGTGTGTGTGTGTGTACATACTGAGTGTATTGTGTTTGCCTAACGTGTGTGTGTGTTTCTGCGTGTAGATCTGGTTTGTGAGTCTTGAATCATCTGCAGAGTTCATCCTCTACACAAGTGTTCATTTCAGGGATTTGGGAAATCTCCAGGCAGAGGGAACAAAAAGCTGCAGCGCTCTGACCCTGTGCTGGCTGATAGCTCTCAGAACATAGTGGGACACAGCGGAAACAAAAAGCTACCTATGGTTGCTATGGGAATTCTGCTTGCATGAGTCAAACTCCACAGACAAACACAGAGTTCCCTCTCACCACTGGCTTCTCCTCACTCCTGTTCCTCTCATCTTCCCATCCCACTGTCACACGCACAGTCTTTCCACTTACTTTCTCCCTCTGACTTCCTTTTAACACGATTCAACTTTTCGAATCCCCATTCTTGGTGAAATAATGATGCTGCCGAACAGAGTGAGCTTCGAGGTTTGATCCCCAACTAATTTTCGAGATGCCTTGCCCTCACGTTGGCCCCTTTGAGGCCTTATCAAAATGAAAAAGGTCCCCACTATGGCAGTGGGATGTGATGTGTATGTATAAAAAAAAGAATAATAAACACAAGGGGTGGTATGGAAGAAGGGGGATAAGCACAGCCTTGATCCTGCCTGCACATACACACATTCAAACACACAAACTGAGCAAATATTATGGTCTTAGATGGGAACAAAGAGAAGGGAATCTGGTTTGAAAATACCAGTGATTATAATACACTGCTGCAGTCCCAATGCATAAACCTTGACTTAGTGGTGGAGAGTAGGAAAAGGTACTTCCACTTAACAGTTTGGGGTTGGATGCAAATCCATTTTCCGCTCCATCTGTTGTGGCAAAAGCATTTTTCTGGATTACATTATATAGGAGAACATTACAGAGTCATGGGGGGGGGGGGGGGGGGGGGGGGGGGGGCTGGAGAGAGCAATAGAAGAGGAGGGAGGGAGAAAGAAAGATGAGGAGCAATGTGATGTGCCAATGTATATGTAAATGGTAATGACAGAGATTTCAGAAGGATTCCAGCTGTGTCAGCAAATGTGTACTTCACAAACACACTTCCTCTCCTGCCACTTAAGTTTGCTCCTCACCAGCCCCAGCAGAGGGAACACTATAATTTCACCCCGTTATGGTGTTACGGATGAAATGAAGTCTAATCTTTTGGCCTGAATGTCGTGAGGGACGGGGGTGGGGGGGTTGCTTTTCAGAGCAAATATCAGAACGCATAGATTTTTGCTTCAGGGAGTTGGCCTGTTGCCAGGGCAGACTGGGAGTAAAGTGGAAGAGTCAGCAAAAAATGGCTCAATAATAACAATCATCTAAAATAGATGGTACGCCACGGAAAGCCTGAGCGGCATAAACTGCATCGACAGAAAATGTCAAGCTGTCAGGGAACATGTATTTCACAGGATATTTAATTGCCAATATAAAGGAAAAGGACAAGATGGATACAGTTAATGAGAAAATGATGATCTGTAAGCTGACACATTGTCACAAGGAGCTAAAACAAATTAGTGTATTCCTACCATAAGTAACAGGAGTTGACAGAGCATTTAATTTCTTATGAGTTTTATTTCTGAATCTGTTGGATTTAACAATTGCTTGTACTTTGTTTATAATATCTATGGCCAAGTGTAGAAAAATTGCTTTATCATACACACATTTACAGATTTTACCTCAAAACTAAGTCAAACTGGCTAAATCAGGCTTTATATATTTTGTGATTTTGCTCTTATATAGGGGCGGCATGGTGATGCAGTGGCTAGCACTGTTGCCTCACAGCAAGAAGGTTCCGGGTTCGAGCCCCAGTTTGAGCCTGGGGCTTTCGGAGTGTGTGTTGAGTATGCATGTTCTCCCTGTGCCTGCGTGGGTTCTTTCTGGGTACTCTGGCTTCCTCCCACAGTCCAAAGACATGTGCATTAAGTTAATTGGTGACTCTAAATTGGCCATAGGTGTGACTATGAGTGTGAGAGGTCGTTTGTCTGTATATGTTGGCCCTGCGATGGACTGGCAATCCGTACAGGGTGTACCCTGCCTCTCACCCAGTGACAGCTGGGATAGGCTCCCCACGACCCTTAACGGATAAGCAGTATAGACAATGGATGGATGGACATTCTTATATAGATATATTTTTTATATCAGACTTATGTATAACTTTGTTGTTATGATTACTTTCACTTCTACTTTGTGCTTTGAAAACTTTGTAATTTCAGTTTGTGATGTGTATTAATGCAAGTTTAATAAAAAAAAACAAACTGTCAACAAGTAATCAAAGCTGCAGAAACCTTTTGCATTTTACTCATAATTTGGTTTGACTGAACTCATTTTCATGTCATTAAAAATGAATTGATACTTCCAAAAAGTGTAAAATGGAAGGAATTGATAACAATAATACAAGAACACATGAATAATGAACACTTGTAAACTATACAGAGAGGCACTAGTTTCAAATAATTCAAAGCAGACAGAGGGGGAGGGAAGAGTGACATGACACAGAAGCAAGTGTTTGCACCAAATCTAAACTACGAGCCAGGCGAGGGTAAATTCATTTTGACTCTCATTTACATTAAGCATTAAGTTGTAGCATTTAGTGGAGTGAAGACTGGTTTATCTGAAGAATCATATTATTCGATCATCTTACTGAATTTGGTGACACTCTCATGGTTTCTAATGCTGGAGACTGCCGTCTTTGAAATCTTTCCACTACAAAGAAAAATTAATAGGAGTCTGGCTGCATATTGGTCAGGACATTGTGAAGTTGTCGAACTTGCAAGCATTGTAGTCATCTGAGCAGGATGCAACAAAGGCCTGAATAAGTGACTTGAAATGACCTGAGCAACACTGTGAAAAAAAGGAAATCTTGTAACTGCACCAACATGCTCATTAAAATGCAAGAATAACTATATAAAATCTCTGACACACAGGCATCACGTGGAGCTCAGTGCAAAGGGGTCAGGACCTGTGATTTAAATTTCTGTCTGAGGTTTTTACGTGATTCACCCCCTGATGTCGAGAAGACAATTATGTAAAACAGACAGGCTGCCTAAGTCCTTTGGGCTAAAGGAGAGGTACACTTGTGTATCATCAGCATGAAAATGAAAGAATATGTCATGCTGTCCAATAATGTGACCCATGGGTAACATGAGTGGAAACAAATTAGGCCCAGAAATGAAGCTTTGAATTTATATTTGGAGTGACAACCTATGACTTCAGCACCTTACAAGAGGAAACATCACTCTTCCTTAGATTTCAGTTGTTAACAAGGGGATGTGTCACCTTGCATAAGGTGCATAAGGTGCACACAAAAGGGGTGGCTTTAAGAAGCACTGAAAGCCCCGTGTGAACCCACTTCCTCGTCAGGCCTCAACAGAAAAACACAAAATTCAATCATGTTAATTCCTTTTCTTAATCAAATACTGTTGTGACCCATCTGCTGTGTGTGTGTGTGTGTGTGTGTGTGTCTGTGCCTGTTTGTCTGACTCTGTGTTGAGCACTAGACACGAAAGCTTCAGTACCAAGATTTGACAGTTTGTGTGCATGTGTGTGTGGGGTGGGGGGGTTTCTGTAAGACCTTGATTAAAGTGAGTTTCTGAGCAGATAGACGATCAGGCGGTTTTAAGCCCTGATTCCTTCGCTGCCCTCAGCGCTGAGCTCACACTCACGCCTGTTCCTCTCATTTAATTAATGTCTGGATTACACTTCATCCCACAACTGACCCGGACATACGCCCTTTTACTGACACGAACACACGCACACAACATACATTATGTGTACATGCACCTACACATAAATTTCACTCATTATGCACAGTGAGCTGCACAAATACACACTAAGGAGGATAAAAATGAAAATGATTTTGATGGCAAAGGATCTCATTACAGTGTCTCTGATTTTAATAAGACTTTATTGACTCAGTTTATAATTCAGTGCTGGAAACAATAAAAGGGCTGTAGTCTAAAAAATGTCACTGGATCCTTTGGTGAGCTTTGTTTCTTGCAGCTTTTGTGCATTTCATGGTGCACAGTAGAGGATTTCCATCACAAAGCTCCAAATTACCTCGTGGCATATGGAGCACATGCCTGTGTATGACTGAGCAAACAAGGGTCTGCATTATAAGTCTTCTCCTGCTATAGAGCCTGAATCACTCCAGCTGTTCCCACTAACTGCTTGGTAGAAAGGAAAATTAGACTGGAGAACCAATCACTTTGCCTGACTAAATATGTTTTCAGTCATGCCAACCCTAGACTGTGCTTTTACATTATGTTTAGGCTCCTGCTGTTCAATATACAGAGTTACTAGTTTCAGGTAACACTTGTACAGTCTAACATTATCCAATACATACAAGGAAAAGAATATTAAAAACACCTCTCGGTGTGATACAAAACAATACAACAAGTCTCAAACTACCTTGGAGTTTGACGCTTGTGTCAACACTTCTCTTAAACAGTGTCAGAAGTATTTCATTTAATCTCAATAGAATGTATAGGTGACACTAATTACCTTGTAACCCAGTGTACAACGGGTACTGGTGACAGAATACAGTTCTTTGTGTTCTGCAGTATGATAAAGCAGTAAGACTCTTTCTGTTTTAAAGCTGGGAAATAAGTTTTGAATTCTTTAGTTGTGCTGACCATTATTTCACCTTCTCATCAAGATTTTGCAGCCTTAGGAACAAACGCTATTCTGTGCATGGATATTGTAAATGCACAGTAGGTGTAAAGCTTTTTAAATACAGGTGAAAGCCTGTTTTCTGAGGAGCTAAGTCAGGGCATAAAATGAAAGCTGTTTAATGAATTGTAATGTGGGTTGATGAATTGTACTGTAATCCACAAAAATTGTACAAAAACTGCTGATAACTGCATCATGCAAATTATTATTTTTGACAAACAAAAAACAGATGCGATTGCTGTTGTTCTCTCAGCAACGGAGTGTGGTTTGTTTGCTTGTTTGGTATAATTTTATGCAACTGTGACATGTGATTTTGTTGTTTTTTTTTTTTTGTTTGTTTTTTAGTACCAATTTAAAAGAAAGCATTGCCTTTTATTTGTGGATTGAGGATTTAACATTTTGTTCAAGGTTGAACTGTTGAACATTCAACCTTGATATATAATGGATAGCACATCTACCCTCTTTCACTACTTTAACTATGCAGTTCTAGTTTTCTGAAGAGTGGGGTTAGAAGAGGACGACGCAAAGGAGGAGGAGGATGAAAACAAACAAGGGTTCATGGCCTTGCACTAAGCCCTTCTCCAGTTGGCTTTAATGGGATTTTCTCTGTACTGTCTCAAGGTTTTTGGTGAGGACACGATGAGGACACTGAGCGGTGAGCAGTTAACTGGGGGGTAAGTTGTCAAATGTTAGTCACAGCCTGATGTATGGCTTCTTAAATCTTCAGTCAAAGCTTTACTACTACTTTACACCAAAGACACATAAGGAGGGCAAGAGGAGAAATTCACTGATATGACAGCCAAGCCACTGAGTTACATTCACATGCATCAATCTGATCTGTTCAGTTCTGCATGTGCACCCATGTATTCACCCACTCTTTGAATAGTTACAAATATATATGGTATTGACAAAGAGCATCTGCACACACATAAATAAATCGAGAAAAATAGGCACCAACAAAACAAAATTCCTCAAAATTGAGCCATAAAAGGAAATAACTCCTGAAATGTCTTATAATGCAAAAACACCACCACCTTTTTTCTCACCTCATTCCCCCCTCCCCGGGTGAAAAACTTGCACTGTAAAGAAATATCAATCCCCATCAATTTCCTTAGAGCCTGTCTGGCACTCTGAAGTGCAGTAAACAGGCTGGTACTCACACAATGAAGAGCGTGTCTGTGTGCACTGGTGCATGAATTCGTTGACCGGTGCAGCCACAGTGGACTCCCAGTCAGCTAAAGAGAGACACGCAGAAGCAATTCATCAGAGTCTCGCTGGAATCCTTCAGATAGCCGGCCACTTCCTAATTGCATTTGGGAGATTGTCGCACCATCCACTTGACCTCAGGGTGACAAATCAACAGCTCACACAGACGGAAAGCAACGTGCACACAAATACACACATCCTTGCACACCTATCTTTGTGGGAACCCCTCATTGACTTAATGCATTTGCTAACCCTTTACCCAAACCTTAACCATCACAATTGAATGCCTATCGCCAAAAACCAAGTCTTAATCCTCAAACGTCATTTAAATCTGTGGTCCCCACAAAGCTGTCAGACCCCACAAGAATAGTGTAGTCCCACTTTTGTACACCTTGGATATAGTAAAACAAAACCACCCGTGCAAACACACACACACTTTCCAGTTATCTATTCACTCAGGAACACCAATGACTTGGACAACACAATATAGTAATGGGGAGAATTCAATATCAGAGACAATACACATTCATTCTGCTGGGGGCTTTGGTGGTCTGCAATGCAATTAGTGTTAATTGCAGCTTCTGAAGTTGTGGGATTAGAATTCATCAGATGAACTGTGACTGTCAGTGCTGCCTGTTAATTGAACAGCGCGAAGTTGTAGCTGTGTGACTCAAATTCTGAAGAGGAGAGCTCGGAGAAACATTTTGGCTTAAGTGTTTAAAACCAATACCAAGTGGAGTGTTAACAGCTCAAGTCAGACATGAGTATAGTTTAAGTTGCAACTTTAAGAGAGACTACTTGTGACTGGAAGATGACGGGTTTGAGTACCATGACAGACTGGGAAGTAAGCTTTCAGCTAAGTCCTTAACCCCAAATCTCTCCAGCGAAAATATGTAAATAGGAAAAGATAAATGAGGCAGCCGGTTGTTTATCAAGTTAAGTGGGGAAATGTGCAACGTGTTTGTGTGTGTCTGGCAGAGTGCATCAAAAGCTGGACCACAAAGGAAGCCCAGTTTTTCACTTTAGCAGTTCGCAGTATTAAAAGAAATGTAGAACCATGGCATGAGTACAAAAACAGGGAAAGTAACCCCCCTCCAAAAACAGAGAGAGAACATCAGAGACATGCGCACTGAGAACTATGGTGGCATACAAAGGAGTGAATTAATAAGTGAGTGAGAGGAGAGGAGAACCTGCAGGGGAGATAAAAAAAGGTGGAGGAGGGAAAGGAAGAAGGATCGTGAGTGATAACTACAGTGTGTGAGATAACTACTGCTGGTATAAATAGCACTATCAAACTCTCAAGTATCTCAGTGGGCTTCCTCTCCTCCTCCTCCCCACCTTCTCCTCCCCATGTTCCTTCTTGCTTCCTCTACAGATTTCACAGCAGCGAGCAATTATTCAGCTCTTAACATCAGCACCACCTTGCTCTCCTTCACCCCTTACACACCTCACCCACTCTTTGTTTCTGCCCTCGTTCTCACCTCACCCCCCCACCCCCACCCCCACCCCGCTAACCCCTCCTCTCTGTTCCTCTGTCTTGTGCTCTTCGCTGGAACTGACAGTGTACTGCTCTCCGAGGGTCACCAGTTGACAGTTAAATGGCCTCTTGAACAAAGGGAATTTTACAGTTTGAGGATGGTTGTGAGTGCCCGTGCTCTCTCACAAAACATGCAAACACACACATACAGTATCTGCAAACAAATATCCATAAAAATATTCACAAAACAGAAAGATGCTGGACGGGGTCAGATGCTCTAAACTGAGGTCTGAAGGAGCAAAACGGTCAGAAGTCGTGCTTCCATATAATTGTCAAGTGAATTTGAAGCGAACTTTTGAAATGTTGCAAAAAAAAAAGAAGAATGAATTAGGCACGCTTCCTTCAGCTGGTTAGGAGCAAATAACTACGTTACTTAGTGTTGTCAGAAGGTGGCAGTATAGGCTACATTACACATGGCTATAATTGACAGAGTAGAAGAAGTAGAGGTCAAAAACGAGAGGCAAAACAGGTTGTCTGCCAACTGCCAAAAAAACGAGAAGAAGAAGAAGAATAAAACAGTCGCATTAACTCTTTTTGAAAAAGGTGAAAACCACTTCAAGTGAGCATAAAAACTCTTTTGCACTGTTGAGGAAGTTCAAATTTTGCTATTTCCATGAACCCTTTCTGATGTAATACTTTAATATGTGCATAAAAACATATTGTTATAGGACACATATGGTTATAAGACACATTTTAAAAGTGTATCTCTTCTCTTAAAAGTGAGTACAACTCATCGTGTCAGACTGTCCACAATTAGATAATTCAAAGTAGATTTAGACATTTCATGAGAACTAAAAGCAGTAATTTGTCTTTTTGATGTCTTGTTTTGGGTATTGGTTGTTGCCTGTGGCATTGTTTGCAGTTTTGATCATTCCTCAAGAGACAGAAAAAAAATGTCAACCTCTCATTAAAATAACCTCACTTTGACCATTCTCTAAAGTCAGTCTTCTCTCCTTGTCAACTTCTTCATACCTAACATCACATATTTCAGCAAAATCACACCTCTCCCTACTGACATTCATATCATCATGTTTTTCTTCATTCCTACATTTTCGACACCCTCCTGTTGGACAGCCGGCTAGCGTGGTTCTGAGATAATCACAGACTACCAGGTACAGCGGGGAGTCTCCATAAGCCTCTGAGCTGTAAATGTCACAGTGGCTCCGACAATGACCTCTGTCAGCTCAGTGGCTCACTGAGAAGAGAAGGACATGGCCCAGTGGTTTATAGAAGACACTCTCACACATATTCACACTCGCACGCACACACGCATTTTCTGTCTTGTGCATGTACTTCACTACACTCTCAAACAATCAAGCATACACTCAAACATATCTACAACACATACATGCTCCCTAACACTGATTTGTACATACTGTATGTGTACAGTTTTCCCTTGTAACTTGCTTTGATTAGTTAGGCTATTAGATGCAAGTCACAAAACACCAAAGCAAAAGCTAAGGTTCCAAGTTGACAGTGTCCCTGAGGTGTAACCACTGTGGTGTGATGGCTCCTATCACGTCTGTTTCCCTAAACCGCTGTGACTACATTGCATGCATACATTATTAAGCCTTGCATTGCTCAGCTCAAGAAATAGCTGAACATTAAGTTTATTTATTCTAAGGATAGAACATGTTGTATGCTGTTTAGATAGACCTTGAAGATGAATTTGTGGTTTGAGGCTAAATAAATAAAACTAACTTGACTAGACTACTCAAGCATAGGTTATTTTCATCAATGAATCTGTGCCTGCATTTCAAGTACATCCATAGAGAAACACAGACCCTCTTTACCTACACTAATTTAAAAAAATATTCCTCTATCCTACTGATGAGTTTGATGATGTGTTTCCTGTTACTTATATCAGCGCAAACAAGCTGTTTGACAATGCATGTCTGCCCAAACCTACCACTATTAATTAAATCATTTCTGGTACTGTCTAGTTACTGTAATGGTATGAAAAAATTGCATGATTGGCATTTAATTTGGAAAACTGACGTGTTGCCAAGCTCCACAAAAATTCTAATCATGAAACCACATCCCATACTAAAAACCACAACATACCTGGGATGTGGTTTAAATTAATGCCATGACGGATACGCTCACTGGGTATAAACATAAATCACCTTTAAATCAAGAGAAAGCTGGACTATAGCTCCATCGGCATGTTATCATTGAGTCATCAAGTCTAACTAGCTAAATAGCCGACTAATAAACCTGTCAATTACAATATATAGTCCCACATGTGAAGCAGAATTGCCAGACACTTAACAAGCTCCCTTTAGTGCTTTGGATGCAGAATGAAAAAAATGAAGGTAAACAATGGCATTTAAAGCTACCCTGTGCAGCAATAGTGAAGCAGTGTTTTAATGAACTGGTATACATACTGTTTGAATTTTTTTTTTTTTTTTTTACCAGCACACAAGTATAGTAGAAGTATACAGTATTTGTGCCATGCACTTAGTTAAAAAGACAAAGACACCATTAAAGGTCTATCTAATAGTTTTAATATTTTTTGACCACTGGGGGCAGTAAGGGGACAGTAAGACTTAAATAAACACAGCAAGGAGCCTTAATGTGAATATGGTATCATCTTATCAGGTTCTTATAGCTAACATACTAGAAATCAATTTAACATACTAGAAATCAATTTCTATTCTCAAACTCAGCAGAAACAATGGTACATTCCATCAAAGTCCTCTTTCTCACCACCTGCCATACACAAGTCTGATTTAGCTCCAGTTTGGCCCACACCCCCCTTGAGCTTGCTAGCTATTTGACATTTACTTACACTGTCATTTTGCATTAGGCAGGTGGCAAGCAGTTATCATCTGTGAGCTTGTTTGCTCAGAGCAGCTGCCAGTGACTTTACATGGTTTGCCTGAGAGAGACAACCCAAAACAATGAGATGCAAGTAGCTGACGGACGCACAAAAAAAGAGGCTGGTGTATCACTTCTCAAGTCAGGGCGGGCAGTACAAGCAACTCTTCATCTTTGTAGGGGGGTGATCTGATTCTTTATGGATAAAAAATAATGTTTAACAGAGCGTTAATATGATTTGGTGTTTGCTACTTCAGATATCAGTAGAGCTGTTGTGTCTCTCTTCATTTTAACACAAACAGAAGGAGGTTTGGTTTATCTCCTCTTGAAATCTGCGAACAGACAGCACCATGCCAAACTCAGCACAAACAAATATATCCCTCTCTTTTCTGTCTCTTTCTTTTCTCTCTCTCACTCGGCCCTATGTTTTTCCTCTCCATTTGTTATGAACACTTGGGTACAGAATAATTTTCACATCATCCATTATAGATGTTTAACTATAGCATGACTTAAAGCAAACACAACATCAATGAAATCTGGCAGGTGGCATTTGAGAACCCCAGGAGACCTTTTGCATGCTAATGCACACTTATTAAAATGACATAACTAAACTGTCAGTCAGGCAGGGCCAGCAGGGGTGTGGGCTGTGGGGTGAGACTGCATGCAACATTCATCAGGAAGGTAAATTCAGAGAAAACATCTTGAGAGGAGGTAATGAGCAGTGTAGTTTCGATATGCTGTGGAGGTTAAGATAACCTAATCTGTCATCTTTCATTGATCTCTGCATGCTAGTTATGTTTGTCATAACAGACAGCAGGCAATAGCTCATGCATGCATTGCTGTCATGTTTGATCATTTGTCAGTTCTACAGCAGAGGTAAACGTGAAGATGTCTTTTTGTTTTTAGAGAGAATGGCTCCATTCATTTACACAGATTTGCTACAGTGAATCTCAGTGTGAAACTGGAAAAGAACAGCCAGTTTGTGTGCATACCAATGGATTTCAGTCCTGGCGCACATTAAGCTGTCACATCTACTTTGTCCATTATGCATACTGAAACAACAGCATTTACCAGGTAGGAACACTAAATCTGATTAAACACAGAAAAAAACACAGAAAGATTCAAAGCACCTGAATGCTGAAAGTGTGATCTTGAAAAACAAATTCATCTGGGACGTGTGCAGATGCTGAACATTAATCATTTGCAATCCAAGCTTGTAAACAATATGTACTTTCTATCTTTTTAAATATTTGACCTCTGCTGCTGGGAATTCACCATGTATACAGTCTCATGAAAAAGACAATGAAAATGTGACAATAAAGACAATAATGTGTCATTTTTAAGGGGTTTTCTCTGCCGTTCACTGTTCAGTGGCTGGTGGTGATGATCGTCTGCCAAGAGCTTCAGCCATTGTTATGTTTGTTCTAGACTGGTAAGTAAACACCTGTTAATGCTAATGTTGGCTATGTAGTGATAGCAAAAATTATAAATAGCTCCTTACAGCATCAATGAATTTACCCTTATATTTGAATTTTGTCACATGTTGCTAAATATGTGTATGTAACCAGTAACAAAATACACATTCCTATTCACTCACGTGTAGCCCCTCTAGCCACGTAGATGGTTTATCTAGATCTTCAATCCAGATTTCATCCAGAAATAATTACCTCTGAGGTTAGTTTTGCTAATCAGATCTTCGTAGAGAAGCTCATGAATTTTGCTCTGCCACAACAGAATCTGTCACCAGACATAATACCCCACCCATATGGACTGTGAGCTGACAAAATCCTCACCTCGTAGCAACAGCCCCACTTGTGATAGAGTTAAATGACACAAAAAGGTCAACAAAAGGTCTTAGAAGGGCAGGAAGAGGATGGTATTACACTGTCTTCATCTGTCTGTGCCATGGGAGGTAGGGGAAACACAGATAAGGGAATTGTCCTTATTCCCCCCTCTTGCTTTTTTTTTCACTTTGCCTTTATTCTCACTTACTCTCTCACAATTAGCAGACAGAAAAAAACCCTCAGGGGTGTAACACTGGATAAAAACCTGTGAAAGAATACTAATAACACTACTGAAAATCATAAGAGAAAATTAGTTCAGCAGCTGCAGTGCAGCAGAGTTTAAGGCTTCATATGATACATATGCAGTAGATCTTAAACAGTATGTTTTCTTTTCTTTTAATTTTCACACTATTTACGAACATTCACAAGACTGCAGTGACCTAAGTCTTTATAGAACCACAGTGATACAGTATGTGTACCAGTATTCACTCTTCAATTTGAGAATTATGGACATCTTCTTCATACAACATGTCTAGATTGTGAGTAACTTTTCAAAGTAATTTCCTGCTACAGTGTTCTGCCATGGAGGGAAATAGAGTCATTTGCAGCTAGCGCACAGACAGCAGAGTGGCTGTAAGTATATGTTAGCTAGAACTCTGACTTAGTTCTGCTCAGCACTTGACTGATGGCCCTCGCTGCCCTCATCCATTACTCTGTCACTCGTTTGAAATTGCCTTTCAAACGTTCCGGCACTTCTGGAAAAGTGAGCACTCCTCCTTTTTGTCTGGGTAGCTGAAAGAAGGCACGGTGGCAGGTGAGGACGCACAAAAATCGTATTTCACTTGCGCAGCTGTCAGAACTTGTGGGGCCACTTCAGAGGTGAAGCTGTGATTGGAATTGCAAAATGTGAGCAAAATACAATGGGCAAACAAAATTAGGAAGGACAGTGGGAGAAAAAGAAATACAGACACATCCTGCAAAAAATATAACCAGAGGAGACACTTAACTGACATTCTCAGAGAGAAATCTGGACATAAGGCAAGGTCTCATTATACACTCTCTTTCTGCTTAGATGTCAGAAATGACACAGAGATGACTTGTGTGAGTAGAGTCTGAGAGATGGACGGATCTAGAAATATGTATTTATGAAATTCTCTGTGCAGCTTTGAATCCATCTATACAGTGCATCTGCTACTGTTTTTAAGGGTACATATACTGTGATCTTTAACTTGCAGCCTTCGCAATGCGTCAAGGACAGTGTCTCTCTCCTGCCTCCATTCTGTCCCTGTGTGTGGGCCCAGTGACATGGCAGCTCATTCCTAGACACTATTAATGACGGAGCTCCCCTTTTCTAGCACTGACTATCATCTATCACCCACAGCCTGGCTGGCCATCATTCCTTCACTAAATTACAACCCACTGCATGAGACATAAAATAGGGTAATGGGCTGAAAATGAGCCAATTACAATCATTACACTGCCATAATTGACCCTTGAGACCCATGTCCAGCAGTACACACTCTGCCTTAAGGTTATGTGTGTGTTTGTGTGTTTGAGGCACTTAATTAGGAGTAGATTGGACCGTGAGGATGAAATCTAATTTATTGAACAGCAGCAATCCAACAGCTGACTGGCAGTAAACAGGGAGCATTTTGGAGAGGTAAATAGCTGAGATGCTTTTAACAGCGTAGAAAAAGAGCAACCAAAAAAAAGAAGAGTGAGAGAAAAAAGATAAAGTGAGAGGGGAGATATGTATCCAAAGGGAAAACAACAAAGACTAAAACAGAGGAAAAGGAAGAGAAAAAAAGGAAGAGCATGGTCAATAGATCCTAGCTCCAAAAATCCATTCAATGCAATGAGTTCTGATTAAAGAGTTGACATTGCAGTAAATGACTATTACAAATAGTCTGAAGTCTGAGTCAGATGATTTAATGGAATAGTCTGACATTTTGTGAAATGTCCTCAAGCTCTGCCGTCACCATAACGTTGCCAGAAAGATTTCAAAAGACTTCAGGATGTTAGGAGGCCAATAATTAGTCAGTGACATAGCCCTATGAAAAAAAAAAAGAAAAAGAATATTTGTCCAAATGAAGCAAATGTGATCTGATGTGTCAAGAAGAGGAGCTGGTAGGTGGATTTTGTTACATTTGGACTGACTCAGACTAGCTGTTTCCCTCTGTCTTTGTGCTAGGCTAGGCTAAGCTAACTGGCTGCTGGCTGTAGCCTCACATTTAGTGGACAGATAGGAAAGCAGTATTGATCTTCTCATCTAACTCTCGGCAAGAAAACAAATTAAAATATTTCCCAAAATGTCAAGTTGTTGCTTTAATTTTTTTATGTGTGTCTCGGTGGAAATGTTCATAATCGCTTTTCCATTAATTAAATATTACAGCCTAAAGCTGAGGACTCTAATGCTCTTTTAGTTAATTAAAATCTGAATTGTAAAATGTGATGAAAGACTTAAAAAGTACATTTACTGTGGTTGGAAACACTCTCACTGCACTGCTGATCACTTTTGTCTGGCTGTCTTGCTTTCAATCCAAATAAAAACTGCTTTCCTTACTTCAGTAAATCTTCACTTTTGCATCACCTGGATGTTTGATAACAGCTGAACTGCAAGTCAACAACAATAAGGTGAAGCTACTTCTCAAAGGCAGTGCTAGGTGTCTGTCATGATCACTGTGGTTTGAACCCTTTTGAAATGGGAGCTGAAAGCAGCCCAGACCAAGACAGTTGATGAGCAAAGGCTGCGGTAATGATCACTCTCAGTGTTTTCTACAGTACAGTTTCTTCTATGAACACTCTTATGTTTTTACACACTTTTCACAAGACAGGACTGATTATGCAGAACACATAGACACTATAGGTCAAAACTAAAATTTTACTTAGAACTAAAACATTTTCTCCCAAATGTGGTTTTTAGCCTCTTAATCTGAATAATAGTCTCTGAAACACAGCGAGTGTTACTGGTCATAATAAATGTAAAAGATTAAATAAAATAAAAAAGACAATAAATATATTCTATGAAGCATGTATTTTGCAGTGACTCCCAAAGATGATTTTCTCCTTAGGAAGCGCTTGCCTGTCTACAAAGAGGGCAGCACTCATTACTCTACGACCATTTCTTTAGTTTCAGCACCTTGTGGAAAAACACTCGAAATTCAAGAAGCTTTTTGAGATGGACTCATGTGATTAGTTCTGTATTAGTCTTACAATGCTGCTGGTTGAAGTTATTACTCCAAATCATCAGCTGACAGACTGAACTAACGGTGCAGGAAAATTAAACCCTTGGCTAAGCTCTGTTACATAATTTGTTTCTGCAAATAAATGCACTTTATATAAACACATAATTTTAAAAAAAGAAAAAGAAAAAAGATCAAATCACCTTTTCTCTTTTGTATTTGTTAGTCTTTATTTGACCTCTGTCTGTTGCTCTCTAACATAGATGTTTATCTCAGCGTCCCCCAGGCTGGAGCATCATTGAATAAAATGACTGTTTATCTTTTTCACCTTGACAGGAAACAGCAAGACATCCATCAGATTCAAACCACATTTTTCAAACCCAGTCGGTGACCCAGTGTCTGAAGCACAGTTCATCGCTTGAAAATGAAGGATAAATGCCTCTTTTAGACAGAGAGAATCAATTCACATCTTAAAAGAGCCCATTTACATGTGTTTCATTCAGCTTTGCTTGAATACTTATGAGTTTTTGTACTTTAAAACCTTATAGCACCTTAAACATTTACTGATTTGAGATGTTGTTTGACTGATTTTTGTGAGACTCAACTATATGGGACATTTGGTTTCACATATCACCAAGCAGATAATTTAAAATGAGACCACTGAATTTTGTATTCGGATTTATACTGTGCAGCATAATACTGTAGTCAATTGTTTGTAATGGACAGAGATGATAAAAGCCAACTTGTTACCACTGTGACTGTGGTTCCTATCACCATAATCTGCAAGTATCACACTAAGGTTTAAGTGTTTATTAAACATGATACACACATACACCTGTAGTGTCTTGTAGCCACTAGGGATGGCCATTTGCAAAAAATTTCCTTCATGGATCATCAGGAAAATTAACGATCAAATTGTTGATTAATATTTTTTTCATATTAAAAATGTCTATGGCAGAAATAGGCCACTGAAGAAAGTGTGTTTTCTCAATGAAATATTTATTTCAAGAAAAAATTATAGTCCAACAAAGCCTTTAAAGTTGAACTAACAGAAAGCATAACAAAAAAGATATGCAGCGCTTATAAAGGCAACAGAGCCGAGGCCCCAAGTCAAACCTAACAACTTAACAAACCAAAGCTATGGTGCTCATCATAAGTGCAACAGAGAGTCTTTTAGACACAATACAATACTGGCATTGCAAGGTTAACAATGAGCTTCATTATTTCTAAGCTTGAAATGGTCCCACACCAAACTTCACCTTACTGTCTTAGATTTTAATTGCACCTTGTGCTAGTTGCTGCCACATAGTGAAAATTACTATATTGATACAAGAGATACAGATACACTATATAACCTTGCTGATGCGAATGTATTGATTAAATTCCATGTGATCGCCAAAATTCTTAGCAATCAATGATCGATCGTTGATTAATTATGCCCATCAATAGTGGCTGCAAGACAAAAACAATTTGTGTGATTGTATCATAACAGCAATGTTAACTGTAACAAGTCAGTTCAAAAAGCCATACGGGCCACACATAGGAGCATACCAGCAACATGTGTACCAGAACTTTGTCATCACGGTAACAATAATAAACATACAGTTAAGATTCTGGATCAAGTCATGGACAAAACAAAAAACATTTTCTCAACATTTTGGAAACAGACAGCTGTCCTGTGTTTTGTCAACCTATCCATCCACCCCAGCCTCCTCCTGATGAAGACTTTATACTATAAGACTATATACCATGCCACTTGATTTCCTCCTTTGCCCCCGTTATAATTAGTAGAGCTGCTAGAGGTCACCTCACGAAGACAGTCTCATTAACTGCATGCATAGCTTTTGTACAACTTTAACAATTGAGTGTGTACATGTGCTGCACATCCAAATGTTCAGAGCCCACTCAGATTACTCAAATTTTTCTAATATGTGAACTTTTGATGACATTACAGTGCCAGTCAGTGCAGATAAATTAAATTAAATTCCAGCCTTAAGATACAGGAACACACACACACACGCATGCACACGCACACACACACACACACACACACACACACACACATATATATATATGGAGTTGAACAGAGTTAAATATGTTCATTGTTCATCAAATATGTTCATTACACTCATTTGTCTGGACACTAATGTTTAGTAAAGTTTGACTGTTTTTAAACCACAACCATGGCCCCTCTAATCCTAGAGAATGTATTTATGATCTTGGTTGGTTTGTAATATATCATTATTAATATCAATTATAACTGAAGAATTTCTTGGCAAAATTGCCACCAAGTTCTCTAATTAACTTCAGTTAGAGAAAGCTGTCTTCTTGTTTTCGTTTTATAATTTGGATGATGAAAATAATGAGACCAGAGAGGAAGTGGCAAGGGCAGGGTAGAGGCTAAGATAAAAGGGAATGGGGAAGGATAAGGCAGAGGTGATAGCACAACAGAGGTCTATGTTGGTGACAATAAAAGAGAGACAGGGTGGCGTTAGGAGGGTGGGGGGGGTCATGGATGAAGGAAGATAAAGTTAGACCAACTGACTCTGATGTCGTACACAGGTCCAAAAGCCAGATTATCCTATTTTATGCTCACATGAACAAGGTAAATGGAGCGAGGAAGATATGCAAATTGCTGTCTAATTGGCCTGTCAGGATACTGAAGTCCTGTCAAACTGCTGTCAGAGAGAGAACGAGCAAGAGCAAGAGAACACAGAGAATTACTGGATTAGTTTCAGCTGCCATTCACTGCACATTTCATTAAGTAATTTCAGCTCACATCAGGACCATGGGTCAGCGCTCAATCCTTGAGCAGGTTCTTTCAGCCGTCATTCTGACAAAAGAGATGCAGCGTTTCTCATCTCTGCTGCACGTTCCACCTCCTGTCTGTCTCTCACAACCAAAAACACAGATGCGACCAGTAAACAAGTTTTCACTGGCTCCCCTCCTCTGCAGATGGCACAAAGAAAGCACATTTGCACAGGAGGTGACAAGAAACTACTGTAAAACAAAATATTGGTACTGGAATATACTGGAATTAACTGCTGTTAATACTTCTACTTTTACACGAATAATAATACTGTTTGATAGAGCTAACAGAGCTATTTCAAAAAAACTAAATATACTACATTTAATAATGATATTAATGACTCATACTAATGAGTTTTCAGCATGCTATCAGTTGAGTTCGCTAAGCTGTATTCTTTAGTTTACAGTGATAGCAGTGGCAGATTAGCCACTCAAGTCTCTAATTTTTGAAACAATGGGTCCTTGATTTCAGACAGTGGTAGACAAAAACAGCATTTCATTTAGCCTTACTTTGGCAGATTTTGTCAGCTGTAGCATTAAGCTCCATGAATTGGTGAAAATACTGTGTCAGGTTGACTTTTTAATGTTCCCTGCTGACCTGTTCTAAAACAATAATCCTGTAAAATTAGTCTTACATATGCACTTGACAGCTACATATATTATATCAGGATAAATACTGAAAGTAAGGGGCTGCATATCACAGGCAAAAACTCACCATAGTATGTACTGTAGACTAACTAACAACCTGGAAACAGCTTTGTTCCTTGTATTGCAGTGTAAAACAAGTTAGTCCAAGAATGATAAGGAAAAATGCAAGATCGCAGTTTTCATCCTGAAATAACCTTATTTGGATGCTTCGCTTATATTCTTTTTTGTATTTTCAAACTGTATGTTTTCACTTATAACATTACAAGAGAAGAGGCTTTTAGAATGAGGCCAAAACAATGTGTTTGTCAAATGTAACGTTATGTCACGTAATATTGGCTTAAGTTGCTGGGGTGTACTGTAAACTTTCCCAAATCCAAAGAGTAGGACTAAGCTGCTAATGTTAGCCTAAACTCTGAGCCGTAATCAGGACCTGCTTTCACCTAAAAAAAACATGCTGCACTGGATAAGCTTTTCCTTTTTCAAAGCAACCTGTAATCTAACAAACTGATGCAGTTAGTTAACTAATGATATATACTCCTTAGAAGTAAGGGTAAATACTGTAAGCTATATTATGCTAACAATTGCAGCTTAGAAAAGAAAGACACCATCCTCCAAGCTCTTGAAATGCTGATTATTGCTTTAGCAACACATTTTCCTAGGTGCAGTATGACTGATGGAGAACATGGCAATTTTGTCTGGCAGATGTGAAATGCACTGATATATTATTCTGTAAGGCTCTTGTTTCTGTATAAGTTGCACGTGGAGGTCATGTGCAAGCTGCTGCAGAGCACGAAGACAAAAATGGGAGCACCAGTTGGGAAAGGGGCTTTAATGTGTATGAAATGCTACCTCTTCATTTAATAAGCAAGCTCCCACTGACAGTAGACCATATTTTCTGGGGATTCATAATAACCTCATAGATACAAACACACACATACAGCCTCAGCTCATTACGAGTGGACTCCACAAAAAAGAAAAAGAGTGCAATCAAGAAATTGAAAATTATCACATAGTGTCAAGAAATGAGAGACAGATCCAGTGCAGAATAGAAAAAGCGAGTAATAGGGTAATAAGGGAAGGGACTGGGTCCTCCAGAAAATCAATCAGAGGCTAAAGGGTTGTTTGACGCTGTGAGCAACTTGACAATGCATTGATGTCAGAGCTCCAGTGGAGCATTACTGGACATGTAATTACTTGGACCATCTTATATGGATCCAATTAGTTTGCCTTAACAGTGGAGAGGCATGGTAATGGTTCAGGTTTCCCTTGTGTTCCAGAAAAAGTGTGACACCACATTGTTAGTGTGTCTTTTCAGAAACTGTAAAATGGCTTATTTCTTTATTAGACAGGATAGGGTAGTGTCCTCAGCTTCTGAAACACTCTTTTGGATGATTACAGATATCTTTTACAGTAAGAAAGTAGACAGTGACACTGTGATAGTTGGAAATCCTTCCTCTCTGTGATAATTGCCTTTTGACTTATTTGGTAGTTTCAGTGAAACAAGACAGGGATGCAATCTGCCCAGTTCAGAGTAGCTCAACTCAATGCAGAATACAAGATGACAGTAGTAACACTATTCAATTAAAGTCATATATTCTGTCTTTCTAAAGCAGTAAGGTGAATATTATTTAAAACCTTGAATAATGCACAGGGTTAAAAGGTTCTATAGGGGAGAGGGTAAGTATTATCCATAGGCTGTTAACAACTGAAGGCTACAAGCCAGATGGAAGATTCACCATTTACAGAAGCAGTGCATATACAGTAACAGACACACACTCAGACAAACACACACACACACACACACACACACACACACCCACACACTCACATTACCTGCAGGACAAGTGGCAAGTGTGTTGTTAAGGCTAGGCCACAAAACCTTGATATGCTGTACATCAATAAGCATATGATTCAATACACACAGACAGGAGACAAATTAAAGGAAAAATCAACATAAAGTGTCTCAGTAAAGTGTTGGGTCACCACAAACCATCAGAGCAGCTTCAGTGCTCATTAGCATAGATTCTCCAAGTCTCTGAACAATGGAGGGATCTCATTTGACGTTTTGATTCTGGTGGTGGAGAGCACTGTCTAACACTTCTGTCCAAAATCTCCCATTGGTGTTCAATTGGATTGAGATCTGGTGACTGTAAAGGCCATAACATATGATTCACATAATTTTCATACAAACCATTCAGTGAACCTCTGTCGATATGGATGTGAGCATTGTCATCCTGTCTCTTCACCATTTTTTTTAGGTTTTTCTTTTGTCACCTGTCTGTATCTAGATTCAGTGCTCCACAACCCAATACAAAACCAATCCAGGATAAATTGGCAAAATTTTGCCTAACATAAAACACAACTATGAGTTGTAATTAGCTGCTTGCACAGACAACCTATAGGGTTTTTTTTATTAGGAGGACAGCCTCCCCAGGCTACATCTAAACATTATCAACCACATGTTAGTAAGTCTTGAGAGAATTTTTTTTTACCTGAACTCATCAGTTATTTACAACTGCACAGCTGCTACCCTAAAAAGGCAATCATTATATAGGTATAATTCACGACATGTTCCCCTGCGCTTCTTCATTTTTGCTGTATTATTATGATAGAGAACAATTTCCTTCTCTCATTATATTCAGTTTACAGGTAAATCTGCTTTCTGTGAGATTTCATTTTAGAAAATTTAATAATTTAATAAAATTACCATTTTGATGGTAAAATGTTACTGTCCCTCCCTCTACAATGATTTGATTAAAATATGTATGAACAATAGGCTCTTCAGGGAAACTGTCCAGCTAACAAACATGGGGACAAACATACAGGTCAGATACAAGTTCAAGTAAGTAAAATGTGACAAACATGATACTGCTCTGGTTTGTAAAAATGTCATTGTCTCACAGAAATTATGACTGTGTGGAGAAGTTCAAATGCCGATATACTGTGATGAAGCAGGGGTGGGGAAGAAGCAGCAAGAGGGAGACAGTGAGAGGAGGGAAAACCAGAAAAAAGGATTGAGAGGACTGAGATGGAGAAAGAGGGGGGAATGTATCTGTCCTGCTGGGAGCAAACAAAGAGAGATGGGTGTTGAGGAGTACTGAACCTCATGTCCTAGGGCAACGATGCGATATCAGTACACACACTCTGACAGTTCACTGAGAACCAATCTCCTGCTCTGCACAGAAAGGAATTGAATGAGATACAGTACGGGGAGAAAGGCTTGCATAGACAAAATTGTGCTACAACTCCAAAACCACAGTGGACTTGGGTGTCACTTTTTTAACATCTGAATTATTGTGTCTATAGCATTGTAGTATTACATAAATGCAGCAAAAGCATGTAGTATAACAAAACATATTGTTTCGTAATGTAGTATTATTCCAATTAGAGGTGTTTCTCGAATAATGACCATATCAATTATAAACTGGTAATCCACGTCAGCATACCAATTTACACATCCAGCAGACACTGAGCAACACTGATGTGCTATTAGCCAATCAATCCAAGTCCCAATTTTATTCCTCTTTTAGCTCTGTTTTGGTCTCCACCTGAGAAAAATAAGTTGCGCTTTTGCTGCTAAATGGTCTACGATGTTCATCTACTAGAAATTAACCTTCTGTGTCTGCTATTTGGTGCTAGGCAGGTACCATTCAGTGGGCTGAAAAAGGTTGGTGGGAGCAGTCCAGACCAGACCAAAACAGTACAGTTGTGGGCCGTAAAACCAAAACAATAAGCCAAAAGACATTAACACCCTCAGGAAAACTGCAGGGTCTGGTGATAACTTTCTATGGGTTAGTCATTTAACCCACTGATAATATGGAAGTATTGACGTTATTACCTCCTTTAGGGATAAATGTTTACTGACAAGACACTAGCAAATTATCACATTCCTATCATTCCCATGCTGTTAATACTAGTTGCAGCAGAGAGAAATCTAGTTTGTAGGAAGGTGCCAGCCCTCTAAACAGCATACAGAATCTTTGATGCTCTGCATCTGTTTCATGTTGCAGACCGGCCTCAGTATTACCTCACGACTGAGCACCCACTGCAGAAAAATTAAAAGCAACACAAAGGCAAAGAAGACCCAGAGAAGGAGAGAGAGAAAGAGAGAGCCAGGTGAAGTGATATGCTCCTCTTCTCCTCGGGGCAGACGGTCAGACACCTGCGTGGTTTGATCAGCCTGTCCCTTCAATATCCTCTCTTATCCTTTGATGATCCATCACATCATCTCTTTCTACTCCCCCTCTCTGTCTCTGCCTTTTTCTCTCACACACACAGACACAGACATGCTAGATATCCCTGTTTCCTAGATCTACCTTTGTTTCTCTCTTTCATCTCCCCGAATCTCCCCACCTCTCTTTTCCTAACATTTTTTTTGTCTCTCACCCTCCCTGTTCTGTTTCTTCTTTCACCTTTGAAGTGAGTCATAGCGCCTGCTTTGCTGGGTCCTACAGTTTAATTAGCATGACTGCTTTTGTCACCTTGGTGCAGTTTCACTCTCAGGTAGTCACTGTAGGTGTGTTAGGGATTTGGCAAAGTGAAACTGACTATTGTTATTGTGTGAAGATGCTTAACAGGAACACAGCTGAAATTACAGCCATGAGCTGTGGAAAAATTGCACTTTAAAGCATTTGTGCTGTTTCACTTCTTAATTTACTCCCATTTTCCATTCTCCTCCTAATGTCCTGTCTCCATTTTTATGTTTTAAGAGTATGATATCGGGCTGTTTCTGAGCAAATGGAAAATATTCTGGGTGATACGCATGTACAGCACATCAAAAGCTGTTCTTGTTATGGTATTATTGTTTCTGTACAAAGGAAAAAGACAATACAGCTGTAAGCAAAAGAGCGTTAGGCAGTAATGAGAGCTAGTCTATCCACCTGGCAGTTTGAATAATGACTAGTGAAGACATTGGAAAGTAATCAACCACTTCCTGTTTGTGTCTTCATTACAATAACTAGCAAAAAATTATGCAATTGTTTATGACAGATCTGCGAGAATATTAAAACATTTCAACCACAATTATTCGCCTGTCCATCACTGCGATTCATTAACAATTCAGGTATTGTAAATAATGTGCTCTCAATTTGAACAGCATGCTTTTCAATACAAAAACCCTGCTCACCACTGTCTTTGAACTTATGATAATAAGTCCTGTATTTTCCAATTCATTCTACAAGCATTAAATGGTTTTTGACAGTGTGTTTGGTAAAAATAGGATAAATGGCCCTCGCAGAGATGTAAATTCTGCATACAATTTCTCTGTTTGTCAACAAAGTAATGATGAAAACACAAGAAATGTTCCACAGTGGAAAACTAAGTCATTTGGCGTATACAGAAAGGTGACAACTTAAAGGAAAAATCTGACAGGAGTGAGAGACAGGATGACAATGCCTCTTTCCATAGGGCATGAGGGATCACTAAATGGGTTTGATGAGTATGAAAATGAGATAAATCATATGTTATGGCCTTCACAGTCACCAGATGTCGACCCATTTGAACACCTAAGGGAAACATAGGACCAACGTGTTCAACAGTCCTGTCCACCACCCTCATTAAAACACCAAATGAGGGAATATCTTTTGGGAGAATGGTGTCCATCCCTCCAGTAGAGTTCAGAGACTTGTACAAACAATCAATGCCAAAATCTCAACTTCAGCCTGTTGCTGGTGTTAGATTTCTAATACCCTGAGATGTAAATTTACAACCCATAAAATAAATGCATCTCAAACATGTTTCTATTTATATGTGGCAAAGGTTGTATAAACTTTGCAGGAGCTAAAAAAAAAAAAAAAAAAAAAAAAAAAAAAAAATCTGTTTTTGACCAATGGACATAAAATGCCAGTTGAAAAAACAGCCTGAAATTTACTACACTGCAGTATTGACCCATGGAAGTTCATTGAGTTACAGCCCAAAACATTAGAACTTGCACGCTCTCCATGCAATGGCATCTTGACTTACTGTAATAACTGCTGAGAATGATGAGAGTTATAGTGCACGCACACACACACACAACCTAAACCAGCTAATGAGAATGATCAAAATTGTTTTTTCATGGCAGCTGTTTATGATGACCCTCGCTCATTTTCATTGTCCATCTGTCTCGTTCATTTTTTTTCTCTCTGCTATCTATTCTCTTCTTCCCTCCAATTCTCCCAACTACTTTTGTTCTTTTACCCTGTATGAGTTTTGCAGAGGAAACAGTATAGCACAGCGCACTATTCTGGTACTATGATGAATGAGGAGAACCCGTGCTTGTTGACTGTGGCCTTGAGATAAAGAATAGGCAAATGAAACTGCCTGCCTGCCTTACAGCACCCTAGAGTCCACTGTCACCGTTCCTCATGCTAATTTGATTGAGAACGCTCGATCAGCACATACTCCTCGACCCACACACCTTTGCTCTGAAGGAGGTGTTTGGAGGGAGGGTTGGGGGGTTAATAATAGAGGATGCCATCATGGCATGCAGTAATAACAATTTATCTCCTGGATGCCTGTCTCAGTGTATAATGTTCAAGTTAGGCCCACTGTGGGTAGTTTACATCCAAGTGAAATGTGGTGCCGCAGGAGAACGACAGAGGGAGAGACAGGAAGGGAAGGAGAAAAGAAAAAGGTGAGGTGGGTGTAAAAGGTGAAGATGAGATAACATATCAGACAGTCAGAGGAGAAGCCCTAGTGATGGAGGACAAGTGGATGGGAGACGGAATAAAGGATGATGGGAGAAAAGTACAAGCCAAGAGAAAACAGGCAAGTACTTAACAATCCTGGTCTGTGTTCCCTCACTGCAATTAATGTGGAGCCAGGAGGACAGCCTACTCCTTTTCTGCAGTAAAACAAAACCAGGATTGATGAGAGTGTCTGTAATGCATAAGTGACTGCCTGTATATGGGCTCGCTAGGAGCAAAGTGTCGAGTTAGAGGAGAGGAGAAAGGATCGTTGGACTGAGAAGGAAGGAATGTGGCACTGGGTGGAGAGAAAGACACAAATGGAGGCACAGATAGAGATAAAGATTTGAGAGAATAGTTAGACTCCAGGAAGAGGTGGGAGAAGGCTGTAAGCAGCAGACAAATGCAAAGGGAGATAAATTGGGGCAGAAACTGCTCTTTTGATGGCCATTTTTTTCACTGTCTCCCTGGTAGCTATTGTATGGGTTTCATTCATTAGACCACATTCAATGGAAAACATTCAAGGAGAGAAATATCACCAGTCAGCAGCCAGAGCACAGCTCTGCTTTTTCTTCTCGGGTGATATTTCACCAGGATTGACCTTCTCAAGTCAACAAACAATGTGTTAATGGTGGTGAAAAGCAATCAAATGTGATTTCCTCCTTAGTCTGCCTGGTTGTTGTGGTGTCATTAACCCTTCACTGCATCACAGCTTTGGTTACTAGGGAAAGCTATGTACTGTAAATGACATGTCAATGCTGGATTGTGGAGGAACAGTGTTTTGAGTATCTTCAGTATCTCCACTTTTGTGAAATGAAGATGAATAATGTTATTTTTGCATAATGTATTCTGTCTTTTTCATGTTTTAAATAATGAAAATTTCCTACAGTCCTTAAAAGTATCATTAAATCTTCATAAACAGTCCACATAAGCCATAGTATTTGGGTTACACATTACAATATGTATAGAGTACAGGGCTGTTAGAAGCCCTTGAGAGGAAAAGCAGGAAAAAAAACAGCCTTTAACATGAATCCAGGCTTTTCACATTCTTTAAGGTCGGCTCTATATACCCATTATTTACAGAGCAGCACACACGTAACACTGGAAAACACAAAAGTATGGCTGTGGCATTAGAAGAAAAACACACACATACAAAAAAAATGAAAACAGCAGAAGAAAAATAGCTGAGTATCAGTTTTCCATGGTTGTCAGAGTCAGGATTAATAGGAGCCATTTCGCCATAATGAGCTGTTAAGCGTTAGCTGCCAAAAAGCCTCTTCGTTTGCCTTTGAGTCTCAGAATACTTTGTCTAATTATAACAGCTCTCACTGTCTCTCTCCCTCCTGTCACTGTCAGCACTGGTGTACCTGCGTGACGGCTGTCTGATTTCAGCTCTTGTTAGACAACATAATCAGCTCCCGAAACAATCATCTGGAGATGAGCTTTATAATGATGTCGTACTGGCATTATTACACATGTACTGTACCTGCTCTGTGACTCAACCAGACGACTGTCAGTCAGCGCTACACTCCCAGCACCCAGTTTAATGGAAACCGTTATTGGCTGTGTGGCGCCTTTGCCTCAAACATGAGTGGCAATAAAAAGTGAAACAGAACAAGTGTTATCCTGGAGATGTTTTTCATGGAGTATAAGGGCTTTTTACTGGCCTACCAGGCTGTGGAAACCTTTTCTGAAAAAGCCACAGTGAGATCTCAGACACCGAACCTTCAGTGAATGCAGAGCATCTTTAAATCCACTGTGACATACCGCTAAAGGGGACATCACCAGATCAAGGCACACCTGTGTTTACAATCTACAACAATACATACACACACTTCCAAAGAGTAATAGAGATTCTGAGATTAATTTATGAAGTCTGGACATTAATAAATGAATGGTACTGTGGCTAGGACCAAAACAAACCCGAGTACTGCATCTTAGAAATGTATGATACTCAGGCTTGGTTGCAGATATAGCAAAATAGCACAATATGAATAGAAATGAATAAATATGGACTTAAAAATACCTGGAGCTGACACGTACAATATACTACTCTGTAAATAAGACAAAATGTTCCTTCTTGTGTGGTGAAAAAATGTAAAAATATTGCAAATGAAAACCGTACTCTGTAACTGTTTGATAATCTGGACAAGCTTGTAGGCCGGCTCACAGCGTCAGATTAAGATTTACACTAGGAAATGAATATTGTCATCATGAAAAAGTGACAGGGCCCGTATATTCTTCCACCTTTGAGAGGAATCTTTTGGTCAGGTTAATGAGGCATTTCAACTCAGCTTATGAGGAAAAGAACAAGGATGACACATGGCTGATGAACAGATCCCTGTTGGGGGGGGGGGGGGGGGGGGTGCATCCTAGCTTGGAACTGGAAACCTCACAAGATTATGAAAATAAATGCATTTTCATAAAAACCTTAGTATGCTTGAGTCACTCAGTTGTCCTTCATCAAACTCAAGGTTCCTGCTATTGTGACTTTAAAGCACATCAAACCCTGGTCAAGGATTTTGTATAAAAGAAGAGCACAAAAGTCTAGGAAGTTGCACATTATCATATTTTGAATTCTTTAAAGATGTAATGTGGTGCTGGCACTTTGTGGATTTACACTAGTTTAAACTCAAAATTACTGGATATCAGTGGGAATATAAATATTTGTTTTTTTGTTTCAAAGCCCTCCTCATCCTTTAAGTTGTTTCATGAAGAAAAAAAGCCTTGGATTTTTTTGGGTGCCCTTGTAAAGTAATTCCATATAATGATGAGAAGAAACTGCTTTAAAAAAACTTAGAAAACCATTTAGTTTTACACTGCTAAGGGTGATAAATGGAATTCAGTCTCCATGACAAATAGTGAGCACAGAGAACTGTTGGATCATCTGTTTTTGTAAAGTTGCCACAGTTGCCTGCACACAGTACTGAGGCATTCTTGTCCTGGTCCCTGTGTGTATGTGTGTGTGAGTGAGAGAGAGAGAGAGAGAGCGAGAGAGACAATGTATGTATGGGAGGGTGTGTATAATGTATGTGTGTTAAACAGTACTCTCTAAATGTGTGGATACTTGAGTGTCCTTGCTTGTGTTTCCTACCAGCATAGGGGACCGGGGCATCCTTGTCTAGAGCTACCAGAGGAGGGTCCAGCAGTACCGTGTCCATGTTCTCGGTGATCACACCGTGGTAAGATGTCTCTATCCACGGCTTGTGCTTGTTCACTGAGGAGGAGAAGGAAAAAAGAGGATCAGTACAATAAATGTCACGGTCTTCCTTTTGTAAATCTACTTAAGTGTACATTTCAGTTTGTAGCATTGCTTTGTTATTTCTGCTGTACACCGCTGTATCTAAATGTGCTGAGTCACAGCAACAGGACTGAGGATGAGAGAACAGAAGGCTCTGCTTTTTTAAAAAAAAAAAAAAAAAAAAAAAAAATTACATTGTGATCAAGATTGATCTCAAAGGTTTTTACAGATGACAGAAGGACTAATGGAAGCCAGAGGGTGAACAATGTGAAAAAAAATATTGATGTTTGTTGTATAGGTTTAAATTTATGGTCATCATGCTTTAAAAAAGGGCTCTGTGTTCTCTGACAAAGCACTACCAAATGCCACAAATGAAAGAGAAGAGAATGAAAGAAGAAAATGATAAAAGAGAAACCTTTAACATTGCTTTTCTTCCCTTTCCTATACACTGTACTGCCCATACTCCTTGTCTCTAATAACTCTCTCTGTTGGCCTGGGGATGTTGCAGACTACTATCCTCACCAGTGGCTACACAGTTGTGTTTGACAGGCCATTGTACACAAGCACCAGTCTGTTATTTCCCTTAATCTGGGAAACAACTGGGTCTCAGTAGCCCAAAAAATCTTTATGAGTTAAATGTGTCAAAGCTTATTTTTTGTGAGATGGTTCCGAGCTGTAATCTTAAAACAGACATACTAACATAGTGAACTACAGAATCCACATCCAACTTTGTGTTAAGCTTTGTGTATTGACCTCTTCATCTTACTGTTTCCTGTTTCTTAACCTCTCTTAGTGTTTCTGCTTCCACAAAGTAAAGAATCCGACCATCATGCCACAAATTGTGATTGAAAAGTCAGGGGGATGAGCTGGAGATTAACACAGATCACCATCACACACAATTACTGACACTGTAAATTAAACTTCCTCTCTTGCAGCAGGACCTCACAGAGAAACAGAGAGAGAGAGAGAGAGAGAGAGAGAGAGAACATCTGATGAACAAGAGAAACCATATGTACACGTGCACTTTTCTGTACATGTGCACACACATACACATATATATGCCGTATATCTCTGGTGTACAAGTGTCACTCTCTGCAGGGAGCTGGGATGTCAACTTGACCTTTCAATCCACTGAAGAGGAACGTTTTGTCTCATGCCAATGAGCAGATGACATGTCCAGCTGGCATCGATTTAAAATGCATCAAACTGGTCCTAAAGTCTTGTCACAGTTTTTCATCTGTTTGGACAAATTTCAGTAGTTTTGTCCTACTGTTCTATTTTCTCCCCAGCTTGTCACTATTCGTCGAAAGAACAAGGTCAAAGTAAAAGGGGAAAAGAATGTGAGGACTGTACAATGGAGACGTGTTTGATAAAAGAAATAAAGAAACTGTTGTGAATAGAAAAACTGAAGTCAGACAAAGAAAAAAACATTTAAAACTTTTAGCAACTAGGAAAAAATTATATCTTATATCTTATCACCGTATCACTTTTTAACTTTTTTTCCATATATTTTTTGAGGTTTTTGTTGGTTTTACAGCATACACAACACAACATACTGATGAGATGAAATGTAGTTAAGAAATGTTGTGTCTGTTTACTTCTGACAAAGACCTGATGATCACTCAAGATGGGACTTTCACCCCGCTGAGACAGAGTAGGGAGTGGATTATAGGGAGCGATGGAACCACAAGGGAAGGCATTATTCATACAAGGAGTCTCATCTCATGCTCATGCAGGAGAGAGATAGCACTGCAGCACACAGCATGACTCTGCTCTGCTGGAAAGTGGAGAGAGGAGAGTGGAGCTGTGTCTTCGAGTGGTGTTATGGTGTCTTTACACCTGGAATATCTTTCTTGTAATGGTGGAAAATCAATGCATTATAGCACACTAGCACATACACTTGTATGGTATATTGTAGGTACAGTAGAGCTTCTTCCTAATGCTTACAGCTTTCCTTGGATTTACTCCGCTGCGTTGGTAAAATTTCCACCCAAAAGCAGATGTGAAATGAACTGAAACAATCTGAACTGAATAGACTCTTCAAGACCAAGAGCATATTAGACTGAGGTGCTGAGGTGACTATAAAACAGACTATAAAAATGAACATTATTGAAGCAATTCTTCATTCCTGTGTGCTTGCACTTGCCACTGTAAATACATACTAATCCATCATGCTCACATAGCATTTCATTTACATTCGAAGATGTCTTCAGCAAGTCTAATAGCAGCCCACAGCTCGTGCAGTTTACTCATGGATGGCAGGTTCAATTTCTGGCTCAAGGTCTTACATTTATCCCAAACAAATTGGGTGGTGGTTAAGGCAGCAGAGCTGTGACTTTTTAAAGGAAGTCTAATATAAGAGCTGTTTTGTAGAAAGAGCGGACATCAAAGAATGGAAATGGGCTATTTCCAAAATGGCTTTCAAGGCATGTAGTACTGTAAAGCCTTTAGTGATGCGTTTAAGGTATTCATCCTTGACATCCTGCTACTGAGCCCCAGCAATGAAAGCAAAATTGAGGTAAGCTTGCAATCAGAGAGAAAAAACTCAGGCAGGAGCAGCTGCCTGGACAAAGCCAGCCCTACTGAGAAATAAACAGAGCAGCTGTCCATATGATCACCTCTGAAACTGAAACATATCAGAGTCTACTGCCATGCTAACAGCTCTGCGAGGCTATACTCTTAGGCACAGATAAATGCTAATGTCAGCATAGTAACATGCTCACAGTCAGAGTGCCAACAGGCTAATGTTCAACAGATGAAATGTTTACAGTATTCTTAATTTAACATGTTAGCATAGTAACATTTGCTAATATGGTTGTGCAAGAAGAAAAGTGGGGAAATAACAACCAAGTCATTGGGATTCGTCCTCTGGTGATCATAAATGTTTTTACAACATGTAATAGCAACCCATCTGATAGCTGCTGAGATATTTCAGCCTGGACCAAAGTGGTAGACTGAGTGACAGACAGGCAGACGTTGCCATGCCTGGAGCCACGCCACTAGCGTGGTTAATAATAACCATTTTTGTAGCAGATGATTCCTCCTTTAATAAGGTTACAAGTGTCACTGGCTGCAATATGCATGGCGTCTCCGGCTATTTCCCAAGGAACATCTGCAGCCATTACAGAATTAGACTCCTTATTATAGGGGACTAATTCACTTAGCAGGAGAAAGAGCCTAAAAGTGGATCTAGTACAGCACTGGACAAAATCTGATATGACAGTAATATGAAATCCAGAAACAAGATTTCCTGTAAATAACATTACTGCAGTGGATTGTCAGCTTGTCCACCTTGGAACTGAAATCCAAATATCTGTTAGTGTCCTCCCCTGTGACTGAGGCTCATGAAAACATATTACTGTAGGGACACAGCCAGATGATAATCTATATTTAATTTGGATCCCAACTCGTATTCTTAGAGACGCTGCATTACTGGGTTATGTATTGATCAATACAAGTCATGTCAAATCTATTTCTTTTTAGCATTTATTTGATTACAGTGATGTTGCAGTGGAACAGAGTCATCCTTCCATCGACAACGCTTAAGCAAAATACCAAGGCAAGGACAATAACAACACCAACAAATAATAACAAGAAGAAGTTGAAGAAGAGGAGAAAAAAGAGGACGGCGAAAATGATAAAAATGAAAAGGTTTAGAGCAAGAGAATATCATTTTACTTTTGAGAAGATATTAACAGATGTTATTTATTCTGCTAGTCTTATTTACTCAGACATGGCACTCCAAAGCTCAAAAATCTTTTTTTAGATTTAACCCTAGACTTTTGAACAAGCAAGAATGTCTTGTCTGAGCATCCAAATAGCAAAGTGGCTCATAAGGAGACAATACACTCACAGGAAAAGACTGGCCTAAAATAATTGGTAACAAGCACAATTTGGTTGGAAACCTCTCTGCTTTTTTGAGGCTTTTGACAATCTGCATGTACATGCACACACACCAACACAAATGGATGCAGAATTATACATTGTCCACTGAAAGCTACAGCTGTGCACCAGGGACACAAGTAGATCATAAAGATGGATGTACTAAATCAGCAGTATGTGGAAACAGAGGAAGTGCGAAATGTGAGATGACATGTTGAATGAATAGAGGGGAAAATGAAGGGTTAACCTCAATATAAGAGTTAAAAGGAAGAAGAAAAGATAAGAGGCAGCCATACTGGAGGCAGTTGGGTGAGTGGGGTGAGGAGAAGGGGGAGATAATAGCAGAAGGGAGTCAGAGAGAAAATAGGGCAATCAAGGGGTAGAAGAGAGGGCATGAATTACTATCACTTCCTTCATGAGGAGTATGCTGCTGCCTATAGGACCTCACAAATCCTTTCCTAACCCTAACCCCTTTCCTATTGAAAACATTAAATTGAATCCCTGTTAGATAGATGACAGAGATCATATATGAAAAAATAAAAGCACTGATCCAAGGATGCTCCATCCCTCTCATGTACAGAGAGATCTAGCAGAGGCTTCTAAAACAATGCCTCAGGATTTTTAACATACCTCAAAGTGAAACTCATCAGTAGCAAAATAACAGAAAAAATAAGTATCATACCAGTTAGGTTTAGTTTGTGTTATCACTCTGGCTTTTCAATCCATGTTGAGGGTAAAAACAGGAAGGCCGTGTGTGGTGGTGTATAATGATTTGAGTCTGGCAGGGACCTCTTTGTCACATCATTTTCCTTTTTCCTTGGATACATCCACACTAGTATCAATCTCCTTCCACATGAGCATTTTAGCTCTGTATCAGAAACATGTATCAATGCTAACAGGCCTGAAAATGGTCA
The DNA here is from genome assembly GCF_001640805.2 of Lates calcarifer. Lineage (NCBI taxonomy): Eukaryota > Metazoa > Chordata > Actinopteri > Centropomidae > Lates > Lates calcarifer. Next base: position 15,912,682 of record NC_066836.1, on the reverse strand, counting down.
GCAACACTTGTAATTACTTATCCATGCATTCACCACTGGTAGTCAAAACTAATAAGAACCACTCAGGTGCCGAACATCTGTGTCTGCATTATCGTTTCCAAAAGTTTCCATTTCTGCCCATCCAGACTAAAACGTAACCCTAGAGTCTCCCAGCTAAAACAGGCCCAGCAGTGTTTCCAAAACTCTGTTTTAGGGGCTCAAAAACACTGAAGTAGTATGAACATCAGACATAATCGCAACGGTTATGTGTTTTAAAACTAAAACATATTAGTGTGGACATAGTCACCATCTTTTGGTAAAACAATCTCACGTACACAAAAGGTCGTAAAAAACTCAAGAAGAATTGCATAACTTGGGCTTGTGCCCATGTTGTGCATTATCACCCTTGTTATTTCCCTTTTTTACTGACACTCTTTGCTGTCACCTATCAAATAACAGAAAAGTGGCATAGATTATTTGAAAAAAAAATTATATTGGTATACTTGTATTAGTATCTAAACATGCAGCCCAGAGATAATGCTTCTGTCTTCTGTCTCAGTCTGTTTCCAGCTTCATTAACAGAACAAGTGTAAAGTATCTGTGCTGGTTTGAATTCAGTCACTGTTAATTAACTTCATGTAAATATTATAGTAATTCAGATATTTTTAATTATCTCACAAAAAGATTACACATTAATTTTCAACGTTAGAGAAAACAAGGAAATTCAGAGTTTCCCTCAACACCATGACAGATATCATAATATTAAACAATATCTTTTACTGTTGGTTTCTCTAATGAGGTAGTTAAAACAAATCATCTCATCCTAGACTTGTCTCTTACAGTGATGTGTCCGCGTGGGAAAGTGTTTATGATGCTGTTAGTTTAACAGTAAAAGTGGTCCGAGAATTAAAACTGCAGATCCGGAGCCATTCAGCTCAGTTAGGAGGTGATAATTGCTTCAGTGGTGAACAGTGAATCTCATTATATCACACTTCCAACAGACAGTTAATATCTATGCTATAGAGGAGCTAATTATGTGTAGCGGTTTTAACACAGCATGAGCAGACATTATGGACAAGTTCAATTCAAGTCATTAGTGTGTCTGAAAATATCCCCAACATAACTCTTTAGAAGCCACTGCAGTCAGAGAGGGACATGATGACTACACCTCTATGCAGATGACAAGACAGTTAGAGCATGGGGGCACAGATCATTACGATAGAAGAAAATCATTTATCCTATGCTAATGTGTGTGGGAGGAAAATACTTTATATTTTATATAAACAATGGATCAAATGCCTAGACCCAACCCTATGGAGTTCTCCTCATCTCTATGGCCTACACAACTTTATTGTTCCGATTCACTCTCACAGCTCTCAACCACTGTGTTTCCAGCCAAAGCTGTTGTAGCCGTTCTCAGCAAAAAAGCTCTGATAAAACCACTTATAGTAGGCAATGGTTTGCATGACAAATGTATGCTATATTAGTGTTAAGTCTATTACAACAAGTCCTCTAACAACTTTACCAGACCTATGACATAGTTACAGTAATAAACAGAAGATTAAGGTTGTAGAAAGGTCACAGATAAAAGAAACAAGAATATCAAATTGGAAATGAACGGCAGTCTCCAGTGTCAAAGTCATGTCAAGTCAAGTTTTGTCGACCCATCTATTCACCCCAACCTACGGCTGCTAGGTGTCGCAACAATGTAACATAACTATGGATTGTAACAGATAAATAACAGATGACCCATAAGCTCATTTTTTACAGGATGCCAGTCCTGTCAATTAATGCAGCTTTAACCAAAATATATTCTACTACTTTTATTACTTCCTTACTTTCATGCTTTCTCTCTCAGGGTACAGCTATTGATTTGCACTTTAATCCTACCCCGGAGGGATTACTTTGCTTGCAAAATACAGGATTTAGTCCATATGTACTGTAACCAGTTCAGAGCACATTCATTGGTGAGTTTAGGGACCAGCACTAAGAAACACATATACAACTAACAGAACAGTTAATTGCATTTGCAGCAATGACCGAGAAGGGAACCAACTATAACAGCAGCAAATTAAGCATTAGAAATTCCAATGCCCATGAGACAAGGGGGACAAAATCATTACATTAGGTCCATAAGTACTATGAGCATCAACTCTGACTTTTACGGTCCCAGTGCTGAAGTATAAGATGCAGTTAGCAAGAACAGAGTAATTAGGCATATTGACTGCTGCACAAGTCCTGCACTTTAAGCAGAACTAGGTTGGAGCTGACCAGTGGGTCATTTTCAGAACATTAATTCTTCCCACTCACTCTCTCCTAGGACCCTTCCTACCTATACTGTTAGATTTGCAGGCAGTGCGGTTGTTGTTTTTTTTTTTTTTTTAATGTTTTGTTGTTTTTTTCCTAACAACTCATTAAAAGGGCCATAAACTCTGATCTCCACCAACCACGAGCCATAAAACTCTCCCCAGTTGTGAAGACAATTAGTTTACGAAGATTTTGATTTAATTTGGCTTTGCCCACAATCCCATCAAGACGATTCAGAGGTTGCTTTCCTATCTGAAAAACAGTATGTGAGATACAGATGTGCCATAATTGCACTGCGACACACAACTCTCTCCTATTCCCTGTCTGGTGCTGACTGCATCAAAACAAAACGAGGAGGGAAACGAAGGCACTGTGTTTAATTGGCATCAGATATTTTGCATATAGCAAGGCAAAGTCTACAGGCATCTGAGAAAAGTGTTATTTGGGTTACTTGAGTGTGAAAATGTGCGGTTGTGTTTGTAGAAAAGATGGCTACAGACAAAACCTACTGAGAGCAAATAAAAAAAAAAATCACATGGTGATTTAGCTCCTGCTGGAAGAAGAGAGAGAAATACGTATAATCACAGAGGGGAAAGAAAGGAAGAAAGAAAGGAAGACGTACAATAGAGTAAGAAGTTAATGGTCTGTGATGGTATTGTATTACCTTGTGAGCATGAGATGAAACTCTGCAGGTTTCTAATTCTGGTGAATGTGATGAGTCAGGAGAAGACCATGGAGACTACAGGGGGTGAGCGGGTGGAGTTGTTACAAAGAAGGAACTGAACTGAAATTCTCAATTGAAAACAAACAAACTATTATCCATGTCCAACAAAATGGGCAATCCATGTTCTCCTGTATGTTCATATATGATATACAGGATTTACTGATCTAAACTCAAGAAACAGAAAGGCCACAGTGCATCACAATTTGAAGGCTCAAATGCAGGCCCAAAACACAAGGCATTAAATAACTATAAAATATGTAATGCATAACAGACTGGATATAGCCATCATTCAAACATCAGAGCAATCAACCTTCAGATTATGAAAACATGGTATTCATTGGAAAGAATTATGGAAGCCTTCAAGTCATTTAAGGCCAATGACAAGTTCGCTTCTTCATTTGATTCATCAGAAATACTATTAGCATGAGCAGCAATTCTCAAGAAAACGCTAATCATTGGCATTAGTTTCAAGCAAACATTCCAATTTGTTAAACTCTGTGATTATCTTTTTTCCTCAGCTGTGGAATTTCCTGACGCCAAAGCTAAAGCGATACCTGGGGAGCCTCAAAATGTCAGTTGTTTGCTATTAGAGCACTTGGCATTCACTATAAGGAAATATATTGAGTGTTGCTGAAAGAAAGTCAGTTTGCCTGCCTTCCAGAACTGCACTCAATAATAAACCCTATTTATTTTTCTGCCTCTGTTTCTTGTTATGAATCATTTGTTGATTTACAGTACAATGAGAGAGGGAGGGAGCACGTCTTGGATAACCAACAATGACTCGATTAGTTTCTGCAGAAAAGGCAACGCAGAGCACTCTGAGTGATGGCTTACTGTCGATTAGTTTCAGTGAGAGGACCAAAGAAGAGGCACAACACAAGGATTTGAAAGGGGTGAAGTGAGAGTGGAGTGGAGGGAGAAGGACAACAAAGAGAGAACAGAGAGGGGGACGGGAATGCAGGGGGAGGGAGGAGAAGGGAGGAGGTGATATCTCCATTAACAGAAAGCAGCAGGCGGTGAAAGGAGCCATGGTGAGGAGAAATGGATGGCAGTGTGACTGACTGGATTGAATTAGAATGCGTTCCACTCAGTAGACTTGGGCTTCATGTGACAATCAACTGACATAAACAGTCTACCGTCTGCACTTACTGTATTTCAACTAACTTCAAATACAACTATCTCATAAACATCAAGAAACTTTCAAATGGAAATCACACGCTGACTGACTGGAGTGAGTGATTCCTCCATCTGTTCATGTCGAGCCTTGCATCCTACACTAAATAACACTTTTTTAACACCTTCATTGCAAATGAGACATGTGGTAATTGAGAACAAATATCTACAATCTAAACAGAATTGAATATTGTTTCATTCCTCCACCATAAAAAGGCATGTGTGACAACAGTACAAATCAGGATTGCTAGCTTATCACATTAAAAGAAAGTGAATGATTATAGGAAAATGTGAGCATCATTTAAATCCGTTAACTGCTGCCAGCTTCTAGTTTACTTCACCAAAATAATATGTAACGCACGCACGTGGTTCTGTCTCTTGAAATCATTTGCTTTTGTTTGGTTCAGGCAATTGGTGCTGTCAATGAGGCAGTGAAAAAAAATGAATGGCAGCAGATTGTTTGTTTTGAGGGAGTGAAAAGAAGCCCTAGTATCCTGAAGTACACACGCGCACGCACACACACACACACACACATATATATATATATATATGTATGTATGTATGTATATACTGCTTAATACTAATACTACTTAAGATAGCAGCTTCAACAGACCTCTCCACATCAGCAGCAGCCATATTGATTGTTAAAGAAAATGCTCCAGCGGTGCTCCTCTGTCAGTCATCATATCAAACCTGCCCCATTTTAGATAAATGGTTGTGATTGGCCTGACCCGTCTCAGGATGGATGGAAATCTGTCTGACTGGAAAGCCAGATCCATCTACAAAGGCGAATAAACATGAGCTTGCTGATTGGTCTGGTTTCCATGCTATTGTGAACTTATCAGTCACAGTTGGGATTGAGCGTTTTCCTGGGCCCCCAGCTAACAAACCAACTATTTGTCATTGCTGTTTCTACTTTGCCATGTCATCTCACAGATCACCAGAGAGAGGAGTCTCCCTAGTTCAACAGTCAAGACACCACGCTGGGTGAGAGACACATCACTCGATCCACCCCAGTAAAGAAAGTTGTACTCAGGCAGACATCTGTTTGGTTGCTGCTCCTCTTATCTGTTTTGTTGCTGACTCACATCTCAGCTGTATCAGCTGCAAGTTTGACTGTCTGTAACTTTTCTTACCGTCTGTCTCAGATCTTCTGTCTGTCACTGTCTGCCATGGTAAATCTGTCATCTAAACCCACTTAACTGTGTCTTTCTTTTGCTCTCTTCCTCTCTCTCTCTCTGCCTGTCAGTAGTATCAGGTAACAGGTGTTAACTGTCAGTCTGACAGTTTGGTGGGACATCTTCCTGGGTTCCCGGGTGAAGACACAGTCAAAAAGGGGAGGAAATATAGTGATAGCGACAAAAATGATGGAAGTGACAGTGTGAGGTTTACAGATGAGGATTTGTAAATTTTAAAATGTGGGTTACTGGGCACTTTTCTTGCACTGTAAATAAAATGAACTGTAGTCCTCTGATCATTACAAATACTGTGTACTCAAACAGCTGAATGAAAACCCAACCCATCCAAGTGGATTTAAGATTAACACAGATAGAAGAGCAGAGTTTTGCTCAGACTCTTTTGCTTTCAATGTGTGCACCAACACCTTCAGTTCAGTTTGCTCTTGGCAATGCCTAACATCTCCAGGCCCACTGGAGGAATAATGGACTCTGAAAAGAGAAGGAAGTCTGTTGTATCTGTCTAAGCTGAAAGAACTGATATCTGATTCAATTACAGCACAAAATCTGTTCCAATAGCACTCTAACAAGAAGGGAGCAGGAAATTACTTCCACTGTGAGGTCTCCAACTGAGCACAGTGACCACATCAGAAAGTCTAAAAATGGCTATGCCATTCCCTTTGAGAAGAAGATGTCCACCTAGCCACTTTCCCTCTTTGTGAAAAGAGAATACAGTTGTAACTTTTAGTATAAGCAATGTCATGCACCTGACCTGAAAGATACTGTCAATTAATTTTTTTTAAAGTACTCTGTAAATTTATATTAGATATTTCTTCAGAGCTGCTGACTGAGCTTAAACATGACTAACATGGTAATTACAATTAAACATGCTGTCACAGGTCATATGGGTGCCCCACAACGCGCCCCAAACAACAAGCCTAACTCTGGTCACAATTAACAACCTCTTCAGCCAAGCTTAAAAAATACACCACTGTTATTTCACATTTCCAATTATCAGCTGTTTTTGTGGCACTTACAGTTTATACATCCTGAGAAGCATTAATTCCAATTCATTTGTTGGCTAGAAATGTGCAAAGGAATATATTGAGGTGGCAAATATAAGCTTAAAGAAAGGCTTTAAATATAAAGGTATAACATATAGCTGGAAAATAGTTGCAAATGCATGTATGGTAGTGTGGATAAAGAGTGGGAAATCACACCAGGGAGGGTAAAGTTGCTGGCAGAGGCATTTTTAAAGTGGGAGAAAAGCTTTAGTCATGGCTGAAGGGGCCTATAAGCCCCTCTAGAAAAGTATGAGCATGAAAAATAGTTACATTCCACAGAGGACTCATTTAGTTCACAGAAATGTGTATGCAAACACACCATCACACACTCACCCCTACAACACTGACAGAATTACTAAGTACTGCACCACTGGGAATGAGGGTTTAGAGCTTTTAAGTACCATTTTAGTACTTTTTCACTCAGCAGTCTTCTGGTCACAATGTTGTGCACAACAGTGTGTGTCTTATTTGAACACCAGAGCTGAAAAAAACCTGTGTAAAAGTCCACCATCTGATACTGAGAGATGAAGGTGATGCTGAAAGAGGACACGGTCCTCTTGTAAAAAATGAGCCTATAGGTCGTCTGCACAAGCAGCTTAATGCAGTGTAATATGTTACGTGGTAGTAATTATGATGGTGATGAATAAAGAACAACAAAGTCCATGTCAGGGGGAGGTTGGGATGGATGGATGGATCAACAATACATGGGACTCTCACACCGCTGCTTGTAGAAAAAAATAGCCAGCTTCTTTTTTTTATACAAAACTTTTTCAAATTTATTTTAAGCCAAACCACAATCTTTTCCAAAACCTAACCAAACTGTCCACAGCCTTAAGATACGCCTGCCACGTAGTAACTGGACAGTGATCTCAAATTTGCTGAAGTTAGGAAGGGGGGTGTGTGTTAATTCAGTATAATGTAGATTTCACTGCACTTCAGCAGTGAGGAAAAAGTACACACACTCTTTATGGAAATAAGGGTTAATTAGCCTACAAGCTGAAGACCTATCAGGACAGTAACATTAGATTGTTGTTCACTGTTAAAATTAACAGTACACATTGGCCCTCATCTAAAAGGGCAATGTGTATTGTAAAAGGAGGAATGAACATTTCAGTTTCCATTTTTTTGTACCATAATCACTACAGTGAATAAACATAACACACATGTTAAAACAGTGATCAGCGTGATAAAACAATACATTTATTTCCACTACTGATGAGCACACCTGAGAGAAAAGAGATCCTGGCAAAGTAACATATTTTTGTTCAACATACACAGAAGCATCCCTTATTTTACATGAAGTTGAATTTAATCTAAAATCCTGTAAGTTAGATTCAAAGCAGGTGTTTCTATCATGTTGCTTTGTTTACTATCATTTAACAAATAATCCTCCTATACACTTGCCCTTCGTTGCCTCAGAGCCTTAAGGTGCATTCTGACTGCAAATGAAAAACATTTTAGAGGCAGTGTGATTGCATATAAAGTCAATGCAAAGATAGGAGTGGATGCAAATTCTTTCTGGGCAGTGTCAAGTGGGCAAAGATTCATCCATGAGGATTAAAAATATTTCAACTTGGGTGAAAAATTTGCACTTATTCAGGAGTTTTATGACACTTTCAATGGATACTTTGCAAGATAACTTATTACTAACCTCAGTAGAGTTAATACTGTACATTGACTGTTTGGGACAATAAACAAGGGTAAAAGAAATCAAGCAGCCACATTCACAAGGATAACATGAGGTCATTGTCTGTGTTGTTTTGGCATTTTAGACAAGTCTGTCTGGATCACTGGACCGGGACAAAAAGAAAGTCTGTGTGGAGCAACCAAGTATTACAAACTAAAATCAACTCTGTATGGTCTTCTCTGCAAGTGGATATTCTTGGCTCCCCTGGTGGTGATTATGTACATACATAGACATGGGGTGGGGGGGGGGGGGTTGGGGTAATGCCTTGGTGCTGATATGGATGTGTGTTTATCAACCCAATGTCTCTGTAGATCTAAAGGCATTAATCATATTCCATGATGTTATTTTATGTCTATTAATCAGTAACCAAGAGAGAACTTGTTATGTTTCAATACTAAATGTTTCATCTTCACTCCAGCCCCACTTGTTTATTTAAATGGCCCATTTCACCACAGTCTGAAGATAAACACAGTTGACTGTTGCCTGTGTGGAGCCATTAGGACTGAAATGAGGCTCTTACTATTGAAAAACTATTTTCTTAATCTGTTAATAGAGTGTTTTCATCCATCTCTGTCTCACTCTATTTGTCTGTCTCTCTCTCTTTCATACCTGTTCATTCTATGCCTCCAGAATCCCAAACACACACACACATACTCAGACATACAGCCTGAGGCTAAATCCAAACCACCATGGTAGAGAGGACCAGGGGTGATGGACTATTGACTGATAGAGTTCAAGCAGTCCATGTAACTGCTGGTGGTTAGCCAGTCATTTCAGCAACGGCCTTGGGCAAGCTGCTACTACTCAGTGTGTATGTTTGTGTGTGTGTGTGTGTGTGTGTGTGTATCTGGGATATGTATGTTTGTGTTTTTGCCGCAGACTGATGGAATTCCCAGAAGCCTTTGAGAGTGACTGGGAGGATGTCTGACAGGTGAAGATAAACTGGACCAACAGCCAACAGTGTGGAGGCTGTGGGCCTCATGAGCACAACATGCCAGACAGAGCACATTGTCTACTCTGCATAAAAGTTGACTGGGTCCAGGATTTAGGGGGATACGGGGCTGCATTCATGTATGTGGTGGGGTTGCCACAGCGCCGAGGATGTAGATTTGTGTGCAGATTATAAAAGTGTGTGTGTGCATGTGTGTGTATCAGCGTAAATGTGACTAGATGGGAGCTCAGGGAATAAGTGCAAGACAGACAAAGAAAGAAAAGGGGTAGAAAAATCAAAGTGAGTGTAACTGCAATGAGACAGAAAGATGGGGGAATATATCAGGGATTAGTCATGGACCAGGAGGTAGAGTAGCAGATGAATCAGCACCACCTCAGAGCAGCAGGAGGAGAGGGGAGTTCAAGGTATCCCTCATGTTTTCAGAATTAATCCAGAAGAAGAAGGTTAAACTAAATTTCTAGCACAAAAATGGACATGGGAAAAATTACAGTGACATAACCACAGACACTAGGATTACACTGACACCCCTGCCCCAACGACCTGAAACTGCAACAGATCTGGTTATTATACATTGTCGAGTGGCCGCACAGAGGAAGAGGAGAGAGTAGGATCATAAAAAAAAAGGCTGGGCAACCTAGCTTTAAACTGCAAGTATCATGGTGGTGAGAGACTTTCATCTTTTCACACTATCTTAAACTGATACATTTAATCCATACTACCTCATGCTGCTCCAAAGTACCAACACAGATAAGAGCAGACACCATTAGGCCTTTACGTGTAATAGAGGTTGACACACACACACATACACACAACCAGAAAGCAGAGGAAAATCCTGATAGACTGATGGCTGCACCGTACTGTGTCAGTAGTAAAAGACTGCGCTGTATGAGTGAAATGTGTGTTTGTGTGAGATATACATCTTGTTTTTCACTCCCTCTCTCAGAACCTGTTGCTTTTGATGTCTGGATAATCATGTGTCCTGAATGCTCAATTAGTCCTCACGGTGAGCTTTTTCATGTTGAAACTGTCATATTCTGTACGTGGAAGCATTGTAAAAGACTGAAGGGTAACCACTGCACTTGTTATGTGTCTATTGTAGGTTGAGGTTATCTAAGTTATTCATCCTCTCTGTGGTGCAGAACCCTGCATGCATGTTGGATCCAACAAATCACAGTAAGCCAAAAACAAAGTGCTTTCACAGATCCTGAATGTCTTGTTTCTTTGCCTGTACTTTGTCTTTTAACACAAGATCTTCCTATAGAGTCCAGCGAGGTAGGTTCCAGCAAAACTTGTCTTCTATACAAGTGTTCCTGGCTGACAGAGTAGTCATTCTTCTCAAATTACAGAGGCACAGCTCCTTTAAGAAGTCCTTTTCTCCTTGATAAAGAATAATTAGCAGTTTGATTTATGGTTGATTTACGATATCCAATCTAACTGCCACAAGGAGAGCAAGGAATCAGATCAAGACCCTCCTCAGACCCAGCAGAGTTTGAATTAACCTCACCTCAAAGATTAGGTGTGAAATGTTCAAAACAACATCTCATGGGGGAGTGTGAAAGTTCATTTTGACCTTGGAAACAATAGCTGTGACAAAAAGATCTTAAGTCACTGTTCACTTACTAATTTTTTTTCTGGTGCTTTTAACCACATCTGAAGGTCCTCACTTTCTTCAAACTCTATCTGCTGAGTAAGCTAGTGAGATGGGGTGAAAAATTCCAGGAGAAGCAAGTGAAACTGGTCCAGTGTCATCCACTGTGTAATTTTTAACAATTAATATTTATCAGCTTTAATTTAAATTTTTTACAAACCTTCAAATGCACCGGCCTGTGATGTGTGTGCATGCACGTATCTGTGTATGTGTGAGGCAGTCGAGAGATACAAAGGAGACTCAGGGAGGCTGGGCCGAGGATGAGCCAGCTAAGATCTATGTGCTGTCAGTAACACTAATCAGGCTTTGCCCAGCAGCATTCATCTCTGGAACGGCACCAAGAGCTGGGCACTGACCAGCAGCCAGCCAGCCAACCACACGCTGCCATGGCTACAGAACTGCTTCTACTACCCAGTTATAACAATGGGGAAGGCAGATTCTTTTAAAGGAATGACATGTCATATTGAGTAGCAACAGCTTCCAACTTTTGTCACTATCTTTGCTATGTTTTTCTCAATTTGAAAATGTGTCAGCTTGAAAATGGTATTTGCCATTTAGTTGTTGCTGAGCTGCTTGGTATAATAATTGTTAAAAAGACAAGAGAGAGATATAAGCAGACAGGGAATGCTAAGCTTGTGTCAGGGTGTACAACACATACATGTACAACAACAATGTAAAGAAGGGAGAATGAGACAATGTTGTGAATACCAAGAAAGAACACCATGTAGGTTATGTGAAATATGTGCACCGACTGACTTCAATGGTAAAAATTCAAGAAAATGCAGTCAGCAGTCTCTCAGAAATGCCAAGCTAATGGCATCTGAACCCCTTTCATTGTTGCTCCACTGCTGTGCCATTTCCAAAACCTCTGCCTCTCACTACCGGCCTTATGTTCACTTTCAATCCTCTGCAGTTTGCATCTGACTTTGTCAAAGTTGTACGCATTACATTTGAAAGAATATGTCATTGGAATAAAAAGGCATGAGGGAGGAGGAGTGGGGGCCAAAGTAATCAAGGGAGCTGAAAAGCGTGAAAGTACCATTACTCATAATGCCATATACACATAGGAAAGATAAATGACTGCAATCCAATGGCAGCTCTCTAATACTGGATCCAGTTAGGCGGAAAGGAAGAGAAAAACCTTCCCCTTGCTTACCATCCCACCATTGTTTCAAAGAACTGACACACTGGGAGCTTGAATGAAAACACAAGTCCTAAAAGCAGTGTGAAACAAAAGGACAGCAAGATAACAACAACAGCATTCTGTGGCTCTATAAGCCAAGGTCAGGTTTACTTCATGCTATTCACTCCTCAGTGCATCTGACAGTGGTGTTTTAAGGCTAAGTCATTTGCTGCACATGTTCACATGCTCCAATACAGGCAAGGCAAAGCCAACAGAGGGAGAACCCATTTCTGTTTTTTAAAAAAAAGAAACAAAAAAGAAAAAAAAAAGTAGACAAGACACTGCCTCCTTCTTCAGCAACTGTGGTGGCTTTACAGGTGCCAGTTATCTTTGCCTCAGGCTACATGTGTATCTAAGGCTAGGCAGCACATCAGGATAGGCAACGTGCTGGGAGAGGCTGACCAACTGAGGGGAGAAGAGTGCAGGCATAACAATACACTTCACTGCCTCAAGGTCTCCTTCTCCTCCTCCTCCCAGGGAAAGTTACATATTGTAGGAATATGATATCAGAGAGTGAAAAACAGCATACTCTGACAGCTCTGTCAAAATATGTCTGGTCCGTCTGTTCGAAAACACTGCTATAACAGCACGGCAGATAACACATTGTGAGCTATATGTGGCTTTATTTCAGCCTCCTTCCAAACAACTGGACCCACAGCTAAAACCAGACAGCTTGAACAGGATGATGCTGTTTGTTTAATTGAAATAAAAACATCCCCAGTGATTGGCATGATTTAAACAATTCTACATTATCCACAGAAATTTTTAATGCATACTTTTCCTTTCAGCTATAGAAGCAGCTTCACCATTTAAAATGGACTCCAGACATTAATTATGCCTAACATTGGCTTGGAAAAACGTTGGTAATCAACAGCAGCTCCTCTTGATATGGGCACATGACACATTCACACACCTCCCAGTGTGACTTCCCTCTCCTGGCATTTTTCAGAAGTTCTTAAGCTGCTCAGGAAGCTGTGGGAGCTAGGAGGAGAGGTAACAACTGCCAGCAGCAAGAAACTTTGAGAAACAAAAGAAAGCGAGAGAGACGAAAAAGTAAAACGGAAATACAGACAATGAACAGAAAGAACAGAAATAGGGAGAAATAAGTAGAGTTAATTAGGGAGCTTCTACTTGAAGGAACCATGAGGTTCACACAATACTGTAAGCATTGAGAGGCTGAATAACACTCAGCTGAAACTAATAATGTCACATACTGAAAACAGCCTGCAGTAACAGCAAGAAACACTTATGCATTATTACATCATGTCTTCCCCTGGGCTCAAATACAAAGGTTTCCATCATGCCACAAATGCTTGGGTCAGGGCTGCAAATTAAACCCTGGCTGTAAAATTGTTTTGGTGGCTTCAAAGCTTAAAGATTTCTACCTGTAAAGTTTTGAATTGCATAGAACTGCTTTAATGGCTTGAAGGCAGGCTTAAAAAGAGGGTATATGCTAGCTAAGGGGCAAGTCTAAAAATAACTACCATAACTATCGTATTTTGTTAGTGTTGCCTACACAATAAGATATTATAAAAACTCAATGTTTTCATTTTTTTTCCAGAAAGGGAAAATAAATGGTATCTTTTTGTCTTCACCAACCACCAGGTCATTATGTCACACCAAAAGCAAATTTTAAAATGTGGCTCATTGGAAAAATAGAACAACACTATCTGACTGTCAAAATGTTGTACGGTATAGATCTATTTCTGTGTATTAATAGTGACTTTCTAAGGCTCGTGGACGTACATGTGTGGCACAGACGAGAGAGAAATCAGAAGACTGAGATGACAAATTTGGAAATTTTCCTTTGACAAAGACAGAGGGAGAGCTGGGTGTAAACAACCAATACATTGCAGCAAAAACTGCAACCTTGTGATGGGACCAACTGTGACAACAAAATGTGATACTGATGAATACTAAAATTAAATGAAATGTTCTTATCTAGCTTTCCCACCACACTGACAAAGGTTTTATTGTTCCTCGCTCCCAGCAACACTAGGAGATAATCTACCCCGTCACTCTCTCTGAGTCTCTTTATCATCACACCATACAGAAATTCAGTATTTTAACATATCCAATGCACTTAAGAGTTGTCTGTCTAATTACACTGGCTGGATCAGTAACATGAACCATGCATACACACACACACACACACACACACACACACACAGACATGCATAGATGTCAACAAAAACAAAACATTTCACTAATTACCTCCACCAATGAGGTTATGTTTTCACCAGTATCTGTTTATTTGTTGGCACGGCTACACAAAAAGTACTGAATTGATTTATACCAAGGTTGGTGGAGGGATGGGGCGTGGGCAAGGGCAGGACCCACTAAATTTTGGGGCAGATCCAGATCATTTACTATGATTTTTTTTTTTTTTCTCTGAAATCTGGTGTATGTTGTTTTACATTGGCCTTGGCAGAGGTCTGCACTCCTCTTACTTTTGTCTCTGATCATTGAGCCACCTTATTTTAAATATGTGTGTGTGTACATACATGCTACAACCTGGGGAGCGCACCAGCACTCATGCAAAGTGAGAAATAGTGGGACGCAGGCTGATACACACACACAAACACAACACGCAAATACACGTAACTCCACACAACACTGAGCTATTATATATTTTTGTAAAATGTTGTACTGTATCTCACTCTCATGCACACACATTCAAACACACACTCTCCAAAACATACACATAACCTCCAGCAGTTATCCATCCTCAAATAAAACTTTTAGGAAGAGCAGCATTTTCAAACTCCACCCCTCAGGCAGAAACTGTCTTGTTTTTCCACTACAATATATTCTCAGCGTTGAGGACACAATGTTTTCCTGGAAGAAAAAACACTGACCTGACACAAAGCCGACTGACCTGGATGCACCTGTAGCTGTGTTCCAGCCAGCCGATTACATTACCGACAGATAAAGCATGTTGATTCATCTGCAGCAAGACCTTGCCTTTTACCACAAAGAAGCTCAAAGACATCCCCCTTGATGAGATAAAAGACAGACACTAGGTCAAATGACATATTTTACTTCATTGATCTTCTCTGACCTTGTTTTAAATTACTTTAAACTCTGCTGTTAAGATGAGAATTTCTGTTGGATTAATGGTTCACAAGCGGTTACTGATACTGCGCTTTTGCTGTAGTTAAAGCTGCATTGGTCAGTTATTGGCCATTCACTGGCAGAAAAACATTTGCCAGGAGCTAGAAAATTAATTTTGGCTCTCATTTTAGTTTTATATTATATTAGGCCACATTATGAATCAGTGTCAAATTTTCACTCTCCTTCTAGTTCTATTTTTGGTCTCCTGTAACAATTCAGAAAAATCTTCTGTTCTTTAGTTGGCTTTATGGTCCACCATGTTTCACCAAACTGGCTTGCCACAGTGGGATAACAAACATGAAAACTCACCTGAATGCTGTAAGTAGTAGGCTATTGTTTGACAGTGTGAAAAACCAAGCCCATGCTAAGCAACAGCTTAATGTCTGTTGTCCAATCACTATGATGAAGCTGCTATGATCCACCATTTAAAGAGTAACGTCACAAATGACAAAAACATGCTGATTAGCACTGAAGCTCCCTAGCCCAAAAAATGGTATTCGGGACAGTTTATCAGATGTCTTTGGATGGGTGCACCTCAGACTCAACCAGTAGGCATACGGTGCAAAAACAAATTCTATGAGATACTTCTTTCATTTTACAAGGTTATCCTAATGTTAATATAGAAATATTGACTAGTGCAGTTTTACAAGTCACTTAGATCCTTCCTGGCAACATGTAACCTCTCCTGCTAATATGCAAAAAGAAAGTAAATACAAAAAGAACTGGGGAGTGCCGGCCAGGAGATCACAGCTTGCCAATGGCACAATTAAATTACAGATATGACTAAAATGTCATGATGTTGTTACTTAGAATGAGACGATCACTGAGACATATTTGATAGAAATGTTGCTGCAACTTCCACTGCATTAAAAATATACAAAGTGCTGATTTTTGTTCAGGCAACAGGCAAATGTTTCATTTAAATAGGTTGGCTATTCATTTCAACATGAACTTGATATGTTTTTTTTTTTTTTCTTCTAATTTCTCACTGATTTCCGTTTCCGTTTCAGCCACAAATCCCACCTCAGTCCAACCATCACTGGACACACACACACACACACACACACACCACTCCTCAGTCATTTGTTACACTGTAGTTGCTGAAAGTCACGGTTATGAGATTACATTGCAGTAAAGCTGGAGGGCCCAAGCATTTTCTATCTTGCCCCTCTCCTCTTAACCAACACCCTGTTTTTCCCTCTCACCTACTTTTCTCCAAACTCCACACCCTTCGATCATACGTGCTCTCCCATCCTTTCCCTCTTCCTCCCTCAGCACACTTACTCTCAGCACAGCTGTGCCTGGAGACGGTGTTGTGTTTGAGGGAATAATCCATCTAGATGCAGTTATAGTACACTGGTATGAGTCTGTAATGAGTGATGAAATGAAACATTTTGTGAGTATGGTATTGTAAATTAATTGTTTGATTGCTTTACTGTGTAATTTACTATATTTCCCAGACTTTCAACAACCCTAATGGATCAGTCTACATTTAGATTATGATGGTGGAGAAAGCAGCTACTGCACCCTTTACTAAAAATATAACTTGTTGCTTCACGTTCTGGTCTATTGAAGCTAATGTCACTGACTGAATTATTGAAACTTATTGAAACTTCAAAATGATTTTATCCATATAAAAAAGACAAAAATGGTTTCCAATTACTTTGTACTTTGCTGATAGACTTTGATAATGATTGTGTTTGGATTTACAACGTCTGGAAATGGTCCAGTGACAATTTTGGCCAGCGTCTCACGTTTCCGCTCTACAGTCACCTTCTTCTTTCTCTCTGTCTCATTAAACCCCCCCACCCCCACCCATCCACCAAAAAAAAAAAAAAAACCTGGCTGTGTGTCCTCCAGTAAAAGGTGGATAAAAGGCTTTGACTTTAAAAAATGAGTTCTCCTGCAGGTTAGAGGAGGCAGTTAAATAGTACAAGAGTGTAAAAAAAACATACAGAAGGTCTAAGCCGGGAAACTCTATTTCTCTTTTCACAATCAGGTTTAAAGATGTCATCATTGACTGAAAAATGGAAATGGACATGCATTAAAAATCCATAGACATGACCTTTGTGTCCTCAGCAGTAGTTACAGATTTGGTACAATATATGAGAACAAAAAGTGGCCACAGCACAGTATGAAGACCAGTCAATAATCCAATAAGCAGAAGGATGGATGAGACAAGGTCAGTGACGAGTGAGCTTGTCACACAAAGGCGGTGTTCACCACTAGAGACTGCTTCATCCGGAGGAGTTACAGCACTGAGGGGGATAGGTGTTTTGAAGTCAGTGTATTTCTCTCCGGCACAGCAGACTCCCAAGCTCACACTGTGGCATCAGCCAGCTCTCAGCTTGCAGCTGCTGGTCAATGACTCTCTCTCTCTCCAATCTTTCCCATCAAATTCTGTTCACTTCCCCTGTGCTCTGACAGACGCCAGGGGGGAATCAGGCTTAGAGCAGAGACATAAGAGCACAGAGGTTGGTGATACATTCTCAGCTTAGAAGTGGTCAATGAACAGGAAACTCTGTTGTCCAAGATTATACCTTTTGCTACTCTGAGCACTGATCAAGACATCTACAAATGACCCAACAGACTGGCACAACACTTCAACACTTCAACACTTCAACAGGTCGAGTTCGGTCATATTTTCAAACTTCCAAAATTCATCAGTAAATTGGAAATGTGTGACGTCTGAACATGTGACTAAAATGTCAGGTGAAAACACAACTTGAATAAAAATGTTATTTTTTAATATGCCATAGGATTGATCGATCAATTGTGTTTACATCAAAATCAAAAAATGATTTGGAAGACTGCAGTTTTCAAATGAACTATCAAATAAAGTTAAGACTGCCTTAATGCTGTAGCAAGTGAAAATTTAGCGACTGTTGATTTCAGCTGCTATGGCAAATGGTGCCTATAAATTTACTGAGCTTTAGCTAATTAATGTTAGTGAGTTGGCAAAACAACAGAAAATAAATCTTGGCTGTTGTCCACTCTCTCCTGCCAGTGGTTGAACACTATTGCTTGGCCAGAGCTGGTTTTGCAGAGGAAGACATACCACTCTAAGCAGTGGGCTGTGTCCTTGCTGCTCATAATAGGCCAACAGAGTGGCAAGTCTTTCTCTGCAGAGAACTTCTAGGTGATCGCCTCATGTCAGTTACAGACAGATAGCTGGCAAGTGTAAAAGACAGACAGTTGAATCTCCCGGAAGTTTTAATCTTATCACCATAAGAGCTCTGAACTGAAACGGCCGCAGTTCAGAGCTGTGCAGCAGCTGGTTCTGTCAGCCTGTGAAGCTAACGTTAGCTTAAGCAGCTGCACTGAAGAATTTGTCAATTACTTGGAAGCAGTTTGTTATTGTTGCCAACTATATAGCCATTGAAATATATGACACCAGTACTGAATGTCATGATTATATAACAGCTAGTCAATAATATTTGAATAATAAATTGGTAATATAAATGATAATGAAAACAATTGAAAAACTGTGTTACATCACAGCTTGTCCATTTTCACAGGTAAATGTCATGATCATATCTGAATATTATTTTAGAATGTTCAATTATAGCACTAATGTAAGAACTTAATACATGTGGGCTAAATATGTCAAACTCTCAAAAACTAGGCAGGTTGACATTTCTGACCCTCAGATGACCTCAACAACCAGATTATTTCATGTACGTATGTATGTAAGTTGTAACAGTTGTGGCTTTTCACCTTCATGCTAATTCCTTTCACATTTGCTGAAGTCTCTGGTGCTACTAAGCCAATTACAATTAACATAAGGTACTATATCACTTTCCAAGTTTACATACATATATAGCCAATTAAACCTGTGGTGACATAGCTATTAAACTGCAGATGCCTGTCTTTCTGCACTACACATTGTTGGCTTTGTTGTTCTTTAATTGGCTACAACTGCATGTGAACACGAAAGGGAACAATAACATGACTCAAAACAAAATCTATTAGCTGGCATCCATGCTGTTGCTACCTTTGCAACTTTTTAGTATTACGCTTGGCCTGCTGCTTCATTCTGTGTTCCTGACACAGCAGCACAATGGTTGTGCAGTAGTCATTAGGCCTTTGTGCTGGTAGAGACTACACAGCATCACTGCGTGGGAACTGCTTCACAGCCACTTGATAAAGGCAGCAGGGCCTGAATGCAAAATAGCTACGAATAGAGCTGTAGTTTTTCTTCAACCAAAGTTTGTTGTGTGGTGCCGTGAACACTGATTCTGTAGCTACTCGAAGTCTGCTGAAGCTGAAAAACTGAACAGATGACTCACAAGGTCTAATGAGGGGTGGCCAGCCTCTTTCACAGTTACAAGTACGGTTTGGAATTTGCAGAGTATTACTGTGTGTATGGTGCGGATACATGAGGTCAATTCAGGTCTTTTAAAAAAGATGATTCCCTCAGTGGGGGACTGCATCTCAAATAAGAACAGAAGTGTAGTCATTCAACACCCATTCACTTATTCCAATACAGTGCCTGTGAATCAAGGTTTTATGTCTGAAATCTGTGTTTGTTTTAGTCTCATAGCACAGAGGTCTTTAAATCCATCTCTGGCCGGCTTCAATTTATGCTAACTGAGATGCTGTGTGAGGGCTAAAGCCAGATAAGACTCTATCTAAGTTTATGTTTGACTTCACTTTGAAAGAGAATTTTGAGGGAAAAAAGAGCAAGAGATTCAGGAGCTAGTTGAGGTAACACTACTCATTTCATTACATCACTCCTTGAACATCTCTGTAGGTAAGAGGTACCTGTTAGAAATTATAGAAAAAAAAGACTTTTACTAGTAAGCTGTAGGTGTCAGACTATTAACAGGGCAATAATGTCCCTTTTGGTAAAATAAAAACTGTTTGGATTATTAAAAAATGATTGCTATGTCACAAGACCTGAACGAGCAGCAGTGAGACTCTAGGCCAGAATACCACACAAGAAATTGAAATGAAGCCTTCAACCATGGTGGATGAAAATGAATTCCAATAGTGTGACAGAACCATCTGATACATGTGAAAATGGGCAGAGAATACACGAGATAGAGGGGGGAAGGGAGCATTTGACCAGCCAAGGTCGGAGAACAGGAGGAAACTGCTTAATAGGCAAACCATTTAGGTGGTAAAATGTGTGTGCATATCTGTTAAATAGAGAAAGGTAGAAACAAAACTAAAAATAGGACATAAGCTGTATGAGAGAGGAAGAGAAAGCTAGAGTGTGAAAAAAATGAAACAGGTAATTTTCATTTTTCCACATAAAATTCCTCTCGCCCGACTCTGACTGCCCCCCACCCCCACCTGCACTCCGCCCCATCACATTTTCCCTGGCTTTTGGCTCTTGATTTGAATTTAGACAGGGAACAGTGAGCAGAGTGCATGGCTGAGGTTTACAGCAGGTGATTTGTCCTCGCTACCCTTGGAGTCAGCCAGAGGGACAGAGGTTTTTTTTTTTTTTTTTTTGCAGCCAGGCTAGGCAGCAGGCAGGCCACAAAAAGAAACAAATGTAGAGGTGAGGTTAGCGCGTCCAGGTGACCTACGGGTTTAAGACGCTGACAGTGCAATCACAACATCCTTTGTTGCATATCATCCCCCTTCTCTCTTCTCTTTTCATGTCTGCTCTCTATTGCCTTCTATCTACTAAAAGGGGGGAAAAATGCCCAAAAAATACTTGCATTTGTGCAGCCTGCTATTTTTAAAAAGATGCTCATTTTGCACAATTTACATCCAATGCCAATATTCAGTGTTAATACATAAACTAGCATACAATTAAAGCAGCTAAATATAAAGAAAGAATGTGTTGTGTAGCTGTGTCATGGTTCAGTTTTTGGTGCAGGAGGCTGGAGTTTATGCACTGTCACAGTCTTGCAGTAAATGTGTGCTTGCTTTTAATTGTAAACACAATCACAATCTGCCAAACCTTAATGGTGCTACATATATATTTTTGCTATCACTACATAGCCAATGTTAGCATTAAAAGCTGTTTCTTACCAAGAGCTTCAGCCATTGTTGCATTTACAAGACAAAAGGTTAGAGTACATCCTCTGGGCAGCACTACTTCACCATCCTCTCATGCTGGACTGAGGGCAGACTGGATGCTAAAGTGACTAACTATCGCAGAGTGGTATTACGAGATAGGACAGGACTAGATGGTTAGCATGCTAAATTCAGTAGAGGGGAAGAAGCAACAGAGATAGACGCAAAACAAAAGCTAACATTGGTGTTGCTTTCCACCACTGGAGACTGCTTTTGGTGAGTAAAGGAATGAAATTTTATGCTGAACTCGCAACATCTCTTCTATGCTTTATTATAAAGCTATACAATACCCATGCCGTGCACACTACCATACAAACTTAACATGGCACACAAAGTAACAAAGCAGTTATCTGGAATGTACTGAATAAATAACTTTTGGGGAAATTACCAGAGAAATACTATAGTTTCTGCAAGTAAAAACATGGGGTTGAATAATGTGTTGGTAAATGACATGGGAAAAGAATGGAATAGAGAAATAGTCAGACAGGCAGAAGTTGTGAAACCAACAATGAGAAAAAGCACTAAGGAAAACATATTGAACTGTGTTGCATTCTCTAAACTAAAGACTTGTAAGTAACAGTTGTTTAGGCATCTTAAGCCAGTCACACACAGAACAGTCTGTCCATGAACCAAAGCTTTTATAATTGAGGGTAAAATAAGATGTTTGTTCTTCAGTGCCTTGGCGACAGAACAAGAAATAAAACATTTTGTTGTCTGTTTGATAGATTACCATCTGCCCACTATTCCCACAGCATGATTCTTCAATCAGACACAACCATAGATCTTTCCAGATAAATCTCCCTCTCTAATACTGTAAGGGGTAGGGGGGAGGGACAGAGAAAACAAATCTAAAATCTAATTTAACGCACAAACAGTAGAATGTGTTCATCAGATTACAATCAAATTGAATTTCCTACTCCCCGTCTCCCAAGTTGCCTTTCTTCTACATCCACTTGTACACAACCCTCCCTCAGTTTCGGTGTTTGCTTTGTTATTACAAGACATCAGTTGGGGCAGTCCGTCGCTTCCATCAGCCCAAAACTCAGCACCCTGATGCTTTTCTCTGTGTCTTCTGACATTTTCATTTTCAGATGGGTGGGTTCAGATGCTTCTGTAGCTACAGCATTCATGAATACAATAGACACTAATCATCTGCAGGTAATTTCCCAAGGTAGAGAACTAAACTCACAGATTTCCCCTGAGGCGCCTGTGTTAAAAATGCTCCCTACTTCTTGTGGTTGCTGTTTTACATACTTCCTATCTTTCTCATGTTTACATCATCCTCTCCTTGTTGCCCCCTGACAAACAGTACCAGTATTTCTGGAGTAGGTTTTACACTGTAGTCAGGACTCAAGTATTTGGGCTGTAGGATGTGCATTAATCATTCAAAAAAGTTCATTTTAAACACATGCTGTGCATTTCATACATGTGAAGTATACCAAGAAATAATTTGACAGTGCAATACACAGGTTTTCAGGTTTACAAAACAACAAATGCCTGACAACTAAGGAACCAATACAACTACAAAAATTCTTCCTGCTCCCCTTCCTACATCATTCCACCATCAATAGGTCCCGACATTAATTAATTCTCATCCAATCAGGACTGACGATCTTACCTGGTACTTGTTGGTGCGATTCCTGTGGAGTGATAATAGGTCGCTGAGGTCATGAGCTTTATAAGGGTGCTGCTGGTTGTGACCTAATCATATAGGCCTTGGGTTTAAGTGTGTGTGTGCATGCCTTGCAAAACAGAGGCTGTGTGCCAAAGGACTGAATACTAACACCCTCATATTAGGCACTAGGCAAGCCATAGGATATAACTGTGCCTGAAATCTGGGAAAGGAGTTGAGTCATGACCCTACATTACTGGCAACTGCAGAGCCTCTATCAATTACAGTACTTGTGTTGTTAAATTAGCTGAAGAATTGCAGACAGCTGTATGCTTTATTTATTTATTTATTTTGTGAGAGCGAACGTAAAAATAGCATTAACTTTCAAGATGCAGTCAGAAGTGTCATCTCTCAGTCAGAGCTCATCTCATTTTGCGTATGTTCTCTCACTCGCTCCATTTTTTCCATTCCCTCTCTGCTTCTCTCTCGCTTTCCCACTTGAAGAACGATCACATTAGAGGATCAATTAAGTGAAAACTAAAGGGAGAGAAAAAGCAGGCAGTGGACAAACTGTTAACACAGCAAGGTCAGCAGATAGCCATCAGACCGTTATCAGAGAAAAGGTCACAGCCATAATGCTAATGTGTGGGTGCGTGTGAGTGCACGCATTAAAATGTGGATAAATTAACATTTAGGCGATGCATCATGTAGCCGTCCAATGTAAAGGATAATTTACACACCTACACATGAGTTCATCTTTCAAATAAAGCTCTATCCTATTGTTTCTTCAGAGGTGTCCGGATGAAGTGATACAATCCAATCTGTTCAGAGTCATGAGGAGGGATGTTACTGAGGGATAGGACCATTAGCAGTCTGTCTTTATCACACTACATTCCCCCAGGTTTGAAACAGACCAGACCTGGAACACTCCTGGATCACCTCACTCTGGCTTTAACAAACATGAGTGGAAACAACAGATGATTATACAGACCCCATAGACGTCTGCTTTTGAATTATATGAAACAGTATTAATACTTATGTACCCATTTGATGGATCATGTGACTTGGTTTGTTGGCTAATGCTCTGTGAACCTAGCATGTTACTGTACTTGGCAGTACACATGGGTATCACCTAAACAGTCTGCAGCATCTGTTATGTGTCAGCTGTGTAGTTGTTATGTGCACTGCAAAAAGTATCTATACTGTGCCTACAGAACTTTGCAGGACGCCATCAGTGTACTTCAGGTTACACATCTGCTGTGTCCTTAGTCTTCTTTCAGTCCCCTATACTGTGTTTTTGTCCTCTGCCTCCTTCAGTCTGTTTATTGATCTGTCTATTTTCAGTCTCGCCCGCTCTCACACTCACACAGCATCAGCATGGGTGGCAACCCCACCATCTGTCCTCTTCACCCTCCTTCCCCGTTTGCTGCTTGCTAATTTGCTGGTTAATTATAGAAATGCAGGGTATCAGTGTGGTGTCTTCATAACATAGGCTGTGTTTATTGTCTTTTGGAAAAGCTGATTCTAATGAACTGATCAAACATTTGGCCTATAAGCCAGTCAGTCAGCCCTATAGTCAGGGAATGGATTAAAAGTGTGTACACATTCATAAGCACCTACAGTGCTGATTCTTTACTGTAAGCCTAGCAGGCCATTTCCAGGGAAGATGAGTAGCCTCTGTAAAACTGCTTGAGCAGCTAAATTCCAAATTGGTTTTGTGACGCTAGTTAGCTCATCTGTAAAGTCCTACAGATGGCCCGAAAACATACACTGTAATAATGCAGAATAGCGTGCAGTGAATTGTACCCTTTTGCAAAGTATCTTTGTGGATCTGCAGATTTATAGCACATGCTGTGTATCCAGCCCAGTCTGAACAAGAACAAAACACTCTGAATTTTTAATTAAAAATGTATAAGTCAAAGTGCACCTATTTGGACTCTTATACAATGACAATCAAATTAGACTCAACAGCATTGCAGGTCTCTATCATCTGCTTCCTGCTTCACAGCAGGTTTCATTTTAGTGATTTTGTTGAATGTTTTTCATCACAATGTGTTGTGTGAAAAGAAAAGAATTTAATTAAACGTTTAATTGGAGTAGTAAAATTAAGTCAGTGACAAGAGACAAGATGCAGTATTGACCCTGACAGGCTGACAACAACAGCCCCCTGCATAGTGTGACACACGTTTTCAGACTGAATGAGGATTTTCAGCTCCATTATTTCATTCAACAAAATGAAAAGGAGGTAAACTGGTTTAAACTACATTTACAAAAGGTTTATCTCAATATGTTTGTTTAAGTTATAT